>NC_088815.1:15334826-15670185 GCF_011386835.1 Chrysemys picta bellii | reverse complement strand
GAATAATCTTGTGAATTACAAGTAAATTCACCCAAAGCAGCATGGGGAGCTCTGGAAAGCTGGTGAGTGTGAAGAGACGTTTACACCCAGGCATGCGATCCACTGGGGACATGAAGCCAAAAGTTTGACCAAAATAACTGTCCCTAGGAGAGTAAAGTGGAAGCGAGAAAGCAAGTGAAGGAATGAAAGGCCCTTACATAGCAGGCGAGAGCTTGTCAGAGTCTTTTCCTAAGTTACAAAGGGGAGGGTAGCTTGATTTGTGGGGGGGGGGGGAAGGCAGCTCTGTGACAAATGAGGAACTCGATGAAACTATTCAGTGCTCCCCGTGCAGCTGAAGTTGAGATTGTTTGCCTTGGGAAGGCAGGGGAGGTGGTAAGGAGTTTTGTTGATGCACTGGAGTGATTTGAATTGGAGGCAAGTGTTTCTACAAGGTATCTTTACAGAGATCTGGGAAGGTGGCAGTTTGGCTTTGTCAACCCAGCCAGTGTATGCAGTGAAGTGTCAGCATCCACCACTCATCGATTCCTTGATCAAAGGCCTAAAAAGAAAAGTTGTGTTGGTAAAGTTTCCACGTCTTGCAGCACTTTCTGCTTTGGTCCTACACATCTATGGAGTCCAGTTTTGACAGTCAGACGTTAACTTGCCTTAGACCCATGTTTACCACTGGGGTAATCTGTGTACAGCTGTCATGTTCACTTTTTAAACTCTTTTTAAAAGTCTGGGAAATTATTTCTTCCGCCTCCTTCTGTTGGCGATATGCACTCCGCAGGTGTGTGTGTGTATATACTTTTTATTGTGTAGAACTGTTTAAAGAGAGAATTCCATAAAGATCTTTGCAGCTGGTGGCAGCTGTTTTAGTGCTAATTAGCCTTGGAGGAGGCCCCTTCAGTGTGGATGTCAGAGAAGTCCTGGACATGCTCAGTTGAGTTATCTTCCATAAAGGACATAGGACAAGAGAAGGAATCCCTGTACACCTTGAATAGTGGGTCAGAAGAGGAAAAGGCCAGTGTGGCCTGTGTGGGGAACAGACACAGAATCACGAGTGCTAAGCTACACTGTGAGCACCTCTAGAATTGCTACTGAGCAGGGAATTTGGTTTGTAGCTGGACTTGTTACAGAGCTCAAGAAATGCAACAGTCTGGATTATGAAATGTTTCTGGTCATCTTTGGATAGTAGTTTCTTTTAGAGTGTCATTGAGTTGACTGATAAAATGATTTGTCAGCATTGTGCTGCGTTTCACTATTTGCTGGTATGCTACTGTCTGTTAACCTTTATCTTATGGAGGTTAGACCTGCATGAATAGGACACCTTCATGTCAGTCTTGTGGAAAGCTTAACGAGATTTTTTTTTTTTTTTTTTTTTTTTTTTTTGAGAACTGAAATGTGAGTTTGACACTGGTTAGATTATATATGGGGTTTTTTTTGTTTTTTTTTTATAGAATTTCTGTTTGAGCGCAGAGAGAGCTAATTACTAGTATAGCTGTATACAATATAACCTGAAACCTATTCATAGCAAACTGAATACTATCATAATAATGACAACGTTTTTTATAGCCCTATGGCATTTCCTTTAGCTGAACAAGACTTCTTGTGTGTTTTCACAAGCACTCTAGGGTCACAAATCAATTCTGAAAGTTAATTTAAACTATAGTGGTATAACTTTGCATGCAACTGGATTGCCTAACTTTTGTGGTGGTATAAGAGTGAGGAAATGCTTGCTCAGTAAAAACTATTGAGGGTTACTAGTTAACCATAAGTTATTCATTAGAAAATTTAGACTCCATGCAAGTATTTTGTATAGAACTATCATAACCTTTGGTGCTTATTTGTACAGGGACCACCAGCAGTATTCTGTTTAGCTTCCTGTTAAAATATAACGATAATAATGGAAATCTTAATTAAGACTTGTTTAATAGAGAGGAGATACACTTAGCAGACCTACTAATTTGCTTATATATTTGTAGAGGGCTTTGTTGTGGATCTTGACAGTTTTGGGACGGGATGATTTCAACTGGGAACGAAGAACAGAAAATTTGTAACTTTTTTAGGGTTTTTTTGTTTGTTTGTTTTGTTTTCCCCCAGACCATATCAGAAGAGGGAGGGAGTCTTTATTTAGACAACCTATTGAATCGGAATCTTCAATATTTTGTCTATTTTTGATGTTATATTATGTAAATTGTATACTTTTGGATGGTGGAAAGGATTTGAGTACTTGGATGTAAACGAGCAAGAATTTGGTATTCAAAGAAATCATTGTATTGGCAATAAGTAGTTTCCCATGGGCACATTTAAAACAGAAAAGCACAAATCAGTTTGCACCTCTGTGTCCAGTCAAGCCTGTGGTAATGATTTCATCACTAAATCTTTATTTCTATTTCAGGGTTTGGCCCATTTGGAGAACATGCTGTTAACGCCAGCTGGATTGCAGTTCAGGTAACAACACAAATTAAAACACACGTGGCATGTTCAAAGAAAGTGCTGTGCTGATGTGTCCCCTTTTTAAAAAAAAGTTAGAATTTGTGAATCTATTATAGAGCCTTGCAGAAATTGTTCCTGAAATTTATCAGTTGAGACCCACCCACCCTGATGATCAATCCGTTTATATATTTTATTCACTCATTTAAAAAATGAGTTCTGGACAAGTCAAATTTTGCAAGGCTGAGTTAATGTAGTTAAGCAAAACAAGGAATTCCCAGGATAACTCTATGAACATTGTAGAAGTTTTCCTGTTATCTTCCCCCACAGAGGGGAAAGAGGTAGATTTTTATAATTCCTCAAAAATAACCTGAAATCTTCCTTGGTGGTTGCAGTGTGCAATGGAGTGAGCACAGGTTTTGGTTTAAGAAATGCATGAGTTCTGATCCCAGTTCTGCCATGAATAATGGCCTTGGGCAAGTCACCTAACCTCTGTGATTTCCCCATTGTGAATGAGGGTAACATATAACATCCCTGTGGAGACAGGTACAGAACGAGAATGGTTTTTAAAGCACTGCTATTTATTGATGAGGCACAAACTGCTCTCAGATCAAGTCATTACGTAGGACACTTATGCCATTCATCGTCTGCATACCTTCATAAGCATGTGTTCTTACACTCCTCTCACTGTGTACTCTTACAACACCTGATATATTCACACTAGATGTCAGCAAGAAATCAAACTCTCGCTAACGGTGAATTAAGGTATTCTGCTTGTTTTGCAATATCCCATAACAGCGTTAATTTGTGACAGTACTACTGCATTATCCAAATTCTTTGTTATTGGAGACAGTTGACAAGTCAAGTGGAAGTTAGGGTTATATTTCAGTACGTTTGCCCAAGGAATTAGACCTGTTTTTCTCACCAAGTCCCCATTCGCCTCAGTGTTCTGGGACTAATGTATTCTTCAGAATGCTTTTAAATGAAATCACAAACTAAAATCAATTATAGCCAACTAATGGAGGGCTGGCCAGATGTTTGATGCCCTGCATTGTTATAAGGAGATCAGACCTTTGGTTCCTTGAACTGTTGGGGCTGGATGTACTTCTGAGAGAGGGTTCATTCAACTTCAGGTTGTAGAAAAGATAGGCTGTGTATAGAAAAATTACAGTTATTATAATTTGATGTTAGATGGTAGGGCTGACTGGTCCTTGTCAGTTTATCGTTGGCATAGAGACAGTTATCCCTAATAAAGGTAGCTTGTTATGGGGGGCAGAGGCTGAATAATGGGGATCTGGGATGAGAGAGAACAGAATTGGTGGCCACTGTTCTGTGGCTTGTAGTAAAAGTAAATACATAATCTGGGTTAAGGGAAGAGACTAGTTAACATCCCCCCAATCCCTCAGTTTAAGGCACTGGTGATTGTGATAGGCAGAGTAATCATGTACATTTTATTAGAGAATCTTTTTAATGTAGATTAAATTTGTTCTGAATATTCAAAACTATCCTTTGAGTTTTACACACACATTGCTGAGTTATAGCTGTACGTGTGCCGGCTGTACTATAAGCCTGTTCTTTGACAAGATTTTTTTAATTACTTGTGGTAGATTGTGACTAAAAACCTTAAACTTAAACTTTCAACCAATGTGTCGGGGATTTGCATTTCCCAACTCTATTCCAGTCCTGAGAGGCCCAGACAAAAAAGGAACAGCATGTCTTTGAACACATGCAAGTTAGGCATTGTGCGAGTTTCAGACAGGGGACTTCATGGAGCTGAGTGGACACAAAGACATGTGTCTGAGTTTCTGAATCCCAGACAGTGTGATCTGCATTTTAATAGAAGAAAAATCAATTAAACAATCTTTGTAAATCCTCCCTAGCTTTAGGGCTAAGCTAGTTCTGGTTTATTACATCTTTTATGATCCTGCATCCTGAGGATAAAATTCTGTTTTTCTTCTTTCCAATCCCCCCCCCCCTTTTTTTTTTTGGTATGTTTGTGTGTTAAAGACAAATATGATGATTTTTTTTTCTCAGAATGCAGTGACTTTCTAATATGTTCACTCGGTCTTGAAAGCTAAATTATTGCTTACGTTTGGTAAAATATGGATATCTTGAAACTAGTCACTGCAGCATTTGAATAGTGCTAAGACTTTTAATTGTTTTGTGCTTTTGTATGCACAGGCAAAGGCTGATCCTATAAATAAGATTATAGGACAGAAATTAGACACTAGACCATATGTATATATGCCTTTTAAGAGTAGTAACTTAGTCTCTGATATGTATTTTTTTTCCAAAATGCGTATTTTTGTTTAATGTCTTGAAACTTCATTTAAAAACCTGCTTTCTATGAAATACAGGACTGATGTCCATGTATATAGAACACTCTCTATGTACTAAATTGTTTGAATATTTAATGTTTGGATTTTTTTAGTTTCTCACTTTGCGTGAGAGGTGAAGGCAAAGTTTCATTCAAGGGAGCTTTAAAAAAACAACATTGACATAATTTTCCTGTTTACTTAAACATACTGGCTTTTTTCCCTGGTATAAAAGTCTGTTTTCTGTACAGATCAGCTTAGACACAGGTGTGCCCTATGGACTGTGAAGCTAATTGGCTCCTGGATCCATCCCATTGAAGTGTTTCTGGCTGAGCTGGAGGACGAGAAGAAGGGTCAGAGTGCGTTTTGACATTACTAGGGACAATTGCTGTCAGCGTGTCTAGACAGACCTGATAAGGATATTAAAGGCTCACAAAGAGGTCCATTGTTGAGGGGTCAGGGAATGGGTCAAACATGTTTTTTTTTTTTTTATTTGTCAGGTATACAAGGCTGTAGATAATAAGTTGTCTGGGGGCCAAAGGACATTTTTATTATTGAATAGAAGTGTGTGTGTGCTATCTGGTAAAATGTTAGTTGTGAATTTGTAAAACTACATTTAATAGAAATGCGGATAGAGAGCAGAGAAGTTGGCCTTTAAATGCTTCCAGCTGCAAGTTACCGCCTGGAGCATTCAGTCTAACATGTAGGGTTGAGTGAGAGGTGCAGTATGGCACATCTCATAATTGTTGAGACTCAGCGTCTAGTATCTTTCCATACTCTTAGAGAGAATTCCTAGGTGTTAGATAGAAGACAGACTTATTTCAGTATTTCTTTAATATTCTGTAATTACTTATTTCATTGATGCACCAAGTAAAATACCTAAAATTTTGAAAGTAGATTAGTGTAAAGAAGATGTGATGAAACATTACTTAACATCCGTCTCTAGTAACGAATGTCTGCATGCTTCAGACGCTAATCAATACAACAAACCTTGAATATCAGACTTGCCCTCAAAGCTACAGCAAGTGATTTATCACTGTTCTTGCTCAGACTTTCATGGACCAGCAGGTCTGACTCTTATCTTTTCTGGCTCTGTTAGTAATCTTGTTTGGCAGCCGGGGGGAGGCGCAGTGTCCGTCTGTCCATCCATACAAGCGTAAATTTTCTCCATGTGCCTAGAACTCCAATAAAGGAAGCGACAGCATTGATAACTAGAGAGAAACTAGGGTGACGTTAAATGTTGACAGTCAGGTTACAATATAGGGGAAATACTGCTTTATAATACAGCAGTCTCTCTATAAACTTCACAGTTAATGTTTACACTAGCTTCCTATTACTGGCCAGATGATTCAAATGCTTCTTGACCCACGTTTTCCCAAAGAAACCAATCTACCTGAAATTTTACATGCTTCATCTCGTTCCCTCGTTAGAATTTTTCTGGGATGTTTGGTAATGATCAGAAAAGGAGTTGTAAAGTTAAGGAGCTTTGAAAACTTTCCTAAGGTATTATGGCTCACGTCTCTAAAATGGCTTGGCCTAAAAAGTCCAGGAAGAGTTTAGAGCTTCATAAGAGCTGTCAGAGTAGCACTTCCCTGCTGGGGGCCCTATATGCTAAGGTGCTCACTCAAAAACCCTTATTAAAGAGTTTGGTTAAGACCCAAACAATATTGCTGTCTTTATTTAAAAGAAACCAGACATTTTAATGTTGGTTTTTTTAAGTGTAGAAATAAACAAGGTATCCAGCCTGCTCCTTGCTGACATATAATCCTTCATTCACTTTACCTGGCCCAGTTTACACAGTTTTCTCAAGCACAGCTTTGCTCTTGAAAACTTGCAAGAAATATTCAAGGATTAAGATGAATTACTAGGCATTGTTGAAAACAGGATTTTATAATCTCAGTAATTTATCTTTAACTTTGTGTATATTTTTGCAAATTTTAGGGGCAAAGCTGTTTGAGTGGACTGTGTAAATTAATGGGTTGTTTCCAGAGATATTAATGTTTGGGTTTTTTACGAAGTGTAGAACTTTTTGAAAGTAATATTTGTTTGAGTGTTAGAGACCGCACTGAAACACGCGTTTAGCCTTAATGCTTTTACTTTCTGTCTGTCTGTCTGAAAATAATTCCTTGTATACACGCGATTCAGTCGGCGGAGAAGGTTAACTTTTGTTTAAATGGCAGGAAGCAAAGGGCCATGATTTTAAAAGCAGTTAACAATTTTTAGCTTCCCACAAGAGGCACCATCTAAATGGGACTTGTTTCAAGAATACTCTGACCACTCACCCTCTTGCCCATTTAAGGGATTTCAAGTCAGGCACACAGAATCGATATTCACTTGTGAAAGTCTGGGCCAGCAGTCTTATTCAAAGCATGTTTTAGACCTAGCCCAAAATGTGACAGCAGCGTGAGTGCATAGAAAAAGTGTTTTTAAAAAGCGCACACTTCATAAAATGGAAAAGTTTGCAATTATACTTGGGGAACAAAAGAGATTTTTTTTTTTTTAAAGTACCCTACAGAATAAGGCCTGGAACCTCCACAAGGGTCTGCCCTCATTGCTCTGATTGCAGCATCAGGAACTAAAACAGCAAAAGAGAGTAAAAGGTTTTGGAGACTGAAACTGCTAAATATGTTCTTGTATAGTTATCCTTAAATGTGTAACCCATCTGTTTGAGAGCAGGTTGGTGTAAGAACAACAGTGTGGACTCCTGAAAACAATTAAAATAATAGCTCTTGGACTGTGAGTTGAAACTTATTTTCTTGACATGTAACTCCTACTCTGACACTAATTAGAGTTAGCAGTATAAGATCTTGGCAAGAGTAGAATTGCACTCTTTAATTGATACCCATCTGCAGAAAAGCACAGGAATAGATGTTTTTAACTGTGTATCAACTTTTGAAAATCTAAGGACCTAAAAAGTCAGTAATCTTTCCATGCAAAATACAGGATCAGCGATTAAAAACAGATGTGGTACAAAGTATCTCACTACTTGTAATTGTGTTCCAAAAGAAATACACTGGTCACCTCATTCTTGGGCTGGTGGAGGAGGAAGAAGGACCTAGAGCTAAAGTTCTGGGATGCTGATGACTTGTCTGTCTGTCCTCTTGTTATTTAAGAGCAATGGGTAACATTATCAAAAGTGCCTAAACCTGTGTCCTTAGGGGAAAGATGTGTATTCTTAACTCTAGCTAACGAGATAAAGTCCCAGTACTGACAAGGCAGCTTGTAGACAGGTTTCAGAGTGGTAACCGTGTTAGTCTGTATCAGCAAAAACACAGAGGAGTCCTTGTGGCACTTTATTAGTCTCTAAAGTGCCACAAGGACTCCTTGTTGTTAAGGCAGCTTGTAGTTACCCTTCAACTCAGGTGGGAACTCATGCAAACTACAAACTATCTTGTCTGCACTAGTTTTGTTCCTCAAGGTAGCTAACTTGAGTTACGAGCACTGACTTTTTCCAAATGGAGATGCTGCCTAAGTCCTACTGAAAGTCAGTTGGATTCTGAAGACCCTTAGCAGCTTCTGAAAATGCTCCCCAGTGTAATCTGTGGTAAGGCTCCTAAACCCAATGTACAGTATAGGTTTGGAGCTCAGCTTTTGAGCTTGCTTATGTAAATCTCTGCCTTTTTTCAGAGGCTTCAAATCTTGTGTGTGTTTCCCTCCCTACAGTTCTCAGGATGTTTGGGGTTTGAGGGCTCTGGAATTGATGGTTTCACTTCTGATGAGCCAGTTCCATTCTGGGCTAAACTGTTAAAGTCTGACATACCATACGAGCAAGCACCTGACTGAAATCTTGCTGGTAAGACTGGAATGCATCAAAACAGAGGTGACCGCAGAAGAGCAAGAGAGAAAAGAGGCCCAACTAGTGTGTTTGGCAATTGACCATAGAGTAAACTAGATGAATGGAGATACTGCGTTATGAACAATTTCCACTATAAAAATAATCCTACAACTATGAGAGCTGGAAAACAGGCAAGACCTTATGCTGGGTTTGGAGAGAATTTGCAGTACAAGCGGTATTGAAACAATACTATTCTCTATTCTTTCTTCTTTCATTGAAGCATTCATCCTCCCCCTTCCCTAATTAACCTCAAAGAAGTCTCTGGCCAGGGGTCCAACTGGCAGTTGCAGAGTTTCCCCCAAAGGTTTAAAAGAAACTAGCCCGAGCACACTTTTATTTTCTATTCTTATGAATCCCCTTGGAAAACATCTCCTATCTTCAACTTGATAGTGTCTTAAACTACAAGAATGTAGGCTGAACATTATGCTACCAAATAAATGCAACTTCTGGGGTGCATGGTGATACCTTGCACTACCTACATACTCCACCCTTTACTAAAATATTGGGTGAACTGGAAACAATACAGATTTCAGATGTGAGGATTCCTTCCAAACCCCCTCATCCTTTTGATTCACATAATGAATAGTGCAAGTGTTAATGCTCAATGCCCGCTCCTCATGGCACCAAACTCAGAAAAGCGCCTCTGCTAGGGCATAATCGGTGACTACACAGGAACTGCTGGAATTGACACCGATAGAACAGCTTCAGAATAACGTACGGAATCCATGCTGGTGGTGCGACTTCTGCCTTCCTGGCCCTGGCTTTGGATGCCACTGAACACTCTGGAAATGGGCCGAGCTTCCAAAGGAATTTCACAGCTGCCTAGATCAAGAGAACACAACTCATTGATCTGCCTTAATGAAACCAAACACAACTCCAATGGAAAAGTTTAGTAACCACCTGCTCTTTGAGGGAACACTCCCTCGAAGAGACAGGCTCAGTATCCCATGCTCCATTGAGGTACTGGAGAAAAGACACTAAGGCAAACTGGGACCTCTTTACCCGCGCTGGCCACATATATGTTGGAAAGAAGAAACAAGTGGAGAGAGCCTAGTGTCGAAGAAAAACCCATTTGTCCCTTCTAAACCGGAGAAGCTGCTCAAGGCCTCTTTAGCCAGGTAATACTAAGACCCTGTAATGCTGTTGGGGTCAGCAAGGCCAGTGGTGACCTGCAGAGTAAGTGCAAATCACAAGGTAAAGAGAAGCTTGGGGGCAACTTGAACTTGCACACTCAGCTTCTCCAAGGTTTTCAACTAACGGTTAGAAAAAAGTAACTTGCTAGCTGGGGCTCGTTGCCTTCTCCTAGATGTGCACAATCATCTCTTGTGTACCTGACAAGCCTACTCTGAGGAACACTAAATTATCCATTTCCATCCCTGCCCCAAATTTCTAATGTCCTGGACGTTTTGCATAGAGCCACTTCTGTGTATCACTTTGGAAATAACTAAGACCAGACTAGCGCCCCGATTCTCTGCTGATTGAATTGAGACGGTTTTAGTATCGACAGAGTTCCTAATGTATGTCTTCAGTCAGCATGGATCTCTCACTTAACCAATTGTATACACAGGAAGAAGCAAGCAATGACCTGCAAGAGGTGCAATAGATCCCTACAGCCCTTTGGAGTATTGTTTGGCACAAAGCCAGTGATCTTCAACTCTGTGAATGTCTATATGTGATAAAACTGTATTCTTTATTTGTATTACCATAGCACCTTGGAGCCCTAGTCATGGACCAGGATCCTGTGGTGCTAGGCGCTGTACACACACAGGACCCACAGGAGTTTACAATCCAACTCTAAGACAAGAGACGACAGATGGATACAGACACGCTGGGAGTACAAATAAAGAATGAGTGTGAGTGTTGCACTTCACCCTGTAGCTGTCCTGGCTATCTGGGTTTCCAACTTTCATAATACCCCGAGGTAAATGATCAAGGCTGTATTTCTAAGCCTTAATATTTAAAATCACCAAAGTCAGTCCCTTTCTTCCTTTAGTAGTTCACTAAGCATGTGGAAGATGCAGTTACCCTGTGCACTTGCATACAAGTTTTAATACTGATATCTTAATACATGAATAAAGAATTCAATGAAGTGGTGCAACTTTGAAGAATCAGTTATTACTAGGATGTTGCAAAAAGTAGCCATAAATTATAGTGCCGTATTACTCTCTCCCAAACTACTAAAGCCTCCATGTACTAAGCTGCTCTTGGGGGGGGCCTCAGGTTTGTTGCTCCCACAGGTTTAGTGTCTTTGTGCTTCAAACCAAGTAGTGTGGACTCAAAAAAATTCTCCCTGCCTCTGGGCATTTGGGAAGGTTAGTGTGTCTCTGGTGTCTGGATTTAGTTACAGTCTGCTGTCTGGCTTCTGTTTGTCTGATTAAGATGGTCATAGGACAGAAAGTTTTGACTACAGCAGAAAGTCTAGTCCTGCATTTGAATAAATAGATTAAATTCAACTGAATTTAATGTTTTATTTTAGAATATTTATTTCACCTTGCAGATGAGTGAGGGTCTCACTTTTTTTTAAAATATTTAAGCAGTCACTTTATTTTGCTGCACAGAGGGTATAAATCAGGGGTTCTCAAACTGGGGGTCGGGACCCCTCAGAGGGTTGCGAGGTTATTATATGGAGGGTCGCGAGCTGTCAGCCTCCACCCCAAACCATGCTTTGCCTCCAGCATTTATAATGGTGTTAAATAGATACACATTAAAAACACTTTTGTAAGGGGGGTCACACTCAGAGGCTTTGTGTGAAAGGGGTCACCAGTACAAAAGTCTGAGAACCCCTGGTATAAATTCTGTAAAATTTCATGACTGCATACTTGTTTGTATTCTGGGCCATTAATCTTGGCTAAAATTATAATCCAATTACTCTAAATTCAGAAGATGGGACTCTAGCCAGCTGTCCAGTTCAGCAACAATGCTGATTCTCTGTGGGTTTGTGGAAATATAATTTCATTGATTTGCAGTAAACCTACAAATCCTACGGAAGTATGGAAAACACCCTTCTGCGCGCTCCTAAAACTAATTCCATAGCCAGCAGATGGAACTCCTTTTGTTTAAAAACGCATTTCAGTGCATTGTCGTCTTTTTTGAATTGCACACTTTGTATGTGGAAAAACCAATTCATTTTTGTAGTGCCCAGATAAGCACAAAGCAACCACTTTTATTTGCTGAACTCCAATACTCCTCCCACACACAACCCAAAATGCACAACTTTGATATGGAGAGAAGTGAACACCACAACGGTAGTCAGTGAAGTCACATTCTACCTTTGCATTTCAAAAACAGTTAAATAACCACCATGGTTAGAATGCTTTTGAACATGTTCCCTTATGAGTAAAGGGATATTCACTGTAGCTTCTGGGGAACTCCAACTCTACCAGCCGCTCAGATTCCTGTTTAAAATATGTATACGTCCCACAACACAAACACTGTGTAGCTGTCTTAAGCAAACCTGTATAAAATTCAGTGCAACGAGCCAAAAGCTGTGCAAATCGTGATGTTTATTCTTTTTATAAACATGTCAAAAGGGATACACTTACAATGCACTAAATGATGAAATAAATGGACTTAATACTCACTTATCCTAATATTTTATTTAATCTATCAAACCAAAATATATTGAAACAGCAGGGCCCTCTGAAACAATACCTGTTAAAGCAAAAGGGTTATTAAAGTGTTGGTGCAATCAGGATATCGGTTTTTATGGGTTCTCTATTGTCCCAAACAATGTTGGGACAAACATGACAACATCCTTTCAGGCCACTCGGTATCCAGATGATGATCAGAGGAGGAGGATGGCTTTGTCTTTAAAACTCTGCTAGGTGTCCAGTGAATTGGATTCTACTTAGCATGCTAAGTGAATTGCTCAAGGTTGCGTATTGCTGCATGAGTTTTCCAGTCTGTAAAATGGGGACCTTACTTCCCTTCCACGTGTCACAGGTGGGTTTGTGAGACTGAATTAACAGTTAGTAAAGTGCTGGGACCCTTGAGTGAAAGATGCTGTAGAAGTACAAGCAAAACATTACTTAAAGTGGTCCCATGGCCCAGGTCTGGATACATATAGAGGAGTCATATACCAAGAGGATGGGCATACACCTTGTCTGTTTGCCTTGGAGTAACACTAATTGTTGTCATACCCACTGATTGAATGGGGGGGTCTGTATGTAGCCCTTCATGCTTATGGGAGGGGGACGGTGGAAATTTAATGCACACTAACACTTGTTGTATGTGTATTGATTGGTTAGGCGCCTGTGGGATGTGTGTTTTACAGCTCTCGCTTAGTGGACTGGGGGAAAGATACGTACCTGAAATCCTAAAGTAAATGACAATTGTTTCCTTCAAGTGTTGAATGTCCGTGTGTGGCTCAAGCCATGTGTCTTATGCTCCAAGATTTTATTTTTAAATGCTCCTAAAGGGTATATTCTCTGTTGTTGTGCCGTCTAATCCTACTGCACAAAGTGACCAGTTTCCCACTTGTATTATTTAATTTAATCATCTGGGAAACTAGTTCCTGTCGCATTTAGCCACAATGCTCTTAAGTTTTCTGCTTGTCTTGCTCTGATGGCTTGGGACACTGCTTCCCAGTGCAGCAGGATATATTTCCTAGCTAGCTATCTTCTCTTGAACTGAACATTCTCTACTTTAACACAGTATCATTTTAGCTAGTGATAAGCATGCCACAGAACTGCCACTTTCACTTTTGTGTAGGAAAAAATGTGGTGCTGGATGTTTTTCCAGCTGAAATTCAGTTAGTGTCCAAATATTTAAAATAGTCAGAGGGGACTCTTTTAGCCAATATTTTTAAAAGAGGACGTGACTTATTGCAGTATTTGAATCAGAAATTAAAAGTTGCTGTTGCAACATTAAGTACAAATATGCTGGATAGTACAGTAGAGGTAAAGCCATCAAATGAAACTCCTTTTCCATTTTAGAGTTGAAGGCTGTATTTTTGATCCTGCCAAAGTGAAAGTAAAACCCACAAATATACTGAGTAATCTGTGCTGATGCGGCTTCAGTCCTCCATATGAGGAGTTTTGTAATTCCCTATAAAGATTAACAAAAAGGCAATCTGCCTGCTGCTACTTTTAGCTAGAGATGAGAGTTGCTGATCTTTTTACATGCAGGCAAGCATGAAAACTTGCATATTCTTTCTTCCTATGTAGGATGACCAGAAAGGCTTAGACTTCTTCTGTGAAGAGAATTATCTGTGGTGCTTTCCATGTATAACACAAACCACTTGAAAGAAGCAAGATGTCATTACATATTCTTTAAAATAATATAGCTAAGAAAAATGGCACAGACATGAAGTTGATTTTTTGATGTGAGGCACTGTCTGCAACCTTTCCAGGTTTAACTAAGGAATGTAACTTTCTGTATGATAAACGGTCCTATCCGTGGATTTTTAATATTCTTTTCTCACTGTCCCCTGAGCCCAGTTGTGGCTGCTTTCCCCTGCCCAGCTCACTGCTATGGAGAGAGCCTCTCCTCGGGGCAGGTGCAAGGCTTGCTCGGGAATGCTGCGTCACTTCTAAAAACGGCCAGCAGAGGAGGAATAGAAATGTCATTTCTTTTCTCTCACTTTAACTTGGGAGGAGAACCACCATGAGGTTTCCAGTCCCCATCTGTCCAGAGGCAAGGAAGCCAGTCTGAGCTCTCTCCTGCAGGATAGCATAAAGCACACTTGAAGGCTGGCCCAGCAATAGACTTTCCAGCATAAATGTCTGATCTCTTGATATTTACTTTTTTTCCTGTTCTTAGGAGCTGGAGAAGCTGGGCTTGGGAGATGGTGTGGATCTGTATGTATATGAAATCCCAGTTGAATACCAAACAGTACAAAGACTAATTCCCGCATTGTGGAAAAAACACAGTCCACAAGTGAGTAAAATGCAAAGCAAGATGGAACAGATGATAGTAAACTGATGGATCCTTACAACCATGGGCTGATGTTCCTAATGCAAAGTCAGACTTCTGATGTATGATTAAAATGTTGATGATTTGACAGATCTTTCCTTTTGACAGAAACTTGTGAATTTGGACAATTATACAGCTTAAAATAACTAGAGACCTGGTTAGTAGTGTCAGTTCCCGAATCCCTGCACCATTGATGTCTACATGGCCTCCTCGAGGGTGGCCCGCTTTGGTCTCAAGCCGTCACTGTTCTCAGGGTGGAATTCTGCAATCTGCTCCTGGGCTGCAGATCCTTGCAATTCATTAATCACCTCCACAGATCTGACTTCAGCTCGTCATTTGCAGTTCCATTCTCTCAAGGGCAATGACAAAGCGATCCAGTGATTAGCCAGCTTTCATAAAGCCAAGTACTGTTTGTTCAGAACGAAATCATTTTGGAGAAAACACATCTGAAAAACAAACCGGTTATATGCATGCCTGCCCTACCAGGTGATCACCCATCTTTCACATGGAAGGCCTAGTATCAGAGGGGGAGACGTGTTAGTCTGGATCTGTAAAAAGCAACAGAGTCCTGTGGCACCTTTAAGACTGACAGACGTATAGGAGCATGAGCTTTCGTGGGTGAATGCCCACTTCGTCAGATGCATGTAATGGAAATGTCTAGGGGCAGGTATAAATATGCTGGCAAGAATCAGTCTGGAGATAATGAGGTTAGTTCAATCGGGGGGGGGGGGTGAGATCAACTGCTAGCAGTTGAAGTGTGAACACCAAGGGAGGAGAAACTGCTTCTGTAGTTGGATAGCCATTCACAGTCTTTGTTTAATCCTGATCTGATGGTGTCAAATTTGCAAATGAACTGGAGCTCAGCAGTTTCTCTTTGGAGTCTGGTCCTGAAGTTTTTTTTGCTGTAAGATGGCTACCTTAACATCTGCTATTGTGTGGCCAGGGAGGTTGAAGTGTTCTCCTACAGGTTTTTGTATATTGCCATTCCTGATATCTGACTTGTGTCCATTTATCCTCTTGCGTAGTGACTGTCCAGTTTGGCCAATGTACATAGCAGAGGGGCATTGCTGGCACATGATGGCATATATAACATTGGTGGACGTGCAGATGAATGAACAGGTGATGTTGTAGCTGATCTGGTTAGGTCCTGTGATGGTGGTGTTGGTGTAGATAAGACCATCACAGGACCTAACCAGATCAGCTACAACATCAGATCAGGATTAAACAAAGACTGTGAATGGCTATCCAACTAGCCACAGGACTCTCTGTTGCTTTTTATGGAAGGCCTAGTAGGTTCTAAAATACTGCAGGTCCTCCCGCATGACCTGATTCTGTTGGACATACCTTCATGCCCGTCAGTTCACAAGTAGTGCCTGTGGCCCTGTGCCCAGGCCGTAGCTGACATCCTGCACAGCTCCAAGTCCTTTCTCTGTTAGTCGGAGTGCTATTTCTCAGGGGATGAAATGCCACAAGCGTTGCCACCTGCTCTGTTTCAGCATTGGGAGTTTTTATTAATGACACCCCAGTACTTTGGTTGCTTTAGGAAACCTCCTATATCTTACCCGTTTAGCCAGGAATGCCATCACTAGGCAGCCCATAAAGAAACATAGAACATTTATAAAGTCAATAAAGAGGCCTTTGGATAGTCCATGGTTTCCAAAGCATCGCTTTTGTTTGAAGAATTCTACACCTCAAAATAGAGAGCCCTGCCCATCAGATGTGCTTGCTGGGCAGGCATCGAAAAGGGCTGGCTAGGGGGTAGGCACCTCAGGGCTAACCTGTGCCATCTTGGCTCTTCCAGTAGCAAGCTTCTCCTGAGCAGATTCTGCCATTCATGCCAACCTTCCTTTTGCCTGGTGTGAAATAAAACTGTCACTAGGAGCTGGACAGACACAAGTGGAATCGTTTCACATTGGACCCAAGACTTCATTGGCTTATGAACTACGGTAGAATCTCAGAGTTACAAACACCTCGTGAACAGAGGTTGTCAAACTCCGAACACAACATTATGGTTCTTTCAAAAGTTGACATCTGAACATTGACTTAATCCCACTTTTTCTTCTGCACAGTAAAGTTTCAAATGCTGCTTTTAACCATTTTAATTTAAATGAAGCAAGCACAGAAACAGTTTCCTTTCTTTGTCAAATCTTCTTTTTTTTTTTTTAAGTAGTAGTTTACAGTTAGCACAGCACTATATTTGGTGGGGGTTTCGGGGGGCGGGGGGGGTGTCTGCTGCTGCCTGATTACATACTTCCGGTTTCAAACGAAGTGTGCGGCTGACTGGTCAGTTCGCAACTCTGAGGTTCTACTGGAACTCTCTAGTTTTTTAATGTGGCCCCATCAGCATAGCATTAGAATGCCCCCAGGGTTACTGTCTTCCCTCCCACCACCCTAATTTTAGCTAGCTCTAATTTGTTTTGTTTTTTTCTTTGCAGTTGGTGGTTCATGTGGGTGTATCAGGTATGGCTACAACCGTAACATTGGAAAAATGTGGGCATAACGTAGGATACAAAGGCTTAGACAACTGCCGTTTCTGTCCAGGCTCTCAGTGTTGTGTAGAAGGTGGCCCAGAATGCATCGATTCGATTATTGACATGGATGCAGTTTGCAGGAGAGTCTCAACACTGGGACTTGATGTCACGGTTACTATATCCAAGGATGCTGGCAGGTATGGGATCACAGTGATCAGTGGTGTATGTTCCGTTTGTGCTAAACTAATGGGGATGACAGAGTTCCTGGGCCTCTCACTTCTAATGAGGTCATCACTTCCATCCCGCCCCACAGGGAGTGGGGGCAGGGAAAGAACTCCTAATTTGTCTTTTAAAATCAGTTTAATTTTATCTGGGTCCATAAAGAGAAAATGTCATAGTCCTAGGCCAGTGGTTATTGCATGGTGTCACTAGAAGATAGAGGTAAGATTGTTCAGATGCCCTAACTGTATTTCCATTTCTTCATTTTAAGTTTTAACCTTAACTGTGAATTTCCTAGGAGTATAATTGGAACATCACTGTAATGTAATTTGGGTCAAAATACTGATATGTGCTCTCAACCGTAACTTCATTTTAACAGTTTTTGTCTGAAGCATCGGAACTGGACTTGTTTTCTATTGTTGCGTTAATGAAAAAGAAACTAACAAGAATGTTTATCTGGAAGTCTTGCAACAGTTGTTGCTATCACTAGGTTTATGCCAGAAAATTATCCACCATTCACAGACCACACAAAGCCCCTGGGCTGGAACTGAGATGCATTAAAATGTTGTAGTAGCCAGATATGTTGCATGCAACCAAAGGCTCTTATCACCACTGTTTTTTTTTTATGTCTGTGGGATGTATTGGGGCACTTACCTTGTGTTTCCTGGAAGTCCACTTAGAGAATTATCACAATGTTCTTATTGTGGGAGTAGAGTTTCCGAAACTGGGTTAAACCAAAAACTGCAATCTGGCTGCAGCAGAAACAGCTATCATGTGGTTTTGCTTTACTGTTAAACATTGTCATGACTTTTTCCCAGAATAGCAAAAATAACTCCTTCATTTTAACAAAATCTATTCAGAGAACTTCTGAAATATTTGTTTGAAGTGACTTTTGAAATATCTGCAGCTGTATCTTTAGCTGCATTTTGATATTCTCCACTTCAGCTTTCCTTACAGAAGGCAAAGCTATAAACTCTTCAATGTTTGCATGCTTCCTTCCCCCCCCCCCCCCCACCTCCGTTTAAGTATTCCAAAGATAGGGATGGTCTGGAGTGTAGGGCCCTAGCCTGGAATTTGTGGGATCTGAGTTCAGTACCCTCTTCTGCCACAGGCTTCCCATGTGACCTTAGGCAAGTCCTTTAGTCTGTCTGTACCACGGTTCCCCATCTGAACGATGGGGATAACAGCCCTGCCGCCCATGGGTGTCGACAAGATAAATACACTAGACGAAAGCACTTGTGGGCACTTTTGTCTTCCTTAATTAGAAACATGCTAATTTTTCTCATGTCTATCAGTTATCTAAAATAGAACTCTGAGCCCACAGAAATGCTTAGGAACAGATTGTCTGCAGAGCAGAGGAATGCTTTAACCCTTTCTATGAAATTATTACTTAGATCTAAAGTGTTACACTGAAGGTTAGCAATCAACTATGCCTCTTGGGCCTCCCTTATTTCAATGTGTGTGTCTTTCTCAGTTGGTACCATTCTAACCCACTCTGCACAGCTGTAAGTAACTACACATGGTGTAGGATAGCGGAGAATTGGGTCTTTTGTATTTGTGACATCCTGCTATCCTAATAAAGGCCATCTCCTTAATATTCTTTAGGTAAAGCAGCTACCAAAGTGATGTTTTTGCTGTCTGGGGAGAAGTTGTTTGGTGCTTTAGAACAGCTGGCATGGGAATGATATGAGAGGCTCTGAAACCTGTTTCTCTGCTGCAGTGACAATAACTGAAGCCAATACAGGATTAATTTAACCATTCTTTTCTCTTCTGTAACAGTTTTCCAATTCTAATTGGCAGAAGCCATTGGTGCTGGGCTTCCCACGCTCAATTTTATTCATATCAGTTTGCTCACGGTACTTGTTGCATATCACTAAATAAACTTTTTTTAATTACAGATATCTCTGTGATTTCACTTACTATACTTCCTTATACCAGAGCCATGGCAAGTCTGCATTTGTTCATGTGCCTCCACTGGGAAAACCATATACTGCAGAACAGCTGGGCCGGGCACTACAGGCTATCATAGAAGAAATGCTTGATGTTTTGAAGCATTCTGAAGGCAAAATCAATTGTCGCCATGAACACTGAAGCTGGGCAAAACTCCTACCACTGTTGCACTTCCAAAAATCTTCCCCACTACTAAGTACTGGGGAAGCAGCCTGTCTGAAATGTACAGAAAAAGAATCAGACTACAGAATGAAAGTTAATTCCACTTCCAGCAATTCTGTGACCACCTTTTCTTCCTGTGTGAATTTCACCTTAAACAAGAAAGTATTTCAAGTCTTTCTTTTAAACCACCTGCAACTACTTATTTCCTGAAGTGGCTGAAAAATGTGTGCTGTGTTTCCTACAGAGGATCTCTGTAAATCAAGTGACAGCTATTGAGCAGTCTAATACAGTGCAGATGGAAAGGTTTACACCTGGAATCAGAGTTCGTGTGCAGGGAATTGATAATACCAACTTCTGATTAAAGTCCTTAGTTTAAAAGATTTGCTGATTTTTAAAAAAATTAATAGGTTTTAATGTAAAATTATAGCTATAAGCAGTTGGCATAGAAGATTGTGGGCTTATTTGGGTTTTAAACAGTTCTTGTTTGGGATGGGGAGTCATTTATAATTGTTTTAGAGGGGCACTGAATATTTTTTGCCAGTCCTAAAATACCTGTGCATTAGTGTGGACTCCTGTTAAGACTTTAATAGTGCTGCAAACAGAAGGGGATACATGGTTTTTATTTCTCATGTTGGGGAGTACTTGAGACACCCAACCTGCACCAAATATTTCTGAAAAATGATTTTTATTGTGCTCTTAATACCACCTTCCTTGCTCAGATTAACCATATACCTCCTTTACGAAACACATTGTTTCATACGTGTATAAAATAAAACTTATAGCGGTTGGAAAAGCTTTGCTAGTGACCACTGTTTCCACAGGGGTCTCTTTTCCCAGAACCTCAATGCTAGAGCTTACCCTGCCCCCGTACCTTAAAAACAACTCGGTACTCTTTTTCCTTCTTTTTTTATTGTAAATGTTTGTTCTGTTTCGGGATTGGAGGAAGAATAACATTTAAGGACTTGTCCGCACAGTGCGGCAAAGCACTCTAGCGGCTTGTGCTCCAGCTGTCCCTTGAAGACCCTGCTGGTACGCTCTAACAGGTTCCTAGTGCGCGTTGACGGAATCCTGCTTCAACACTGAATTCATACACAGCACGTTAAAGTGCTTTACAAATCACACCTCTCTAGAGTGCTTTAGCATGCCATGTAGACAAGCCCTGAATTAAATATTAAGTTAGAGTCTTGGCTTATAATAGACATAAATATGCCAAAATGTGAGTGAAAGGCAACCCCGCCCCACAGCTAGCAGGCATTCAGCCTCACCCACTACCACCCCTGCTGCAGACCCAGAGTTGCAATGATCTTGTTTACTCTGTGCTGAGCTCTGTGTTGGTGCTTCTCCTGGGGCACCGGGAAGGAATGACCAGAAGGTACCACGGCTTCCATTATTATCTGTATTGTCTCCGAGGCCCCCATTGGGCTCCACTGGGCTAGGTGCTGTACACATCCACACACTGGTTCCTGCTGCAAAGAGACTCCTGCAGCTCTGATTTTCAGTCCCGTGCCTCAGTTCCCAGTCAAAGTATCAGAACTCCTCTAGTGGCCTACAGCCAGGAGAAAAGCAGTCTGATTCTCCACTGCCTTGCCTTTCTGGCCATTATCCACACCAGTGCAAACCAATTCTGATCCATCTACACTAGGAAAATCAGGACCCAGGGTTCTCTGCTGGGGTCACTCACCCCAGTGATAGCAAACATGCACTTTTCTGACTGGCCCGTTCTAGTCTCAAAACCAGTTGTAGAGGCCATGATGCATCAGGGGCAAGTACATGCCCCCATTCTAGCTGCAGCCTCTTGGGCAGCAAAACTTTCCGCACGGGCGGTGTTGTGGGCCTGGTCCCATTCTATACGTTTTTAAGAAAGCCCTTCTCGGCATGTATAAACTGAACCTTGTATTTTAAAATTTCACTCCAAAGGGGCATTTCTGGATGGCCTCCAGGTGCCCTCTGTGTGGTGAGATGATCTCATTCGTTAACACTGAGGCTAGGTCTGACGTGCTGCTTGCTCAGCAGACTTTCCAAATGCAGCACTTGGAAAGACGGGTCTCGTGTTCTAGCCAAGATTCAAAAAGGTCTTTGAACTAGTAGTGTGTGACCTTGACTCTAAATTGTGATGTAAGGGAAAGGTGCGTCATGCCACAACAAAAGGTTAAATTGGCACTAGCTAGCATGTCTTGTTAGGGAGCCATTTAAATAAGAACTTATGTGACTAGTTCTAATACTTTTACTAAAATAGATATTAAACTACGTTTTGAAACCTGTTAGAAATATCTTTAACTGTTTTAAGTTCTCTAATTATGAATGATTCTACTAGAGTATCTCTCAATGAGAGCTGCTGCTTCCCACCAGGAAGTCTAGCGACCAAGAGAAGACATTTGAATGCATGAGAGCGGTTGGAGACTTCTGCAGTTTTGTTAAGGCAACTCTCTTGTTTGGGAAGCTAGTGCATGGAGATGTTCAGGTATACTTTTGGGTTACTTAAGATTGATTTTCTGTGGAAATATCTCCCATGTTTTCTTCACCGCTTTTCTGATTGATAGAACTTGCTTTAAAAGTCAATGTGCAGTCTCTCCTGTGCACTAAATGCAGAGTAGCACTTCTTTGTCCGGCTTTCAGCAGGCAGGTCAGATCACAATTTCCTGTTTAGTAATTTATTATATTTAATATTTTGTTTAAATATTGGTGATTTTACTCATTCTTGCAAATAGTGGAGGTCATGATCTTGTAGCTTTCCCTTTCATTGGTAAGCAGTTCTGATCATCAAAATGCATCTTAACTGCTGAACCTCTTCAAAAGAGAATTGTGTGTGTGTGTGTGTGTGGCTATATTCCATTAAATATAGCAGCTGACTTACATAATTTCTGAAACCATTTAATTTCCACTTTAAAAAGATTGCTGGCTATGAACAAAATGGAAGCAGAGCTTCACAGCTGAGTGAGATAGAATGACCATAGAGTTGAAATTCCGCGGGATGGTCTCATAAAGGGCTGCAGATCAACAACCACATGTTCCTTGTAGTGTATGGCCCCAGAAAGTCACAGGTGAGGCTGCCCCTAAACAGAGAAGCTAAAGCGCAGCTTGTCTGCAGAACTTTTTATTGGTTCATGTTGGCAGGTATCTGCTTATGTGGGCCACCTGTCTGCTGAACATTCCTCCTAATTCAGTAAGGGAAGTCTGTCTAGCAGCTCTGATCCTCTGGATCGTTGGCCAGTTTTACATCTCATTTTGGTCAACATTTCCAGTTCTGAATTGGACACTCTGTCAACATCTTCCTGTTGAATGTTCAGTTGTAACTTTGAGTGCAGATAGTCCTTAAGGAGTTTGCAGATGGTCAGCCTCAGAGCCCCCTACTAGTGTTGATACTGCACCATGCTCCGTGGAATCCACTCGAGCTTAGGAATGGATTATACTGTATAGAACTGTAGAAGGAGGAGCGTACAGTTCTGTGAACGGAGAAAGTAGGAGGGAAGTGTCATCTTCATTCAGGATTCGTCTGCTCAGTCAGTGGAATCTCCCCAGCCAGGCACCCTTTCAGAAGTGCATTTTGGGTCCCTTCCCACAATCCTCCTTTGAGGGGAAAAACTTCATTGATTTCTGAGAATGGGAGCGTGGGATGTGAGCTCTGAATGTCAGTGTCAAAGTTCATATTTCTACTAATATGCTTCACTTTGTTGTGAGCAGTGTTTTTAATTGTTTGCATTTTCTCAGTCTGCTTTTGTAAAGCTTCATGAGATCGGTTTTATTTGCTAGAAAATATAATTTATTTTATCATCTTCTGTTTTGAGAATAAGTAGTTGATCGCCTCTTTAAAGAGCTGGTGTCTCGTTTTATTAGTGAACTTTTGTATAGTGATTTTTTTTTAATTGTGACATTAAACTCATTTTATTTAAATCTGACCTAAATTAAATACTTTTTTTTTTTTTTTTTTTGCTGATTTTTTTTTTTTTAATTTAAACTCATTAACTCATGTGTTCTCTATTATAGACCTATTTTGTTTGGAATTATACCATAAAAATGGTCAAAAACTTTAGTTACTGTCTTGTGTAATATTTGCTGCTTGCTTCATCCTCAGTTCATTAATAAATAGAACTTTGCCTGGGAGACTCATTGCCAGCTACAGAATTTTTCAAACTAGCAAGTAAATGTGGAAACCCAAAAAATGAGTTAGTTAAAATTATGATACCTATAACTAGTACACCTTGTAAAATATGTGAAATTCTAGTCAGTCATTGCAGCACTGTCTGTATTAGGGTGACCAGACAGCAAATGTGAAAAATTGGGATGAGGGTGGGGGGGTAATAGGAACCTATATAAGAAAAAGACCCCAAAATCGGGACTGTCCCTATAAAATCAGGACATATGGTCACCCTAGACTGTGTTAACACTTTGCTGAGAAACTGGGTGAGAGAGCTTGGTGGATTTTGTTTTAATGAGAGATCAGGTTTGTAGAATGGGAGAGAGAACTAGGGAGGTTTTGTTATGTTGGTCAAGGTGTCTTTATGTCCTCACAGCTTGGGGGAGGTAAGGAGTTGGTGACATACTTATGGATGAGACTCAGTTGTTTCAGTTAATAAAAACTATGGAGGATTTTTGAGGAACTCCAGATGCGCTCAGACTGCTTCAGGGATTGGTGACCATAGTGGCAGGAGAAATTAAGCTTGAATAAAAACGTGGTAATAGCCATTATGAATCAGGGAAGAGAAGTACTGCTGACTCTGAACTTGAAGGCTTCTCTGAAAATAAGGACTTGGGAGCCCTGGTGGGTGTACTAGTGAAGACCTGCCCAAGGCTCAGCAGCTATTTGTGCTTGAGTGCATTTGAAAAAAGGACCATGAAATACGAGGAAGAAAATATATATCCATGGTTCACATTTATGTGGAGTATTGTGCAGCATTGGCTGCCTCCTCTGGAAAGATTGAAAAAGGTAATGAAGATGGTTAGAGGTATTGAGCAGGGTTGTGACGCGAGACTGCAAAGACTAGAATTATTTAGCCTGGAAAGAACAATTTTACAAGGAGGGGACTTAGTTGAGGGTGTTCAAAATTCTAAGACTTAGTGAAATTAAAGGGAGCACATTTACAATGAAAAAAAATTAATACCACTTTATGCAGCTCAGTGTTTGCAATTCATTGCTGCTGGTAGGCCTGGCTCTGTGGCCAGTATCACTGGTACTATGTAAACTAAGAATCATAACCTTTAAACTGACTGCTTGCCGGCATCGAGAAGGGATTTGTCCCCATGCAGCCTTGCATGACAGTGTGTGGAGGGTTGTCACTCTTCCTCTGAAGCATTGGTATTGGCTGCTGCCAGGGTCTGATATATGACAACTTCTCTGTATCTACTTAGTATTTGTACTGTAAGTGCTTGGCTTATAATAAGTCAAGTAGAGAACTATAAATTGTCCCAAATGTAGCATTTAGACTTAAGTGATGTGGTGGTGTTTTTGTTGTTGTTTGGTCTGCCCGATCTTCCACACAGTGTTACCTCTTGGTGCCTCGCTCAGCTGGCAAACAGTACCCCGGACGCTGTCACACAGTGAATCCATGGTACCGCTGGGATAAGAACCCAGGAGCTTCCAGGCCTGGGTTCCAGCTGAGAGCACAGCCTCCCAGTATTTTTTTAAATGAAAAGTTAAAAAAATAAATTAATCTCCTAAATGTGATAAAACACCAATAATCCTCATACTATCTGAATGTGTAATTCAGTGAAACGTTACATGCAAACGTATATGAACTGTATAAAGAAATTGCAGTGCAAAAGGCCTGGCTGGACCCCAAGTGGGGAAAGGTTATGTGGAAAAGAGCGATTAATCTGACAGGTGACAGCCTTCTTTAAAAGAGGAACCATCACACGAAATAAACTCCCAACCTGACTGTATTCTGTCACCGCCTGCCCAACGGTGGCCTGTGAATTGGTTTTAAATTGTAGCCTAAGTGTTTTTAATCTTTCTAACCATGCATTTTTGTGCTACAGCATTGAGCTCCGTTAAGAGTTAGTTGTGTTAAAAACCAACGGTCCGGGGACAACAGAAGGGAGAGTAACAGGCACGTTTGTGTATTTTCATATATGGAGTTCAGTTTTAGGAATCATTCTGCAACAAGGATGTTGTAGCTGAATTCACAATAGCTCTAAATCCATTTGTGTTTCTCGAATGGGCTTCCATAGAGCAGCTTCCCTCCAAGCGCCTTAGACCGTTTCACTTCTGGTTTGTAGAAAGCCGGTTTACAGTAAAATATGGGGGGGGGGGGGCGGGGGGGGTGATAGGGCTTCATTCAATTTAGCTTATTCTAGGTTTCGTTATATTTTCAAAACTTTATTGAAAAGCTTGCATAAAATGCCCCAATTGCTCATTGTTATATATTGTAGAGTGTTGCATTGCATTTACCAGAAATCCTACCTAATATTTTGCAGTGAAGAAATGTCCTTTTTCCTTTCAAAACTAGTATTTGCAGCTTGACATAAATATCTGTCTTATCGGTGTAAAAATAAACAGCAGTTTCACTGCAGCTCCACAGCAGAAACAAAGCAATATTCAAAATAATTAAACCCACAGGATACTCTTGGGCTGTGTTGTTAATCCCTCACCCTATTGAAACATGGAGACTACCTCTATTTAAAGAAATATTTTAAAACAAAATGAAAGGCAAGGTGTCTTGCTGTAGACAAGAATTAAATATGGGAAATGAAATAAATTATACACTGCGCTGAAGTTAAACCCTGGGCTGTTTAAATACAGGCTCAGGTCTTGTATTGCACCAGCTTATTGAAATGCCTGTGTTAACTTTGATTAAACAGGGAGTGCCTTTTCTTGGGCTTTGCTCCCTGGGAATGCAGCCTGTTGGTGCATGGGGATAGATGAGCCATTTGCACACGGGTGCGGAGGGAAGAGGCAAGATTGGACTCCTGTAACTGGGAGAAACCAGTGACCACCTGTCAGTGTCCCCTTTATCTGAGGGGATGTTCTATAGAAGCTCTGCATTGACCTGATCTCCTAAGACCTTCCCAGAACACATCCAGGCCTAGTAAGGGAGAGCAGAGTACATGCTACTAAGTGCACTTGCGCGCACACAGCATTCTTACTGTTCACTGGGCTTCAGCAGACTGGCTGAATTATTGGTCAGATTTCTTCAGATCATGTTTTCTTGTCCGGACGTCTCTTGTTTATGCATTTGCAGCATCACTCAGCCTTTCAAGATGGGCACTTTTGAACCTCCTCTGTTAATTGTGATCAGATAAACATTCTCCTTCCCCCTCTCTCCCCAAGTCTCTCAGGTGTGCTTATCAGGACTATTGGCGCTACAGTTATACATTTGTTGAGGCTTCTGTTTTTCTCAGTACTTTCTTGCAGTGCCTTGTAAAACCAAACAATCCAGTGTGTCACAAAAGGGCTGTGTTGTAATGACCAAACAGTACCATACTTTCAGCTTGCCATTGCTAGACTGAACTCTGTAACTGGAAATTTAAAACTGATATGTCAAAAGTAAATAAAATGAGTTAATTCTTTGCTGTGGCGTGTTCTTTAACAAACCCTTCAGGAGCTTTCTCTGAGATGCCCTCTTGTATGGTTGGAATCACTTTGTTTTTAAACTTCCATTGCATAGCTTAGATTTTTGTGTAATGTTACAGGGAGGAGTGCTTGGAAGTATTATTCTGTGTGTGTGTGTGTGTGTGTGTACAGCAGTATCTGTGCGCCCCATTGTTCTAGGCACTATGTAATGTGGGACTTTTCAGAAAACTTACATTGGTCTACAAGGGAGTGATATAGGACATAAAGCTGGGGGTCTGTAGAACATGGTTCTGGCATGTGACATAGCAAAAATTGTGTACTTTTGTTTACAGCTTTCTAAACATTAAAATGTCTCCTGTGGCCACTTGCCAGCATGGTGTCCTTCCCCTTGCGGGGGGGGGGGGGGAGAGGAGAGTGTTATGGAGATTCTTGCACAGGTTTGGCAGCTGTATCAATTCGGTAAGAATAGCAAGCATGAAATCTTAGCAGACAAAATCTAGTCACACAGTTCTGAGCCCGAGCCTTGCAACGCGTCGCTCTGTGACTAATGATCCCGGGAAGCAATAGGCAGAGGTTCTAGTTATTACATCCAGTTATGCAACTGATGTGATGTATTGATTCAATTAGGAGAATTGTTGTTTACAAGGCAATGGCTTGATGGACCTTTTTTGGCAGCTGACCAAGATTTTTGGAGCTCCCTTCCTCAAGTTTGGAATGTCCACAAATCTCTCATCTTTGGACCAAAATGCAAGATTCATCTCTCTGCCTTAGTTTTCCTAGGATAACGTTTTAAACAAACACACCCTGGCCCCTCTATTAGCTATATCGACCAATACACCTAAGCTCCACTGAGCACCTGTTAGTTCCCATCTTCCTGTAAATCTCTCATGGTGAGTGCACTTCTTGCATCTGAAGAAGTGAGGTTCTTACCCACGAAAGCTTATGCTCCCAATACTACTTTTAGTCTTAAAGGTGCCATAGGACCCTCTGTTACTTTTTACAGATTCAGACTAACACGGCTACCCCTCTGATACATGGTGAGTGCAGTATACATACCTAGATAACGTTCTGCACGTCAAAGAATGCCACTGAATGTAATGATGTTAGACACCCTGTCTAGCATATCTAGACAGGTATTTATAGAGAAGATACGTAAAGGCCAGCCATGTCCCCTGTCTGCCAGGGTTCAAAGAGCTTCACAAAATGAACTCAGAAGCATTAATGTGACAGAAAACTGGGGGGAAAAGGATTTGTTTCAATATCACCTTTTTAACTCCTGTCTGAAATTAAAGTGTGGGACCATCCCAAAATAATATGTGGTGTGTGAAACTTTTAAGGAGACACACCTCCAGCTCATCCCATCAACCCCAGACCTTTGCTTACGCTGAATATAAGAGTATACTGCAAAGCATGGACGAAAGAAACGGGCACGACTTAAAAACTAGACACAGTGAATTTAAATATGGTGCCACCAGACTCCTTGTTGTTTTTGTAAATATGGCTCTTACTTTGGGCTGCAACTTCTTCACAATGAGTTTACCGAAATCTGAGAAGCTGCCATAGTGGGTGGGTTTGCTATAATTGTTGGTCAGGTTTTTTCAGAATACTTGATCTGACAAACTAATCCTGGAGTAACACTTCTGTGGAGGCTGAATAGCCTGTTAGAAGAGCCATGGTTTGGCAGATACTCATAAAACGATTGGTTAGATGCCTACCTCCAATGGACCATGGACGCCAACTGCCTCTTGTGCCTTTGAAAACAAACTGCGAATGCTGGGAACTTTGAGGACTCCAGCTGATCAAATGGGCAGACCCTACTTTAAGCCTTGCCTGCCCTGAGCTCTCTTCTTGACTCTGACTAAAGCCACACCAGCTGTGGGAGCATTATTGTAGACAGGTCACCAACCTTCTTACCTCTGTGTCCTGAGCTCAGCAGTGCTAGACAACCTGGCAGTCAACGCACGACAGCTGATCCATGTAGGGTGACCAGACAGCAAGTGTGAAAAATCCGGACGGGGGTGGAGGGTAATAGGAGCCTATATAAGAAAAAGACCCCAAAATTGGGACGGTCCCTATAAAATCGGGACATCTAGTCCCCCTCAATCCATGGGAGTGCTACCACCATTGCAGCCGCATGTGGAGCTGCCCCAGCAGCAGCGGAACGGTGGAGGCTTTATGGGGGGGCGGTGAATCTAGACCGAGCCTGACAATGTTGTTAGCTTGTATGTTGTGGTAAAGCCACTAGATGGTGCTAACGAACAGCTAATCCGGGGCTGCGGGTCAGGCGCAGGTGCTGTAGCCTCCCCACTGTCAGTGCCAGTTTTGAAGTCCGACTAACTGAAAAGCTGTCTCTGCACAAGATCTCAGCTCTCCGTGTGTTCAAACAAGCTAATGCTGCCTACGTCCAGCCTGTGGTCAATCTAAGCAGGTTCCGCTGGCCTGACAGGAGAACAGGGTGGGTCACTCCTCAGACTGAACCATCGACTATGTGAAAATATCTCTGTTGCAGGAACCCATGGCAGCAGTCCCTTTTTCTTCTGGTAACACGGCACAGGCATGGGGAGGAATGCAAGGGCTACCACGTGTTGTCTGGCAAGTGACCTTTCAAGAACATCATAAGCTGGAAAAATCTCTAGCTTTTACTAAGATCCCTGTGACTGATGCTGACCACCTTTTGGACAGCACTTTGAGATCTGAAGATAAGAGCCAGGTGGTGGTGGTGAATAGGCATAGTCAGTGCAGATCTGTTACCAGAAGAAACTTGAAGCAATTGGCAACATCACTTCTGTCCCCGCACAGGCAAACCCTAGTGCTGGTCAGGGTTACTAGGTCAGCCCCATGGGGAATCTGCTAGGACTTCCATGTGCATGCCCAAGGCCCCAGAAGTAGAGGAGCTGTGGTTACAGCAGAGGTAAGAAGCTGAGATTTGTAAGTTCTCTCCCTAGCTCTCCGGCCCTGGACAAGTCTCTCTCTCCCTGACACTGTGGCTTCTCTGTAACAGGGGAAGCAGATTTAACTAGCTCTGAAGAGCGTAGCAACAGTCCATTATGGTAACATACAAAAGTCATAGGAGAACACTTCAATCTCTCTGGACATTCTAGAACAGATTTAAAAGTAGCTATACTTGAACAAAAAAACTTCAGAAACAGACTTAAAAGAGAAACAGCAGAACTAAAATTCATTTGCAAATTTAACACCATTAATGTGGGCTTGAATAGGGAGTGGGAGTGGCTGGCTCATTACAAAACAGCTTTGCCTCTCCTGGAATTGACACCGCCTCATCTATTATTGGGAGTGGACTACATCCATCCTGATCAAATTGGCCCTGTCAACACTGGTTCTCCACTTGTGAGGTAACTCTCTTCTCTTCATGTGTCAGTATATAATGCCTGCATCTGTAACTTTCACTCCATGCATCTGAAGAAGTGTTTTTTTTTTTTTTTTTTACCCACAAAAGCTTATGCCCAAATAAATCTGTTAGTCTTTAAGGTGCCATCAGACTCCTTGTTGTTTTTGTGGATACAGACTAACGTGGCTACCCCCTGATACTTGACATTTCTCTGTGACTCCCTGAGGTCCTTGATTGAAAGGTGCTGTGGAAGGACCAAGTACTAATGAACCTACACATGCCTTTCTTAGCAGTCTGACTGACTTTGCATCGTCTTTCTTTTGCAAGATCTATGAAAAAGTGACACATCAGCCTCTGGGCTGGTATGCGCTTCTTTTATAAAGACAGTGGAAGTTCACAGATATCTCCGCTCCTGGTGGGGGTCAGGTCTGGGCTCTAGTCTGCCATTTACTTGCTGCATGACTTTGGGCAAGTCCCTTCCCCTGTCTGTGCCTCAGTTTCCCCATATGTACAATGGGGTAATGATGCTCACCTTCCTTTGTAAAGCAGTTTGAGATCAACAGCTACAAATGACAGTGTTTGTGGGGCTGGGAAAATGGCGCATGAAAATATCCATCTTTTGAAGTTCCCTTTAGAGTCTGTCTCAAACTACTTGTGCTAGGTCACTTTGTTTTAATTCTATCCACATCTCTTTCTGAGATGTCTTGAGGTTACCCATTTGCCTGTATTACTTCTGCTAGTGACATACCTTTTAGGTGCTTCCAGTCCGGTCTCTTCTTGTGGGTTGCTGATGAGAAACCACCTTGAATGAATTCATCATATACTGTCCAAGTGACTTCCCCTTGCTGCAAGTGAAAGAGTAGGTAATGGAGAATGTCAGCCGTTTCCTCAAAATACTTGGGGTCACTGGAAGTGCTCTGGAGAGGAGATCACTTGTTTGCAACTACTTCTAGCTTTAGTCCTATCTATATGGGGTCAACTCTTCAAGTCTTCCTCTATCCCGGTCTGTCTCGAAGCATTGCCTCAGCCACTCCATAGCTAATCACGGGCATTGGTATGCCAGCCAGCCAGTTTTGGGTCTTCCAACCCTTCTTTTACCCTCCACTTCTAAGTTTAGCACCCTGTTTTCTATATGCTCTTCCGATCTTCCTTTCACACATCCAAATCCTCTAACCCTGGATTCCCTCAGCTTTTTCACAGCCGGTACCACTGTCCCACTTCCCGACTCGTTCATTCTGAGCATGGTCCATCCAGGGCAGGCACAACCCATTAGGCGACCTAGGCAGTCGCCTAGGGCGCTAATACTTAGGGGGCAGTGACTGTGGCGGCCGGATCTTCCGCTGCCTCTGTTGGGGGCGGGACCTTCCGCCGCCTAGGGCGGCAAAAAGGCTGGCGGCGCTCCTGGGTCCATCCTTGTAACTCTAAGCATCCATCTTAACACTTTCATTTCCACTGTATTCAAGATCTGCTCCTGTCTCTGTGCCCAGCATTTGGAGCCATGTGAAAGTGCAGGCCTAATTACTGTCTTGTAGATCTTGTCAATGTGATAGGCATTCTCCATCTCTCCGTTGAGTCCATGCCTTTCCAGTTCTGCTTATACGTGTGAAACTGAAATGAATTATATTAAAGAGAGAGAATGAATTAAAGAATGCTGTATGTACCTTTAAGTAGAAATGAGAAATGCTGCAAGCCAGGGGGCAGGAAAGCAGACCTTAACTGCAAAAAGAAGAACAGGAGTACTTGTGGCACCTTAGAGACTAACAAATTTATTAGAGCATAAGCTTTCGTGGACTACAGCCCACTTCTTCGGATGCATATAGAATGGAACATATATTGAGGAGATATATATACACACATACAGAGAGCATAAACAGGTGGGAGTTGTCTTACCAACTCTGAGAGGCCAATTAATTAAGAGGAAAAAAAAAAAACTTTTGAAGTGATAATCAAGCTAGGCCAGTACAGACAGTTTGATAATAGGTGTGAGAGTACTTACACGGGGAGATAGAGTCAATGTTTGTAATGGCTCAGCCATTCCCAGTCCTTATTCAAACCGGAGTTGATTGTGTCTAGTTTGCATATCAATTCTAGCTCTGCAGTCTCTCTCTCATCTACCAATGTGATATATGCCATCATGTGCCAGCAATGCCCCTCTGCCATGTACATTGGCCAAACCGGACAGTCTCTACGCAAAAGAATTAATGGACACAAATCTGACATCAGGAATCAAAATACTCAAAAACCAGTGGGAGAACACTTTAACCTGTCTGGTCATTCAGTGACAGACCTGCGGGTGGCTATATTACAACAGAAAAACTTCAAAAACAGACTCCAACGAGAGACTGCAGAGCTAGAATTGATATGCAAACTAGACACAATCAACTCCGGTTTGAATAAGGACTGGGAATGGCTGAGCCATTACAAACATTGACTCTATCTCCCCGTGTAAGTACTCTCACACCTATTATCAAACCGTCTGTACTGGCCTAGCTTGATTATCACTTCAAAAGTTTTTTTTTTTTTCTCTTAATTAATTGGCCTCTCAGAGTTGGTAAGACAACTCCCACCTGTTTATGCTCTCTGTATGTGTGTGTGTATATATATCTCCTCAATATATGTTCCATTCTATATGCATCCGAAGAAGTGGGCTGTAGTCCACGAAAGCTTATGCTCTAATAAATGTTAGTCTCTAAGGTGCCACAAGTACTCCTGTTCTTCTTTTTGCGGATACAGACTAACACGGCTGTTACTCTGAAACCAGACCTTAACTGCTTAATGAATTGCCCCACTTAAGGGCAATTGGTGAAGCATTAGCCTTAGATCGATAAGAGTTAATAAGGAAGCAGGATATGCATATTGTGCCCCATGCAAATTTTACAATTTTGCTCTCTCTGTCCCTTTGTTTAGTTCGCACCCTTTTATCTGTATAAATAAGACTGTTTGAATCTTGCGGGGGCGGGGGGGGGGGCGGCGGCTCACATTATCTGAATGTATTAGCAGAGCGCTGTGCTAATAAAACAGTGGTCTGACAAACTGAGTCCTGAGTCTAACTTTGACATAAGTTTGTTGAGTTCACCATTATCCTGTACTATTAAACACAGGTACTGGAATTTCTCTACCTTTGGAGTGGCTGGCCCCCAAAATTTAGTCTCGTCTCTCTGCAAGGTATCCTCAAATCTACAGCCCATGTACGAATTTAGTTCTGCTGATTGTCATGCCCATTTCTTTCAAGTGTGCACCTCCATCTCGAAATCATCTTCCACTTCCTCCTTGCTTCCCCCATGAACACATCTGCAAAAAGCCTGTGGCCATGATGCCACTCTCTCTGGATGTTTTCTGTAAGTGAATTGAGCATCAACATGTGCCAAGCCTTGATGTATTCTGGTTTGTACTAAAAACTGTTCAGTTTCTCCACATGGCCTTCTACCTGTGGGAATATACCACCTTTGTATATGTCCTGGATGAGTCTGAGATGGTCTTCAGAAATCTTTCATTCTCATGTACCACCAGATTTATTTTGGAACGTGGTCATAAGTCTTCTCAAGGTCGATGAATACCACGTGCAGGGTTTTCTTCTTTTCTGTCTTTTTTTCCACAAGCCATCTTAATGCAAAGATAGCGGCTGTTTTTGCCTTGCTTGGCACAAATCCAAACGGATTGTCACTGACCTGTATTTCTCTTTGTAGTCTTATCAATAACTTTCTCCCAGATCTTTTTTGTGTGGCGTATGAGTTTAATGCTGCAGTAGTTACCGCAACCTTGTACATCTCCTTTTCTCTTAGATATTGGTATCAATGTGTTCTTTCTGTAGGCATCAGGCATCTTTTCATGCCTCGTGAAGCAACCAGGCAGTTGTCTCAATATCTTCACAGCTCTTTGCTCCAGGTACTTCCATACTTCTGGTATGCCATTGGGGCTGAGAGCTTTCTTATTTCTCATTGTTTAATGTCTCCCTGCTGCTTCTAGGACCGGTATCATCAGACCCTTGTTTGGTTTTCTCCTACGGCATGGTTCTCTTGGATTCTCCTCATTCAGAAACCTTTCAGAGTAACTTCTCCACTGGTTCCCATTGGGTAATGTATTTCTACTTTGATCTTACCAATGTCTTTAGTTCTCATTGCAGGTCTTTGCCAGTCTATATTTTCCTCGCCCTCCTTCATTTCAGGACGGCATATAAGCCTTCCATGGTGTTAGCCTTAGCAGCTGCCACTTCTTTCTTGGCTACCTTTTTGATTTTTGAATACTCCTGAAAATCCTTCTGTTGGAGTGTTGCTTGCCAAAGTTTAAAATACTTTTTCTTGTCCTTCACTGCCATCTTGCAATGATCCTTCAACCGTCTTGCAACTCTAGTCTGTAAATTATTAACTTGTACATGCGCAGAGATCACTCTAATTAAATTGCTTGATAAAGTGATATGCCATTCCTGCAAGGTGTTTCTTCTGGAATGATGTCTCAGCGCTAGATCTGATAAGGTCAGATTGCAGTCAGAACACTTTTTTTGAGGAACGAGTGACCTAAGAGCAAGCCAATAAAGATGGGTACCTAGCTGAGAAACTACTTGGATTTTTGGAGTGCATCCTGGGTAGATTTCTAGACAGTAGGTGCGGGGAGCTAGTGGAAGAACTCAACTTAGGCTTGAACAGAGACTGGGCATGGCTGAGCCATTACAAACATTGAATCGATCTCCCCATGTAAGTATTCTCACACTTCTTATCAAACTGTCTGTACTGGGCTATCTTGATTATCACTTCAAAAGTTTTTTTTCTCTTACTTAATTGGCCTATCGGAGTTGGTAAGACAACTCCCACCTTTTCATGCTGTGTGTGTGTGTGTGTGTGTGTGTGTGTGTGTGTGTGTGTGTATATATATATATATATATATATATATATATATATATATATATATATATATATATACACACAATGTGTTCCATTCTATGCATCCGATGAAGTGGGCTGTAGCGCACGAAAGCTTATGCTCAAATAAATTTGTTAGTCTCTAAGGTGCCACAAGTACTTCTGTTCTTTTTCCTTGTGCAGTGGTTCCTGCTGGATTTTATTCTGTTAGCTGAAGGTTTTTATTGAGGTTTTTAAACTCCACTGGCTTTAGGCAAAGGTGCGAGAACCAACCCTCTTTGCAATGTAAGAGAAGAGCTCCCCAGCTATGGATCTGGGGTTAGGAATGGCTGAAATTTCCTGCCTCCTGGGATCCCCAGCTTCTGATAAACCCTTTCCTGGGGGTATGCGCACGCATATGCCTCAGGGAAAAGAGTTTAGCCTGTAAGTGCTTGAAGGACTGTTCACTCCTGGCAAGCTGGACCTGTTTCACAGGTCACTGGCTCTGGCCCAGCCCATGCTCAGCCAGATGACTGACAAATTTGAAGCTCTGGAAAGGAATTCCTGGTATTTGCTTCCTGTTCCAGGGAGCTGAGTGTTTCTGAGCTCATCCTTCGGAGACAGGCTTTGACTGTACATTTCCCACTCCTGCCTCTTCCTTGGCTCCGTGCAGTGACATTTCAACAGCCTGTTCATTACTTTACTGACGCCACGGAGGTACCTTCATTGTCTGGCTCCTGTCCTCTCTGAGATATAAAGACCTCATCTCTCTGCGCACACGTGGCTCTCTCTGTCTCCGCCCTGGTACCTAATGGTATGGTGCAGAACTCTCCTGAGTTCTGGGCACCAGCCTTCCTAGGGCCCCGCTAAAGGCTCCCGGTGCGGTTCGTGTTTTCTGAAGTGCTCGGTGATGGTCCCTATCGGCCCAGTCAGTGTTCTGTGGTGGGCACCGCTCTCCAGATGTGGGCTGGAGGAAGTATTTCCAACCCCTGCCTCAATCCAGCCGAAACGAAAGGTGGAGTCCGTGTTTATACAAGAAGCTGATGCCCTGGAAGTGCTTATGCAGTCTAGGGGTTAAAACAGAGGCCTTCCTGTTTGTGCCAGTGACTTGCATAAGGGTTTCTGTAGAATCCTCACAGCATCCATGTGCCTCGCATTGCTTAACGACTCTGGGCTCAGTTTGCTCATCTGCAAGAAAGGTAGGAATTGCCCCTCTAGGAGCGAGGCAAATATAGCCCAGTAATTACAGCAGAGGACTGGACATCAGGAAACCTAGGTTCCACCTAGGGTGACCAAATGTCCTGATTTTTATAGGGACAGTCCCGATTTTTGGGTCTTTTTCTTATATAGGCTCTTATTACCCTCCCACCCTCACCGCCGTCCTGATTTTTCATACTTGCTGTCTGGTCACCCTAGTTCTAGCCCTCGGCTACTAACCTAACCTAACCCCTCAGAGCCTGGGTTTTCCCCATCTCTTAAATGGGGAAGATAGTGGGGTGGCTGAGAAGTGGAGTGTGCCGGAGATAGGCGGAGCATGGGAACAGGTGTATCCGTGTGGGTGATGCATGTGCAGTGGGACAGCCTGTTGATCAGCTCGACCCCAAATGCTGGTGCACATGCACTTGGTACCATCCTTCCTCTCCAAGGAGTCTCCTCTCCTCAGACCTGCTCCTGGAGGGGGATTGCTGTTCAGTCACTCAGGCACTTGCCACAAGCACGAGGCCAAGCCTGTTGCCTGTAGCTCTGGCTGCCTTAGGATGAGAAGGGCAGTAAATGGAGCACAGGCCCCCTGCCTGGCAGAGCAGAGCAGAGCACTGCCCCCGGCACTGGGCTCTCACCGGCATGCCTGCTTTGCTTCTGGAGCAGGAGCGTGGAGCTGGAATGGCAGGGCCTGCTCTTCTGTGCTGGAGCCTGGCTGTGGTTGTGTTTCTGGCTTGGGGGGCGGTGGAGGAAGGAGCTGTGTGCACATTACTTAAGGGAAAGCAGCAGACGCTTCTCCATAGGCTAAGGCCAGAGACTGAGGCTATGGCTTCACTAGAGCAGTGGCTCTCAGCCTTTCCAGACTCCTGGACCCCTTTCAAGAGTCTGATTTGTCTTGTGTACCCCAAGTTACCCCTCACTTAATGACTTGCTTACCTCACACACAGCCTATAACCGTGTCACAGCAGCGCTGTTACTGACAAATGGCCGACTTCCCCTTTTTACCATGGAATTATAAAATAAATCGATGGGAATATAAATACTGGACTTACATTTCAGTGTATGGGCTATAGCAGGGATGGCCAACCTGTGGCTCCAGAGTCCCATGCCATTCTTTAGAGGTTAATACGGCACTTACCTAGGCACTGATTCCAGGGCTGGAGCTACAGATGCTAACTTCCAATGTGCTGGGGGGTGCTCATTGCTCAACCCCCTGCTCTGCCCCAAGCCCTGCCCCTACTCCACCTCTTCCCCCAGGGCCCCTTCCCCTGAGCCTACCGTGCTCTCCTCCCCCCCCCCCATAGCCTCCTGCGCACGTGAAACAGCTGATTGCGGTGGGCGGGGGGAGTAGGTGCTGATTGGGGGGGCTGCCGGCAGGCAGGAGGTGCTGGGTGTTGTGGAGCGGATGGGGGGCTGCTGACGTATTACTGTGGCTCTTTGGCCATGTACATTGGTAAATTCTGGCTGGCCACCCCTGGGCTATAGAGCAGTATGAACTAGGCACTGTGTGAAATTTGAGTTTGCACTGACTTCGCTGGTGCTTTTTCTGTTGCCTGTTGTAAAACTAGGCAAATCTCTAGACGAGCTGATGTCCCCCTGGAAGAGCTCTGGGAACCCCCTGGTTGAGAACCACGGCACTAGAGAGTTTACAGCTGCAGACGCGCTAAGCCCACGGGAGAGAGCTCTCCCATTGATTTAATTAATCCACTCCTAACGAGCGGCAGCAACTCTCCTGCTGACTTGGCGCTGTCCACGCCGGCCCTTACGTCACTCGGGGGCGTGGCTTATTCACACCCCCATGCAACATACGTGATACTGACGTAAGGTGTAGTGTAGACATGGCCAAAGCTGCAGTTACCTCACCCCCAAGCAAGCGTTTGTGTCTGTCACTGTGCTACACTTCCTCTACTCACCCCTCGTCAAGGCCCAGCGTGCCGTCCCCGAGGGGAAGTCCTGTCTGCAGTGCAGCGTGGCTCTGTGGAGGACACACAACTAGGAGGAAGAGGGCGGAGTTGCTGCAAGTCCATGGAGTGGAAAACAATCTGGGAATGTCTGGGTTTCAGGCGTGTAGCTGGCGGGAAAGCCGCAGGCCCCGCTGCAGGCATCGCAACAACCGTAATGGATGCTGGCAGCTGACTCTGCAACTGCAGCCCCATAAGGAGCTGGCGCCAGGTAGCTCGGTGCGCCAGGAAGAGCCCCCGATGAACGGGAGTGGAAGAGGCGTGGTGCAGAAAGGCAGGGTTGGGGGTGTAGAACTGATGAATGAAATTGTTTGTTTTTAATTGTTCACTTTATTAATGTAACTTCATAAGTAATGTTTTTTATGAATGAAACAATATTCATTCATAAAACCGGTTACCCCAATAACTGGCTAATTAACAATTAAGATGCTTGTTAAGAGCCATAGCTGTTCAGTCAGCTGCCTTTGTAAGTTTCACTATCAATCCAATTCCTGCTTAAATCACTGAGACTTGCCCTGTTTCAGTATTGGAACTTCTGTTCACTATTTATTACACTTGCCGTACAGTGCAACTTCTGTTCACTGTTTGCCATCCATTGTACTTGTCTATATTGTCACTTCTATTCACTGTTTGCCATATTGTAATTCAAACCCCATTTTAAAACGCTTACTCCATTTTGTAAGGGTTGCTGCAACCTTCATTTTTGCAAAACCTGCTGTAATCTTATTAGTTTAGTTTAGATGTGTGAATGAGGGATGTATGGATGGTGGAATCAACCTCCAGCCCCAGCCTGTCCTGATTAAATAGAGTTCAAACACCAACGGCTGAAGATGCAGACAACAGCCCTAACAAAGTAAGCAGAGTCCACCCTAAAAAGAAAAAGTACAATAGAAGGAAGATCAAAGCCCGGTCCAAGGCTGAAAGTCATGTCTGCAATTGATGGGTGATCAATCACCAAACCTGAAGGCAGCATGACACAGCAAGACCTATAGACTCTGGATTCAAACTAAAGCCTACAAAAAGGATGGGTGAGATAGAAAACTTTGGAGGAGGGTAACATTCTGCTGCCAACATGGAAGGGCATCGGTGCATGCCCAACAGAGACCCAGCTCGTCCTTGTGCCCGGCTTTCCTGGCCAGTTACCACCACAAGCTACGAACCCAAGCTGCAAACTCAAGCCACAGACTCAAGCAGGACTGGTAACTATGCAGCAGCTGCAGAACATCTAATGGGTGGGTGTGTGGGTATTAGGTATAATGTGTGTGTATAAGGATTAAGATATTAGTTATTGGTCATAAATCAAATTGTTATCATAATAAATGTGGCATCTTTATCTTGTCCCCTTTAATAAGATCCTGCTAATTTTTATTGGTATAACAGGGGCGGCAGTTGATTTCCAGCCTGTCCATGCTACTTGAGATCAGTCGCTCAGACTCTTGACACGCTTTATCAGCTCCCACTTCTGAATGGAGTCTGATTCTTCCCAGTGAATTTCATGCTGGTGGAAGGGCACCAGCCTGACGTCGCTGGGGACTGGAGCGCTCTTGTTACATCTAGAACAGAGACAGCACGCCCCCTGGCAGTGCCAGCTAAGTCCCTCTGCATCACCTCTTGGTACAGCTGCAAGGACTGCGGTGGGTGATGGGTTATACTGTTCCCTGGCAGTTGGGTTGGATCCCCCAGTCTTACTTGACAGGTAGCCCCGAACAGCTGCTGTGTTAATCAGCTAGACTGGATTTAGAATGAGCTGATTATCTGTGTGTTTTTCCAGGAGTCAATATTCAAACATCAAGGCTTGTCCTGTTGGCGTCAGGTGGGGATGGAGAGGGTATGCCAGACTGTGGGGCCTGGGCTGGGATTTCATAGGAGCCTAAGGGAGTTATGCACTGAGTTCCCCCTGAATTCTGTGGGGTTTAGGTGCCTCCCTTCTTTGAAAATCCCAGCCCAAAGCTACCCAGTCTGCTTTGGACCCGAGTCCCTGCATAGAAATGAGCCAGGCAACGGTGCATCCTGCCTTGCATTGTTCCTGAGATGGGGAGGCATTGACTCAGTAGCAGAGCATGCCCTGGAAACGGGTCAGCCATGTGCGTGTGGGTACGCACTGCAGAATAGACCGGCAGCATGTCCCCTTGGGCTAATCCTGCTGGAAATACAGAGACTTCGCTCCTGGCTCCATCCTCGGCTCATCCCAAGGGACCTGTTGTTGCACCTGGGGCCACGGTTGGTGATTTCCGCACCTGAGATGCTGGGTTACCTCCCCAATACGAATCTCCTACAGGACTGGTCCAAAGCACCACAGCTCTCCCCAGCGGAGGTTGAGGCCATCGCTGGGTTTTCAAACGGCAGCAGAACCGTAGTGGCCAAGTGCTTGTGGGTAAATAGATCCACTCATGGCCAGGAGCCTGGCTGACTTCGAGTCTTCTGCTCTCATTCCTTCCCAGGCAAAGCAGGTGGTGCTTTGTGACATGCGCTGGTTGTCTTGCTTCCTTCCTCCCGTCTCCCACTGTCCTGGCTCCAGTGAGAGAGCTTCTTGGGAGGGGTCTGCAGCACGGCCAGTGGGTGATCGGTCTCTGGGTCGCGCTGACCTCCCCTGGGAGCTGGTTCTGCAGTGGAGCTGCCGTGACCGAGAGCAGTTTCTCTGGCTTTCTCGAGCGTACTCCTGGGCATTGTGCTCTGTGTTGTCCCAAAGGAGCGCGGCCACCTTGGGGGGGGGGGGGGGGTCCTGGCCTGCTGATGGCTTTGGGAGATCTGGCCCAGGCCCTCGAAGTGGCAGGTGGAAGCAGACTGGTGCCCAGCCTGTGCGCTCATGGCAGCATCTCTCATTGAGGAGCTGGGCTGGCTGCCGTGTTCTGCATGACCCGGAGCCTCTGCCTGGTTCCACCTTCGGCCCCAGCCAGTGCTACAGGGACCTGGAAGGGATGGATTGCTGGGGCCGGGTCCTTGTCTGGGAGGAAGGGGCAGCATTTCCTAGCGGGTCAGAGGTGGACAGTGACCTCTTTCTCCACCGATGCTGTCCGGTCGTCTAGGCCGGTGTGTCTCAACCTCTTTGATACCAGGGACCAGCTCGCTGCCTTCCCAAACTGTGTCCAGGAGGTCTCGGGCCAGTCCACAGACCGGTCATTAGAATCGCTGATCCAGGCTATGTGCCAGGTCAGACAGAGTCCTGAGACTTCCTACCAGTTCGACAAATGGGGGAGGGCTGGGATGTGCAGTGCTTCCCTCTCCCGATCAGCCGGGTCTTGCCTGGGCTGCGTTTGTCGTCTGCTCTCCAGCCAGGCCGGCCTCTCGGCATTGCGAGATCCTTAGGAAGGTGAAGAGAGAGAGACGGCTTGTTACGCTGAGCAGCGCCGGAGGAGTCTACTAAGCACCAGCAGTTCCAGCTAACGGAGAGACTCATTAACTGTCCCTTTCTTTCCTGATGGAAAGACCCTCTCAGGGCCTGGCCCAGCCTGGCAGTGGCTGGGCCATGATGGCAGATAACGACTAAGGGAAGGGGGAGATTGGGGTGGCTGTGCATCTGTGAAAGGGGCAAGCTAAAGAGACAGCTGGGGAGACCCCGAGAGACCTTTTGGGTAAAGGAAAGGGGCTTGAACCTGGATCTTGCTGCCGATTTCCCTGACCACAGCAGGAGTCAGGCCTTTGTGTGCATTCTTTGGAAGTAAATCAGATTGCATCCCATGAATACCTGACTCCAGCATCCGCTTCTAGCCTGCAGGACCCCCCAGTACTGGCTAACTGCTCAGGTCCAAAGGGGGTTACACCTGGGACGGTCTCATGTAACAGCATAGCCTAAGGAAGGGCTGTCACAGCCCAGCACCCCTTTTTGTGTAGTCCTGTCCCAAGTCAGAGCCCAGGAAGGATGTTCATTGCTGACTGTGGCTGCACAAGACTTCCCGTGTGAAGAAGTTAATATCCGAAAGGTGTTTCAGGAGCAGCTGAGGGGACACGTTATACGAGATTTCTATTTTTGGTGGTTGGAAGCTCAAGTATGCGTCTCTGCATTGCATGGACCGGGAATGCTGGGGGTTACTGTACAGTTCATTTCTTTGACGGTCAGTGTGGTTAAGTGAGAAATTTTCCACTTGGGAAAAACGTAAGCTTTGTCTTGGACAAATGCTGTCAACCTGCCGGAAAGGAAAAGAAAGCAGACAGATTCCTGCTGCAGCAGGATAAAAACTGTTTAGCACCCACTTTGATTCATCTTGTGTTTGGTTGCTTTAGAACTGCCTAAAGGTCAGCGAGGATTCCATCATGACTGAGTCAGTGCTCGAAAACCCTCACATGTCACTGTCTCCAAACTGGCAAAGGAGGAAGAATGTTCTGGTTCTGAAACCTTCATTCTTCACGTGCAGCTCTGGACAGAAGGTGAAAACACTTCCTCCTTGTTTCTCGGCTTTATGCAGGATGGCAGAGGGCAGGGTCTTCGCTACCCTTCACTATTCTGTTCACAAGCAGTGAAAGATCAACCAGTTTGCAGACTCCGATGTTCTTTCATTTGTGGGGTTTTTAAAGAATTATAGTTAGGGAATCTGCTAAAGCCGCCTCCAGTAAATTAATCCACAGGATAGTAAAAGACCAAGAAAACTGCTAAGTTGCGTCTAGCCCATGGGGCTTATCTGGGGTCTTGTTAGGCAAAGCCCAGTCTTCCTGCCTCTTGGCAGTGGGGAATTTCTTGTATGTTACTTGCCTCACTACTTTTGGCTTCAAGCATTACATGAAAATGGCTTTATTCTTCGACTGAAACATCCTTCCTCAGGGGAAGGTAGGCTGATGCCCCATGAACCCATGAGTCTGGGGTTTAGAATATTCATTAGGGCATCAAGTTGAGTATGCACTAGTGTGTATCCGTGCCGCTATAGTGAAAGGGGTGGGGGGGGGCTTCCATCTGAATCCCGTCCATCAAGTGCGGCTCTCGCTGAGGAAGGGGTGCAAACTGATCGCTTCCCGGCAGATGCAATAGAGTACATCTGGTGGTCTTGCAGGCAAAATGCCCATTGACGTGACCCCAAGTTCTCTACCTGGTCAACACAAACATGCGGCATATTTCTGAAAGCGTGAAAGGAAAGAAAATAGAAAATGAAGGGACCAAGTCTAGAGAGGCCTTGGAAGACCTAGATGACGGACATTCGAGCTGCAAAAGGTCTTGTAGGTAGTCTGGTTCCTCTGCAAGTCAATGCACAGCTGCTGTTACAGCACGCTTCCCTTGGCTTCGCCCAGCCTGTTTTTAAACATCCTGTGCCCTGTCTTTTCCCTTGAGGCCATGCCACAGCCTAATATCTCTCGGTGTTAGGAAGACTTTCTTGATGCTCATCATAAATCCCACTGCCAGAGATGCATCTTTCCCAGTAGGCCTGAGGCACTCGGATGCAGGCTTTGAATAAATGCTCTGAGGCCAGTGGTGCAACATCCCCCAAGAGTCAAAGAAAATAACGTTCCTCTCACTGAAACTACAGCAAATCGGTGGCGCTGGAGCAAACATTTCTACTGAATACATGCACCTTCCAATTGGTGTGGGTCAGTGCAGGCCGTGACCCTTTGCTTCGCAGATACTACAACCCACCCCACCTCTCTTGCCCCCGCGTCCTCCCCGGAGATTTCCCCACAGCTCGGGTGTGTCGCTGTGCAAGCGGAAGAGGTTGGAGACAGGGAAGAATGGGACTAGACAGTCTCCTCCTACAAGACCTTTTCCAGCAGAAAGAAACCAAATGGATGTCGAAGTTTAGAAGGAGCCCTAGGAAGCCCAGTTGGTGTCTCTGGGTGGCCCTGTGGCCGGCTCCTGATTTTCCAAACCTTTTAACTGCCCACAATGCACGAACCAGCTGCAAGTCCCCAGCCCATTAACACACGGACTTTTCCTAACTTGTGCTGCTGCCTCATCTTCTGACAACCCGGGGTCCCCGTTGAGCCTGTAGCACGTTGGGGACCCTGTTCTTTGCATTGACGTCTTGGCTGTTCGTTGCACGGATACACAGCGTCTGAATGAGCTCTCCCCTGATGTCTAATGATGAGCCTGGGGGGCGTTAAGACTGTTTGTTTGCATAGACACGCCTACTCCGCCTAGGTGCGCGGCAGATGGAGCCAAGGGATCAGTGTTAGCTGGTTCTGAGTTACCAAGACCCTCGTACTCGAGTGCAGGGTAATGAAATGTTGTTCTGATTGTACAAGCAAAGGGCAGCAGTCTGTGCTCAGTCTGTCTGCCTGCGGGAGCAGGGTGTAGGGATGGAGCCAGGTGTTTCTGCCTGGTGGGGGGGCTCTGCCCCAGGAGTCCTAGACACCCGTGACCCTCCCCCTCCAGCGTGACTCCCGGCGTGTGGTTGTTGGCTCTTGGAGCTGCCATCGCTGCTGAGCGGGTCTGGGGGCCCCTGGGCTTTCTGCGGGGACAGCGTTGCAGCATAAGACCACCCAGGAGCTGCACTGGCGGCAAGGTTCCCCTCTCCCTGAGAGCTGGGTTCAGTGGCAGAGACCGACCGCGGCAGCTGTGAGCCAGGCGCAGAGGGGCAGCGGCAGAGGCGTTGCTCTGGGAAGTGTGAACGCACCTCTGAGCTCTGGGTCGGCGCTAATCAAGGACCGCAAACCGGGGCGGGGGAGGGGTGTGTTGGACTTTCACCCCGCAAGGTGAGAAACTGAGGCAGAGAGCGCTGCCCTGCGCACTGTGGGGTGGGTGTTGGTTGTGGGCATGCCCGGATCACCGCTCGGGCCTCTTTTCCCTTTGAATAAAAGCTGTATGGTGGTGTACCTGACCTCGGTGCTCGTTCGAGGGGTGGTATGGTCTCTGCGAGGGGCCAGGGGAGGGGCTCATTTCCCCGGTCCCTGGCTGGGGTTCGAGCTGGTTGTGTTGGGGATTAAGAGGAGCCCCTAGGTATTGGCCCGGCCCTTGCTCCCACTTCAAGCCCGGCAGAAGTTACCCGTCAAATCAAGGGAGTCCAGGCTCCCGTTGTTTCTGTTTGCTAGAACATCTCCATCTTGTAGGGCTTCCTGGCTGTTCTGCTGGTGACTCTGGGAATGCAGTGGTGGCCGGACCGTCCAGGCCCAGTGATCCTCTCCGGCCAGCACCCTTCGTGCCATCGTGCTGTGGCATGCAGCTGCCAGGAGGGAGGTTCCCAGCTTTGGGGATGACCAGCTTTTTCCCTCAGCCGAGCGGCTCGCTGAGTCCAGGAGACCACCAGCGGCGTGGCTTGGGTGGGGGCTGCCTCCCATTGCTGTTCCTGTCCCCTCCTGCCAACTGCCGCCACCTTTGTTCCAGGGCTGAGCGCTTCTGCGCTGCCTCGGGCTCTCGGAGCCGTCCAGAAGCCGGCCAGGCATGTCTCTTCTGCACGGAAGTTCCAGGAACAAGCTCCTTGTCCAGCCATGGAGCTGGTACCGAAAGTTGGCAGGTGCGTGTCTCCTAGAAGCACTCCAGGAGGAAAGGTGCCCTGTGCACATGACGGGCGTGAAGGCTAGAAGAATGAAGCCCTGCTCTCCTGGGCCTGCCCACCGCGTTGGTACCGCTGGCCACGTGCATGAACTGCTTTACGTACGAACGTTGAGCTCTGCTTGGGTTTGTTGTTTAGTGACGGTGGATGGCTGGTTTGTTTCATTTAACAGGGAAGTAAAGTGTTTATGTTCCTATTGCTGCCTGTTTGGTATCTGAAGACGCTCTATTCAGCACGGCCCCTCTCGGAGCGGATTCATCGTCCCAGCAGGCGGGGGGAAGGGCGGGGGTTGGCCCTGAGCAGTACGTTTAGACACACAGGTGAGAGCAGTGAAAGGTTCATAGAGAGGAAGGTCTTTGTGGTGGTTCACGCAGTTGTCAGTTTGCACGACCGGCGCGGTCCCTTGCAGCATGTTCTTGTCCAGGCAGAACATAAGCCCGACCAGCTCCTTGCACTGTCTGATTGCACCCGAGTCAGGCCCCTGCTCTCCGGGCTGCTGGGACCTCTTGCGTCTGTTGACCCAGTTAAGACCTGGCCCGTTTCCCGTAACGGGTCAGCAGCTGCCCTCTCCTGCATCGCTCTGTCCTAGCACCCCAGTTCGGTGTAGCTCTGGGCTCTAACGCACGTGCCAGGGGAACACTTGGCTGGAGAGGAGCCGGATCAATGTATCTTGGGGGGGCACACAGCTCGTTAGAGTCCTTCCCTGCTCGGCTGGTCTTTGAAGCCCTGCGTGCGGCGATATGTTTCTGAGTGCACCCTCTGAACTTCCCTCTCCTCGCTCGTTAGGCTGTTCACCTGGCTGTACCAGACACTCCACTAGGCTGTTCAATCAGAACAAAACTTTAGAGCCGTCCCCCTGCTTCCACTACCCACTTCCCCCAGAAGAAGGCAGGGCTTTCGCTGGTGGAGCATGTGCACTAGCTGCAGAGTTCCTTTCTTCCACCCCTTTCCCCAGCACACTCTGAAGATCTGGATCAAATGGGAGGGGTTCTTTGCTTCCCCATGAGCAATGGTGTTGGGTAAATCTCTGACTCCTATACCGCTGGGCCCCGGAACGGAAGGAAATGCAGGACACTGGGTTAGTTACAAATCACAGAGAGGATAACTCAGCTCCCAGGCTGGTCAGGACAGACACGGGAATTTCTTCACTGAGCAATGCTAATGCCTCTATTAAAACACAAGACGTTTTATGGCTGTTGCTGGATTGTAAATCAACTTCAGCGGCTGGAGCTTTTCGAAGGAAACCAGCTGGTTTCACGTAAGCTTTGAAGTGCCCCAGGCTTTAGTCACCAGGCGTCAGTCATGGGACAGGAAGCACTAGGACCAATGAGCAGAGCTCAGGAGCCAGACAACTTTTGAAAAACAGAGCTAAAATGTTTAGAGCTTGTCCCCTCCAATGGATGAGAATTTCCCATGTTGCACATAAACTGCTCATGACCCAGGGCCTGTTTGTACCCTGGGGAGCTGGGTTGGTAACCTAAATTCTTGACCTCCCGCAACAACGGGCTTGCCACTCAAACGGACTTGAACTTGGTGTCTTGTGGAGATCCCCTTTCCAGCTTCCCTTTGACTCACCCAGGGATTTCGGGAAGCCTCCCTGGCAAACTTCACGGCACTTTCCTTCTACGCAGTGCTGCATGCCAAGCTGTGCCAATGCTACAGCTGGCAAAACTCAGGTTGGTTTTGCTGCTGGGGTTTCATGCAGAGATTCCTTCAGGTTTGCTCCGTGGGGAGCTCCTGGCCCCCTTGCCTTCGGGCTGAGATTGGGGATTTGAAGGAAGCAAAACCTTTCCAAATGGAAGTGGGGGGGAAGGTCACCAAGCGACCCACAGAAACCCAAAGCTTGGCAAAGGTCTCCTGGCCAAGGTATCAACTCCCCAAGTTCATGCAAAACCAGGGCCCGGTTTGCCTGGAAACTGCATGCTCCTCTGTGAGATCCAACTGCCAGGAAACGTGGGGAGCTTTGGGGTTCCACTGTCACCGTGCTACGGGGCTTGAGCGGGAAGGGAGGCTTCCCCTCATCTCATCCTGCCTCCCCTTCCTTCGCTCGCGTTTATGGCTAAGGCGCTGTGATTCCCCAAGAGGCTGGACGGCAATGGAGCAGCCAGTGCAACGGGCAGAGGAGGAAGGGAAAGTTGCTTGTTCTTTACAGATTGAAATAGAGAGACAGGGTGGGGCAAAGACCCAAGGTGCTGCCTCTTTTATTTGGGGGGCCTTGGCCCCCTAAGCAGCCAGGGCTCGGGGTGCTCCCTGGGCTGCAGATTCTGCCATTTGTTCCCTTCAGCGAGCCAGGGCGATGAGCCCTCAACTGCCCAGTGTCTCCTGAACAAAAATACCAGCGGGAGCCCCTGTTCTGAGGCCCTGTCCTTCCTTGGACCTGTTCTCCATCCCTCCTGCCCAGTACCTGCCCTTTGCCTTCTAAGGGTTCGGTCACAGAGACCCCCTTGGGACTGTCACCTGATGTGCCGAGACTACCTCGGAGCCTGTTTTCTCTGCCGGTTTGGGCCTCCAGAATCTGCCTCGTTGAGCCAGATGCACTAATCTGCTGCAACACAGACCCAGGGTCTGACCCACACCCCGAAAGCTGCAGACTTAACTGAAAACAGCTCAGCAAGTGCTCCTGTCTCCAGCCCCAGACACCCAGCTCCCAGTGGGATCCAAACCCCAAATCAATCCGTTTTACTCTGTATAAAGCTTATACAGGGTAAACTCATCAACTGTCCGCCCTCTGTAACACTGATAAAGAGAGAGACCTGCGGGAGCAAACAGCTGTGCACTAATTACTTACTGTGTTAATTAATAAGCAAAAGTGATTTTATTAAATATAAAAAGTAGGATTCAAGTGGTTCCAAGTAATAACAGACAGAACAAAGCAAGTTACCAAGCAAAATAAAACAAAACACGCACGTCTAAGCCTAATACAATATGAAACTGACTACAGGTAAATCTCACCCTTCTTTCAGAGCCTGGACTCCTTCCTAGTCTGGGCCCAATCCTTTTCAGACCAATGTTGTAGTTTATGGTCTGGATCCAGCAATCACTCCCACCCCCGTAGTTACTGTCCTTTGTCCCAGTTTCTTTCAGGCATCTCTTGGGGGTGGTGTCACGGAGTCCCCGGGCAATGCTCTGGAACTGCTCCCCACAAAGCCAGTCAGGACTTTGGGGAGCCGTCTCTCCCTCGGAGCAGACTGTCTTCAGGGCAAGGAGCTCACACGGCTTCACCTCCTGGGTCTGACCTTGGAGCATTCAGCATATGCCCCTCGGTGCGCTTCTCACAGCGAGTCCACCCAGGCAGGGTCTTGGGGAAGCCAGAGGGTCCTGCACGCACCCCTACTTCGCAGTCAGACGTGACTCTCAGCCAGCCAGTAAAACAGAGGTTTATTAGATGACAGGAACCTGGTCTAAAACAGAGCTTGTAGGTCCAGAGAACGGGACCCCTCAGCCGGGTCCATTCTGGGGCCCAGCGAGCCAGACAACCCCGTCTGCCCTCCCTTCCCGTCCCCAGCCAGCTCCAAACTGAAAACCCCTCCATCCCCTCCTTTCTGGCCTTTGTCTCTTTCCCAGGCCAGGAGGTCACCTGATCTCTTTGTTCACCTTTAGCTATTCCCTTGCAGGGGCAAATGGCCCTGGCCATTTGTTGCTAGGAGACAAATTGTCAGCCATTTATGCACACTGGAGACTTAAGAAATGCATAGGGGAAACTGAGGCACCCACACTGTCAGAGGAAACATTAAGAACAGTCCCATTTTGTCACAAGTAGAGAAGCTATCTCTTGGGCCAGCTGTAAACAAATTGGAGAGACTTCCAGGGCCTTTTATATTCTCTCTTGTGGGTAGAAACCCCTTTGTTCTTCTGTGCAAAGTCACAGCAACAAGATGGAGTTTGTAGCCACCTGGGCAAGTCACATGTCCATGAATGATTCAGCTTTTTGCAGGCCAACGCCATTGTTTACATGTTAGTTTGAAAGTTCCCAGGAAAGTTCAGATGTAGATTAGCGGCTCCTAAAGGCCATTGTCAGTTAAGTGTTTCTCGATCGGGCACTTACTGAGAATAGTCCTTTCTCAAGAAGCTGACCAAATGCTTCCCTGAGGCTACTTAGAATCATACCCATTGAGATACAAGTACAGAGCCAATATTTATAACTTCAAATGCAAAAACGATACACACATACAGACAGCATCATCATAACCCGCAAATCACAACCTTTCTATAGCCACCCCACTTGACCTCCTTTGCACAAGATTTGGTGCAACTATAGGACCTCGGTTGCAACAATGATCTATACGGTCACAGTTCATGTCGATAATGTCACAAACCCCCTCGTCCCTAAGGGACGTACCTGGTGCTAAGCATGGCACCCCCACGAGTGCCATCACTTAAATCTCCAGCCAAACAACACTCCCCAAAGGGCTGGGAGCCCCACCGGCGCCGCGCCTGGGTCCAACGACCGGGGAGCAGAGCAGCATGTGGCTGGGAGCCCGGGCTCCTCTCACTTTGACTCACCAGAGTTCAGGGAAGTTGTGGCAGGGGAGAAGCAGGCTCCATGGTTTTATCAGCAACCACAAACGTAGCTTTGCCCAGAGGAACTAGAACTAAAGCAGCTGAATGTTCAAAGCAGGCGGGGAGAGGCCACAGCCTGGGCTGAGTGAAGCCCCTGACAGTGTATTTCCTAGCAATGTCTGGTACCAACCTGCCAAGATCTCTGCTCAGATCAATGTCGTCTTCTAGGGTGAACTGAGAGGTCCCCTGTTCAGTGACCTCTTCTGCTGCACGCAAGCGCCCAAGCCGGGCCCCTGGTTGATGCAGGGACCCTGTGCACTGCCAGAGGGGGCAGACCCTCCGAGTCCCATCCCAGCCATCTGCACTGGTCCAAGCAGCGGGGAGCCGGGCTGGGCTCATGCTGTGTCCAGTTCAGTGTGATCGCTGTGGAGGGAATTGTCCGGCTCCGTCTTGGCGCATGGCAGCTGGTGTGGGCCATGGCTTCAGTCATGATCCTTTGCCTTTCAGCAGATCCCCCTCGTCCCCTGAGAACAGGCAAGTATCCCGACGTGCCCCAGTTATTCAGTGAGGCAGCAGGGCCAGGAAAGAAGCCAGGAGGCACTCGAGATCATCAGGCTTCTCCTACAGTGTCAGGGGCGAGGTCCTGCCCTGAACATGCTCCAGCCAGGAAGCAGCACAGAACAGCAGAATCCGCTCCGCAGCCGATGTTCCATGTGAAGCTCTGAGCACCTTGTCCTCGGGCTGTTACCATGGTCCCCTCTGGTCATACCCCCCCCCCCCCCCCCAGATCTGTGCCTCCCTCCAGCTGAAATGGAGTTTGGGGGAAGATTGTGGCCGGGGGAGGCTGCCACCCGTGCGATGGTTGTGGTTCCCTCCACTGAAGAGAACCTTGCGTCGTGCTCGCTTTGGGGGGGAGCCACATCACCTCCTTCTGCCTCGGCCAGCCCAGCTGTGACACTAGGTAACAGAGCAAGACTCGGGCTAGGCACCAGCTCTCCTGGGCTCCAGCTGTCTAAGCAAAGGAAGGGGTGTCCTTGCCCATCATCCCAGGCAGGTGCCTGGTCAGCCACCTGCCTTTAGCTTCAATTCCCGCAATGCTGGAGCCCTCAAAGTGGAAGCTAGAACTGTCCTTCATGGGCACTAGAGGGCGCCCTTCCTCCGCACGCTGTGCTGGTCCGGGGAGTTCTGGCCCCTGGTCCTGTCCCAGCCGGGCGCAGGCCTGAGGAGAGGAGAGCGGCTCACAGACCCATCAGCAAAATTCTTCTTTCTTCGGGTTCAAGTGCAGCCCTGCTCCCCGGCTCACTGCGACGTGTGCGCCTGGAGCCCACGTAGACGCCCACGCTGCCCCCAGGCCGGCTTCACTTCTCGTGTGGTGCTCACCGGGGCTGCAGGTCACTTTAGGAAATGGCCCCACATTCAAGTATGTGACAGGAGGCCTCTTGCATCTTTGCCAGCTGAGGGCAGGCCCAGGCGTGAGTGGCTGGAAGGGGAGGCCGGCCTAGCAGAGGAGGGGAGGCGCACCTCAAAGAACCAGCGTCAGCCCTGGCATTAGCTCCCGGGGGTGGTAGCCACATGCCCAAGGATAGAGTCTGCCCCAATGACTCTGGCGCCGGGCCAGGCTCGGAGTGTGGCAGGCAGGGCTGGGTTACAGTGGAACCAGGAATTCATCGGCCAAGATTTTCAAGAGTGACTGGTGACGTTTTCTGGCAGTCCAGCCTGAGACTCCCCTCGGGGATCTGATTTCCGGAGCACGCTGAGCCCTCCGCCCTTGCACCTGGGAGCCTTTCAAGCAGCCCAGTGTCCGGTGTGGGTCTGTGTCCTGCTGTCCCAGCGTCAGGGAACTGCAGCTGAATTCCCCCTCCCGGCTCCTCTCTCAGGCAGAGCCCCCTGTCTCTCTCCCAGCCCCCTGGTTACGGTGGGACGTGGCCGGCCAGCCAGGCTGTGCTTTGCCTCCAGCCTAGCACTCAGGCACACGGCCCACGGCTCTGAGCAGGAGGGAGTGTTACAGAGAGAACCTCCGGGAGCCAACACAAGGGCAGACTCGCTACAAGGCTTCCCAGCGCCAGCCTCGCGCCCGGGCAGGCGTCTGTTCTCAAACCCATCACAGGGGCTTCCTTTAGCTCCAAGTTCATAGCTCTCCGCTTAGAGCCAGACCCTGGGCTGGGCAGCTTAGCTCCTGTTTATAGAGCCGGGGCCTTTGATCGCCGGGAACAGGTAATCAGCAGCCAATCACACGCCTCAGGGTGATGTTTCGAAAGCCTGGGTTTTTACACAGCGGGAGGTGGGGAATTTGCGATAACCTCTGCCAGGGTATTTCTTAGGAAATCCACTTATCAGTTACTGTCTCAAACCTTCCTTCTTCCCTGGTGCACTGGCAGGGAGCTCTTTGAGCTCGCCGGCTCCCCATGGCGGTTGTCCCTAGAGGGGTTCCCCACAGTCCCAGGCCACAGGAAGACACGCCCGCTGCAGCTTGCACAATGGACTTCAAGGGAACAAATAAACTTCAGTCAATAAGGTCTCACAAGGCCATTGCAGGAACTTGCCACATCTCACACCTGCTTCCAGCCTTTAAGGCAGCACTGCGGTTACACCACACTAGGGCCAGAAATGCACGAATTGGCAGCAGTGTTAACAGGATGGCTCCAGCCTTGGGAAGGTGCTGGCCTTGCTGAGACTTCCAGGCAGGCTCGGGGTGGGGGGTGGGGGTTATTTTCTCCAACTGCTCTGCCCGGCTGCCTGCTATCTCCCCTGCCTCACACCTCTCTGCACTGGCTGGCCCCCGAGAGGACTCCCCAAGCCTCTTGCTAACCCACCAAGGTCAGTGGAGAGAAGGGGACATGGAAGGCAAATGCTTAGTTCCAAGAGCTGGCCATGGAGAAGCGTCTCTTGGTTCTAAAACTTTGCTGCCGTCTCCATAGCTGCAAAACACACCACAAATCACCAGGCCTCAGTGCTCTCTCATAAAATGTCAGTCGAGCGCCCTTGGCTGGGAGGGCGGCTCTTCCACCAGGGCTGAGCTTCCCCAGGCCAGGGGACAGGAGCGATTCCTGCTGTATCTGTGTTTACTGCCTCGCGCAGTGACGTAAGGCAGCGAGTGAGTGGGGGGGGTGGAGGGATGGGGAGGGCGGGCAAGGTTCAACTCAGTATAAAGCTAGGTCTGGTCCATTTCATTCATTTCCCTCACAGACACTGATGAAAGCTGCATGTCCAGAGTGTGCTATAAATATAGACAGAAATTGCACAACCTCGGTGCCGCTTCCACTGCCTGTCCTATTGCACAATGCGGAGCTCAATGCAGGACTTCAGGTACACCGCCACCTGCCTGCTGCTGCTCCTCTCCGGCGTGGAACCGCGGCCGCACGGATGGGCCGAGAACAGGCGTCAGCTCGAAACAATCCAACGGGGCATCCTGGACCGGCTGGGGCTGCAGGAGCCCCCCGTGCTGCGGCAGAGGCTGGACCAGGACGGGCTGAGGAGAGCGCGCCAACTCTACAGGGAGAAACTCGGCCAGCTGAGGGGGAACCGGAGCCGGGAAGAAAGTCAGGCGGCAGCCCCGCCCAGGACGCTTCACCTCCTGACTCCAAAGCGTAAGTGAAACCAACCGAGAGGGAAAATGTCCTGGCTGTCGGAGCAGTGGGACGATGGCGCAGACCCCAGGGAGGTTGGGGAAACTCCTTCACTGGAGGTTTCCAACGGAGGCTGGAGGGGTGCGACCCAACAACTCCTGTATCTTGGCAGGGGGTTGGCCTGGCTGCCCCTGGCAGTCCCTGCTACCCTCTGGTTCTCTGAGAGCCGAGCGTGTCCACGGGCGCCTGGGCTGTGCCTCCGGTTTCACTTTCTCTCTGAGCAGCTGAGGAGAAACTTTCAAAGGTGCTGCCCTGACCTAGAAGTCCACGTCCCCTTGAGTCCACTCCTGAGGCGCTCTTGAAAATGCTGCCCCGGCCCTGGGAACGCAGAGGAACCCGCCTGTGGTACCCCAGGAGCTAGGGAGAGGGCTGCGTTGTTCCCAGCTGGCCAGTCTGGGGTCCAGCAAAGCTGGGCAGTGGGGGCTTGGTGTTGGACTGGCCCAGTGCAGAGCCAAGGTGGGGTTGAGACCCCCTTGCTCAGCCGGCCCCTTAGACCTCCTGACACTGACTCACCGCGTGCGTCTCAGTGCCGGGACCCACACGTGGGAGACAGGAGCCGTGAGTGCTGCGCCGCAATCGTTATTTATTTATTGATTAGCTTAAGGAGACTGTTGTAGGAACGTGGAGCCGTCGATTTGTGCTTGTCGCTGACCTGTGCAATCGTGGGAGCGGATTCCTCCTGAGGTCCCTCAGGCTGCTCTCTGGGGCAGGGATTGTCTCCCCTTGTGTGTTTGTGCAGCGCCCTGCGCGGGGGCTGGGGGGCTGCCCATGGAGAAGGCTGGGGAGCGCTTTGCTCCTGCGCGGGCAGTAGCGGCCGGGTGCGTGGTGGCCGTAGGGTCTGTAAGCCGGGAGCTGTGGGGCCCTCGGCCCGTGCTGACCTTCAGAAAGGGACAAATGGGACTTAGCCCAATCCTTGTTTTTCCAGGTGCCTGGAAGGAGCGCACAGGAGTCCCGGGGGTCCCTCTTCCTCGCAGGGCTCCAGGTGGTCAGGCAGCCCTGGAACCCAGCTGCCAGAGCACGTCCCCTTCCCTTAGCCGGACCTCCTGGCTGGGGAGGGGGTCTCTGCCCTCTGCCCGTTTTCCTTGGCAAAGTGCTCCCAGGTCGGAGCCGTGGTAGAGTGGCTGGGGCAGATTCACATGGAAGCAGTCGCTTCTAAGCCTTTTCAGAATCAGGTCTTCCTTCGGCTCCGCATGCTCCATGCTCCTGCAGAGCGGGGTCCGGCCGGCAGCTCTGGCACGGGGGCTTTGCAGCCCCTTCTTTGCTAGTTCAAACTAGCCAGAAGTGGCTTGGGTCTGGCTCTCCAGTGGCCCATTAGTCAGGGCTGAAGCTGGATGTTTGGGTCCCAAAAGCATCTGCAAGTTCAGCTGGTTCCCCAAAGATTGTCAGGACCTCTGGCCTAGAAGCAGCAAGTCTCCTGCCCTGGGCTCTGCCTTGCCTCTGGGCCCTTCCCACGGCCCTGGGAACAGAAAGGTGCCAAGATGGGGCACTTCCTAGACTGTTTCAGGTCCCACTTCTGCCCCTGGCTTCGCTCTTGTGATACCTGGCTTATTTACAACCCCAGCTCCTGGAGGCAAGTGGCTTCATGAAAATCTCGGCTTTCGTGTATCAGCGAAAAGGGAGCTGGTTTCTAGCAGCTGAGTGGGCCCGGGACCTGAGCGTGATGGAGGGAGGCTGGGACCAGAGAGGAGCCCAGGGGCCTGAAGCAGGAAGGCAAATGAAAAGCCTCCAGCAGCCATTATTAACCCCCTGATTTGGGCCCCGACTCCTGGGTTTTGTCTGGCCAAGGCTGGCGATGCTCCCAGGCCAGGAAACGTGAGCTGGGGCAGGGGAAAGTGAAGAGACCAGGGTTTGCAAACCTCTCCCATGGCTGGGTCAGGTCGTGTGCTGCCCCTGCCCCGTCTGCATGCCGGTGTGGGACAGGATTCGAGGCCCCCTGGGAGGGAGGGGCTGAAAGGCCCACTCCCCAGCACTGCGTGGGATCGTCCCACAGTTACTGCACAGGGCGGGGTCAGGGCTCCTGGGGTGTGTTCCCGAGTCTGCCAGCTGGCTCTGGTCCCTTGGCCTGATCCCAGAAGTGCTGAGTGCCTCTGACTCCCATGCGTGGCCAGGGACATTGCTCGAGGACTCCTCCCCACACAGCCAGCCGGCAAACACCCCGTCCCGCCGCGGCTTCTGGGCTCCAAGTGGTGCCCGGGCCTCCTGTTGACTCTCTGGCACACCAAGCGTCGCCCCGCGCTGCCCTGTCTCTAGGATGCAGAGGCCAATGGCAAGGGTTAAAGCGGGTCCCCCTGAGTGATGGTCCAGCGGTTAGAGCAGAGCCGGGGAGCTGGGCGCGTTCAGCCGGGGGCAGCCGCAGACCCTTTGGCGTCGCTGCTCCTGGGCGTTTTTGCTCTTGTATCAAAGCCTTTAATCGTCAGTCTTAACAGCATCGCTGCAGCTCTGCTTGGCTGAAGCTGAGGGGGGGGCAGGGGCAAACGGGGGCCTGCCTGGCCCAGCGGAACTGGCTGCGTGTTCAGAGGACACGGGTGGGTTAATGGGAGGGGGGGCAGGGGGGCGTTATGCAGAGTTGAGGTTTGCCCGGGACCTGGGAGTTGTTATAACACTTGGGCAGAGCCAGTGCTGGGGGGAGGCTTCTGTCTGTTCCTTGCCTAGCATGGACGTTTTGTGTGGGGGCGGGGGGGGATTTCTAACCATGTTTGCTTCATGGAGGGTGAGGCCATAACTTTTACCTGGGGCTAACACACTGGACTGGCATTCGGGAGACCCAGCCCTACTCTGCCACAGACTGCCTGTGTGCCCTGGGGCAAGTCCCTGACTTTCTGCCTCAGTTTCCCCAGCTATGAAATGGGGATCGCCCAGGAGTGCTGTGAGGACCCAGCTATTAATATCCTGGAGCTGGGCACATGGGGAGCCCCAGGCCGGGTGGCTTAGGGAAGCTCTGGGTGTGCACAGACGGGGCCTGTAGAAAGGGGCTTCCCACAGTAGTACAGCGAGCACATGGCAGTCGTGCCCCTGGAGCGGAGGTGGGCAATCCTCACTCTGAACAGTGCACGGCCACGGAAGGGCTGGTAAGTACACGTGTACATGTGCGGCGCACGAGGATAACACACGTCACATTGCACGTGCCGCCTCAAATGCCGGGGGGAATCTGAGATGCTGGCTCGTGCCGGGGTGGGCAGTTCGTAGCAGGACCAGAAAGTGGCAATGTGGAAAGGCAGCCCCTATTAACCCTTCGCTGCCTCCTCTCTCTGCAGTGGAGCACCGGACGGAAACCTCTGCTGGCAGCTCCTGCTACAATCTCGTGGTGTCCCGGACCGAGGCCTTCCACCAGGACCTCAGCGTGATGAGGGCTGAGCTGAGACTCTTCGAGAAATCTCTCAGCACTCAGGCGGTCTCCAGACTCAATGCCTCCTGGCCGTCTCGAGTAGAGCTCTACCAACTGCCGGAGCCTGGGCAGCGCAACGGGCACCCCAAACTCCTGCATTCCTACGTCCTCGATGCCACGACCCTGAGCCTCGACCTGGGGGCCGCTGTCCGGAATTGGGCAGCGAGCGCAGAACAAAGGCTCCATCTGCAGCTGGTATTCGCTGCAGACGTTTCTGCCTTTCTGGCCACCAACCGAACCAGCCAGGGGGCTGAGACGCTGAATCTAGAGGTGGAAACCCAGGAGCGCCTGGGCTCCAGGCCGAGGAAAGCCAGGGCGCTAGAGGAGGAATGCGGAAAGAGTGATGGGAAATGTTGCCTCAAGTCCCTCAAAGTGTCTTTCCAAGACATCGGCTGGTCCGACTGGGTGATCGCCCCGAACAGCTACTACATGAAGTTCTGTGAAGGGTCTTGCCCTCACAACTACAAGCCGGCCAGCATGCACGCCCAGATCAAAGCCCGAATGCACACCCTGTCCAAAGAGACGCCTGCCCCCTGCTGCGTGCCCGCTGGCTACGACCCCATGGTGCTCATGCACTACAACAGCGACGGGAGACTCGTCTCCACACTCTTCGAGGACATGATAGTCACCAAGTGTCACTGTGCCTGAGGGCGCACGCAGGAGCCCCGTTACCAAACGCCGCTGGCCCAGCAAGTCTCATGGCAGAGCCGAGCGAGGCAGCCGCTGACGTGCTTCTTAAAGACCTGCCGTCTGACGCAAAGTTCCCCTGGGCGCAATGGCATGGGCGCGTTTACAGTCAGACCCCTGGCAGCCAAGGCCCACTGCATTGACCCATGTGCCCCTCCTGCCAGCGGCTAGTTCAGACACCAGCAAACAGGCCTGTTCGCGTCTCATCTCCGCTGCATCCCGTGCAGCTTGGAACTGGCTGGATGTGGCTCAGGGGACACTAGTGTGGCCAGAGTCCCTGCAGCCTTGTTGGGTGCAGCGCAGTCACCAAGGGCAGGGCCTGCCAGTCCCAGCAGGGTCCTGTTCCGGCTGCACCATGGTCACGTAGCCCCCTCCTCACTATGTGCCTGGGGAGGTGGGTTCTTCCCCCTGTAGACGGATAAACCCCAGAGGCAGGTTTCCGCAGGGCTGCTCCCTGGGGGCTCATGCCACCTAAGAGTCTGAGCAAAATGTGCACTTTAGTAGGGATTTATTTATATCCTCCCCTTATTTATTGCTAAGTTATTGGGGTTAGTGCTACAGAAGGATCCTGGTTTTCTATATTTATAAGACATCGCGGTGATGATGGAACCAAATAAACTTCTCAGTGAAAAGAGCAGGCCGTGGTGCGCTCCTCTGTCCGCTAGCGGCCCGGGTCCCCTCCGGTTCGGTCACTGCCAAACAGAGCAAAACCCTGGCTGCGCAGAGCGCCTGGGGCAGATTCCAGCTCTGCCCAGCCATCCAGCCTCGCTCTGGCGGGGACCCCGTCCTGGGGCGACAGTGCCTGAGGCTGGGGAGCGCTGATCAGGGCCCTTATTTCTTCTGATGTGGACAGCAGCCCACTGGGAGCTGGACTTGCTCCTCACAGGCCGGGGGAGCAGTCCCTTCCCATCCAGGTGACCCTGAGAGTGAATGCTCCATGTGCCGGGACCAGGCCCTGACCCATCCATTCTGCTGAGCAGGGGCAGACTTGGCCCAGCCATTTACAGAGAGGTGGCTCCCCCATGCCACTTCTGATCCCTGAGCCCCCGGCTGCATCTACAGGAGCACTTCCCGTGATCCCCGCTAGCCCTGGCCCTCTGCCAGCCTGCCCCAACCCCGATCCCAGCCGGTGAGGGGCCAGGGGGCTGAAAGTGCTAATGCAGGTGGCTCCTTTGCTCTGGGGTTGCTACATTCTGGCCAGAGACAAACTCCGGAGTTGGTGCCTCGTCCCCTCCCGTACTGGCTGCTAGCTGCCCTGCCCCCCTCTGATCTTGGGCTGATCCCATCCCCTATGGGGAGCTGGTGGAGACTCCCCTCAGTAGAACCTCCCTTCCCTGGGCTTCGCTCTGAGCTGCCACCCCCAGCACCCAGTGGACCTGCTGCCTCGGCCCGGGTGCAATTCCCACGCCTCCGGCTACTGCAGCTCCTCAGCAGGTGTCGGCTCTAAATGATGAAACTGCCGCACCTTGGCAGCATTGTTCTGCCGCGAGTAACCGCCCAGGTTCCCGAACTAACCAACGGCTCCCCTGGGGAGCGTTAACCCCTCACTGACTGCTGAGAACTTCCCTCTGCACCCACAGCTGGGACCAGGCCTTGCCACGGGCAGGCTCCTGCTGGCAGGGACAGCAGTGGAAGGGGGCTGGTGGCAGAGTGGTTCTCGTGCTCCGAGGAGCCGGGTCAGGGTGGTCAGGGGTGGGTGGGGTGCACCCCCTTCTCCCAGCACAGGTGGCAGCCTGCGTTGCCCCACGTATGCGGCCCCAGCACTACCTGGGCGGGCTCCCAGGCAGCGGGGAGGCAGGTTGGGTTCCTTGCCTGCCATTCAGCCCCAATCTCTCTGCCAAGGGGCTGAGCCAGAGACGTGTGCAAACAGCATCCCTGCCTGCTGGCTTCGGCCCTGGAGCCCGGCACTGCCGTAACCCCTGGGGTTCAGCCCTTCAGGTTACTCCCACATCCCCCTTCACCTGTCGGTGGGTCACTTTCTGCTTCCCCAGCGTCACCCGCTGCCTGGCATCCCTCCCAGCCCCGGCCCCTCGCAGCCAGCGTCACCCCTGTCACTTTCACTGCCGGCTCCCCAGCCGGATACCATGGGGCAGGGTCAAGCCTTACGTGGAGAACTGGCTGAGAGTCCCACCGGCTGTGCTGGGGCCCCGCCCAGCTCTGGTGCGGGAAGGGGCAGTGGCAGGTGAGTAATCGCTGCATGTTGTCCTGGAAACCTTTGATTTGTTTGTGTCCTTGAAATTGTGATGCTGCTTTGCATTCGGCCTTGAGCTCGAGATCCAAGGCTGAGGAACTTCCTTCACCCTGCTTTCCAGAGAGCGTCACAGCCAGGGCAGGGGCCAGGGAACGCACGAGCCAGCCAGCTTCCCCGGGCTGGCAGGATCCCAAGCTGGCTGGCAAAGCACTGCCGCAGGTGAGGTGGGACGCCCGTCTGTCTACGGACAGCTGCAGAGAGCACAGATACAGCGAGTGCAGGCTGGGGCCCAAAGAGACGGCTGGGCCTGTCCTCTGATCAGCTGCCCAAGTCCGTGTCCCCTCCCAGCATGACCCCCGTGACTTCTCTCCCCAGCAGGCCTGACCCCTCCTGCTCCAGGAGCCGTGTTCTCTGGATCACAGCACCAGCCCTCCGAGCTGGGGGCCTCAGGCTCTTCCTCCAGGGCCCACGGGGACTGGGGGCGGGGGGAGAGTAAATGCCCCAAAGGCCTCTGCATCTCTGCTCCCCCAGAGTCAACTGCCTCCTTCCCATTAGGGGTGTGTTAAGGCTCCCTTGCATGAAGGGACAGATACCCAGACAGCCCCTCCCGCGGCTAGGTACTGCGTGTGGAAATGCGCGGCCGCTCGCAAGTGCCCCAGAGCGGCGGGGTGCCAGGGCCAGCGTCCCAGGAACCTGTCTCTGCTTGTGCTTCCTTGTAACTAGGCCCTGCTGCCATGCATGCTGCACCCAGGGGTGCCAGGCAGAGCGCTTGGAGGGCTAATTCCAGCGCTCTCCACTGTGTGACAACGTTGGGCCGATCCCCGGGGGCTCAGCACGCAGCAATGCACGCTGCACACTGTCCACTGAGCGATTTCTCACCCAAGGGTCAGTCCCGCACCGCGTGTCCCGTTCAGAAAGTTGGGAACCAGGAGCCCCCTGTCATGGGACGCCCCCTGTCCCCAGCAGGGTCTGTAATGGTAACAATTTGTGCTGTTTCTTCTGCTCTTAGACTGCCACAGACTCGTGTTTCTTAGGCCTGGTCTACACCAGGAATTGACTGGGGTACCGCTTCATCTCCTGGGGCATGAAAAATCCACCTGCCTGAGAGACGCCCCCAGCCCGACCTCACCTCCGTGCAGCTGGGCGCTCGGTCCCTAGCAGCGACCTAGCGACCTAGCCCCCGCCTCTCAGCAGGTGCGTTACCTGCGTGCTGGGAGAGCCCCGGACGCGAGCAGCGTCCGTGCAGAAGTGCTGCCATTTCCCCAGCGCTCCCAGACACTGGCTCTGTGACTGCAGTGGCACCCAGGGTCTGGGGTGTTCCCAGCACTGGGTCCCTGTCCCTGCTCCATCCTCGCCCGTTCTGCCACCGCAGCCGCTTTCCGCTGCCCTATCGGCCGGGCCAGGGTTTGTTGTTCTGCCTGTTTATGGCTTGATTGAGCAGGAGGCTTCTGCCCCCGAAGGCCGGTGTGCAAACACGCGGCACAAAGTCCCAGCAGCTCAAAGGGCCAGCACTGCCGGTAACGTCTGCCCCGGTGCACCCAGCCCGGCACATCACCCCTCAGTTCAGCAGCCTCCGGGACAGGTCACGGGGCGGCTCTCGAACGGAGCTCTGCCTGGAAACGGCTGGGCTGAAGGATGCAGCCTCAGCCCGTTACCGTCCCACAGCACTGGGGCAGAGTCGGGGGGCAGAGTCGGGGGGGCTGTCAGAGCAGCAGGAGCCTGAACCCGCTGGAAATCAGTGGGGGGGGGAGGCGCAGGCTCCCGAGGCTTCCCAGAGCCGGTGCCTGGCTCATGGGCGAGCAAAGGCCGCGGTTCGCTTTGGGCTCCGGCTGCGCGGGGCTGACAAATGGCGGTTTGACGCTGGATGGTCTAGTGCCCTGGCGCTGGGTGGGGGGGGGGGAGCAGCCTACGGGTTCGCCACTCCCTGGGAATCCCCGAAATCCAGGCTGTCATGGGGCCAGCCCCAGGGGCCTGCATGGCAGGTTCACCTGCTCCCACACCGGGGGAGGGGGCTCGTCATAGGGTCAGGGTAGAGCGCCACACTCTGCCCCCCACAGGGGCCTGTTCCCTGCTCTCCGGCACGGCTGGGCCTGGCTCCGAGCTGGGCTTGGCCGGGTTAATGTTTACTGCTCCCTTCATGCCAGTAGCACCCCTTATCGGAGTGATTATTAGGTAATTTATTAGATAAGGCACCTCTGCCCAGGGCGCGTGCCGCCAGCCAATGGCCGAGAGGGGGGTGATGGCTGGCAGTTGGGATGGCAGACAACCTGCCTCGGGCTGCACGGGAGCAGTGCCCCCACCTCCTCACCCTACTCTCTCTGCTGTGGGATTGGGGCAGGCCTACCCCACCTGGCCCCCTCCATACGGGGTCACCAGCGGGGGTCGTTGGCCCCATTTGCTGTCTGGTGGGAGCCCCAGGCTTTGCCCCCCGAGGCCCCGGCACTAGCCAGAGCGCGGTTACCATGGGGTGTGGTCGGCCGGCTCCTGGCACTCACGGCCCTGGCGCTGGGGTACCTAGCAGCTGAGCTCCTGCCCGCTCTGTGCTGGGCCCAGCACGTACGAACCGACCACCGTGGGCGGGCGAGTGAGTCGCAGGCGGAGGGGCCGCTCCGCCTGTAGCCCCCGGCCCACCCCTGCTCTGACGCTGGCTCTGTCCCATGCGGGCTCCCCCGGTCCCACTCCCAGCAGCATGAGGGGCAGGGCCCCATGGTGGCAGCCGGCACTCTCCCACGTGGGGGGCGGTTTGCTCCCCCTGCCACAGGCCACACACTGATCTCAGCCGGGGGGGACTCGCTCTCCGCTCCCTCCCCGCCGGCCTGGAGCCTCTCAGGGAAGATCCAGGCTTCATTCACTAGCATCAGGCCGGGAGCCCGGACCCAGGGCCCCCAGCTCGGCCTGTCACCCGCGCCCAGGGCCCAGGCTGCCCTAGCTTCTGCTGGGAGGCCCAGGCTGGGCTGCCATGGACGCAGCATCATCCCCAGGGGATTGTTCTCGAGGGCTGCGGGGTTGGGGTCCTGCCCACCCCCGCCCCCCGCTCAGGAGAGGCCCAGCGCTGGTGGTGGAGGCGCATTGACTGGGAGAGCAGAGGGCTGCTGGTGGAGACTAAGGGGCAGCAGTCCAGCTGGGGGAGAAGCTGGCAGTCTGCCTGGCTGGCTGTCCCTGCTGTTGGTCCCAGGGTGTATTCGAGGGCAGCCGAGGGCGCGCCTGACCCTGCTCTGAGCGGGATGCACAGCACCGTGGCCGGGACCCCTCGGAGCCAGGCTCTGGCCTGTGGGAATCTGCATCTTCCCCTCCCTCCCCTGCAGCTGCTGCTTGCTGGTGGCCCCTTTGCAAGGCTGAGCACTCACCTGCCGAGGCGGGTGGCCCCTCCCAGGTGCCAAGGTGCTGGAGATGTCAGCGGTTCTGCCCAGGAAGGCGTGTGCACTGCTCCCTCCACACGGCTGCCTGGAGCCCGGCCCCCTCCCCCGCGGCACTGCCACGTGAGGCTCCACAGGACGTGTTTCAAAGGCCAAGTGACAAGTGCAGAGTCAGGCCGTCCCAGGGATGCTGCCCAGCCCGTCATTCGTAGCACGCTGGGCTGCCACTGCATGGCACCCTGCCCTGACTGCTCTGGCCTAAAGGACCGCCCTGGCGCACCCTGCCACCCGCGTGGCGCTTTGGCAAAGGGAGAGGGCAGTTCGAAGAGGCGCATTGACCAGACTTCTTCTTTGGGATTTGTCCTAAAATGCTGGGTAGTCTTGAGCAGCTGCCCCCTTCCACCCCAGAGGTGGTTGCATTTCAGTGGTGCGTAAACGCACCTGCGCCCTGTTTGCACCTTACTGGCCCCGGTGTTTCCAGGGGCGCAGCAGCTAGCCCCAAATACAACAGAAAGCAGGTCAAGCCCAGGGGCACCTGGCCTTCCTGTGGCAGTGCTCAGCAGGGCAGTGTTAGTGCAACCAGCAAGGGGTGCGCCCAGCCCATGGTGCCAGGTGCCAGCTCGACACTCAGCCGGGAGTGATCATGGACCTGGCCGGCTAACACAGGCCCTGCCGAGCTCGCCCCAACCTGCTGGGCTGCATTCTGCATTGGCCAAGGTCACCCATGGGCTCGTGGCAGGAATCGAGCTGGGCGGCCCCCAGCGCCCTCTCCATTAGACCGTCCTGCCCCCGGGCCTGACGCCTGAACTTGCCCCCGGCCGGAGGCAGCATCAGAGCTCTGCCATGGTAACGAGTGTGATGTCACACGCAGGCCTGTGCCCTCATGGCGCGATGACATCATATGGAGGGAGCTGGGGGCAGAAGCTCTGTGCCAAACGCTGGACTTCTGCAGCGAGTCGCCCTGCCCTACCCTGGCGTGAAAGACCTTTCTGGGTCGGGACCGTTCCCGGGCAGCTGCCAGCAGCTCGCCCCCTGGGAGGCGAACAAGCCCTCGCCCCGCAGCACCCTGGGCACAAATCCCCTGCAGTGGGCTCGGGGCGGGCCCCATACTGCCCCCTGCTCTGCTCTGGGGCAGGCAGAGCCCTTGAGCACCTGTCATTTGCCCTCCTTGTTCCCCCTGGATTCTCTGCTCTGACGTGCGGGCAGCAGGGCTACCGCTAGGCATCCTGGGACACGGGGACCCAGAGCGGGTGGCACACTGCATGACAGCCCTGCCCCCTCCCTGCAGGCTCCGTGGTGACTCCTGGTGTGATGCTGCCCGAGGGCAGCGTGCGAGCAGGGCTGCTGCCCCCACCAGCCAGCCCCCCCCCCCCCCCCCCCCCCCCGCAGCCTGGGCACTCCCAGCTATTGCTTGGGCAGGGCGGCACCGGTGGGCAGGGCGGAGCCGGGGGCAGACCCCAGGGCTGGCATAGGCCTCTCATGGCACTGGCAGTGCGTTGCATGGGGAAGTTAACCCAGCACTAATAGTTCCTTCTCCAGCAGCCGCCCGCCTCCCGGGCAGTCACTGAGCTGGTCCCAGGATTGCAAGGGTTAAATCCAGCCCCATATTCGCCAGGGCCCCGGGGCCGCCTCCACTGTGGGGCGCATGCATGGGGCTGCTCAGTCTGGCCATGGGGCAGTGACAAGGGCAGGCTGCAAAGGGCGCCAGGGCCAGGCCTCGTAAAGAGATATGGGGGCTCTGCGGGGCTCAGCCCACCCGGTGGATTCCCCCCCCAGCTTCCCGCTTTGCCAACCATGCCTGACACCCACCCTCCCGCCCACACAGCTGGAGCCTCTCACTTGCCCGGCCTCACTGCAGCAGTGGCGCTGGCACACAGGGGCGAGCGGAGAATCAAGCCCAATGCCTGGAAGGCCGTCGGCAGGGCTCCGGGCATTAGCCCCCCAGCCCTGGGAGCAGTCTGGGGCCAGGCCCTGCGTGTCGGGAGCCCCTGCAGGTCCCTGGGGCTGGCTGGAGCCGGGCGAGACCCGTGGCCCAGAACCTTGCACTGGGTGCCCCAGGGCCCCAGCAAGGGGCAGAGCCGCCCCGAGCGGGGATGGGGGAGGCTCTGCACTGCCCCCCCCCTAGCAGGCTCTTTCTCCTGCCATCCCAGCCGTGCACCAGCGCTGGGGCGTCGCCCTCCTGTCCGTCCAGTGCACTGGGCGCGGCTGTCAACGCCCGACTCTGCTCCGTGGAGCTGTGCGCCTCTGGCAATGGGACAGTGCGACCCTCACACCACCATCCCCCCGAGCCTGCAGGGCCTCGTCCCCCCGCCCCCGGCTTGGCCAGGCGTGCTGCAGCTCTAACATGTGAGCTGTGGCTTGCAGCTTCTCTCCAGGCCAGGAAGCGTCTGACCTCAGCCCCTCACAGAAGAGACCTGCGAAGGGACGGGAGCGGCTCAGGCGTGCGGGACGGGGGAGGGGGGGAGCAGAAAGAGGCTTTGCCTTTAAAAATAACCCCGCTGTCAATCCCATAATAGCTGCTCAGAGCGAGGTGTGGGTAGAGCCCGTGGGGGCGGGACAGCGTGTGATGGACTCAGCTCGCCGGGCCTGCAGCTGGGTCACCCTGCACCCAAACAATCCGCAGCTGCAGAGGCAGGGGGGCTTCTGGGCAGGCTCAGGAGTGCTGAGCCCCCCCCCCTGCCCCCCGGCCCCCATGACCAGTAGCCTCCACCCCCAGACCCTACTCTGGTGCAGTTGGTCTCTGGCTCCCCTTGGCGGCTGTGTGTGGAAGTGCGGGGCCACAGGTAACATCAGTGTCTTCCACCCACGTGGGGCAAAGGGACAGAAGAGGCCGGGCACAGCGCGGTGCGGCCAGGCAGGAGCAAGGGTGGTGGGGGTGTCCCCAGCTCCCCACCATGCATTTCCCCCTCCCTAGCACCGGGGATCTGCTCCCCTGCGCTGAGCAAGTCTCGCCGCCTGCCCTAAGTTCAACCCTCTTCCACAGGACCAAGGACCCTGCACGGAGCCGGGCGCCGCGGCGGAGCCAAGCCGAGTCCTCGCTAGGTGCGCCAGAGGGGGGCTGCCCCTCATGCTGACCATAGCAATGGGGCAGGGCGCTGGGCCCTAAGGTGAATGAACGGAGCCCTGCTGCCCAGCACTTGCATGGGTGAATGAATGGAGCCTTGCAGGTCCTGCCCCGGGGTTTGGGGGAGGGGAGGCCCCCTGTGGCCGGCTGGAGGGCAGCGTGGCTACTGACCCTGCGAGCTCGAGCAGGGGGCGGGTGGGCGCTGCGGCACGCTGGCTCCTGGCTACAATCTCTTTATTGAGCTTGGTGCAGACAGCAAAGGCACCCGGGGCAGGCAGGTCCCCCACCCCAGGAATCCCCACGACACACCATGGCCTGGCTGCCTTGAGCCCTGCTCGGGCGCATCTCCCTCGATTCCTGGAGCCCCAGCGCTCCGGGTCCCTCCTTTCCAGTGAGGCCCCACTTCCTCTGGGAATCGGCTCTGTCCTGCCCGTGCCCTTCCTGTGTCCCTCGAGGGGTCCGCTGGGCTGCTCCGTGGGGTGGCCGTGTGCCGTCTCCCCCCCGCAGTTCCCAGGTGCAGAGGAAACCACGTGGTGTTTGGGTCCCAGCCGCGGCTCAGCCAGCCTGGCGCAGAACCAGGCACGTTGGCAGGAGAAGCGGGATCTATTTCTGGAGGAATCTGCAGCCTGATGCAGGGGTAGGATCCCCTCCCCCGCCCCGTGGGGGGGCTCTCCCTCTCAATAGGGAAAGGGAAATTCCAGCCCCCCCAGGGGAAACCTGAGCTGTCTGCATTCCAGTGGGGCTGGACTGGGGCTGGCTGCAGGGTAATACCCGGGGGGGGGGGGAGAGAAGCAATTGCCAAGTGATTTTGCTTTAATTGGGATCCCCAGCAGTCCCCTCCCCGGGGCGTGACACATGGTCACAGCTCCTGAACGAGACTGTGGCCCCCCCGCGGCCCGAGCCCGCTCCCCAGAGACGGCCGGGGCTGGGTGTCTCCGGGCGGAGGGCTCATTTGTCCGGGACGATGTACACCTCCTCGGCGTCACTGGGGTCGGGGAAACTGCTGCTGTACAGCTGCTGGGTGTTGGCATAAACGGGCTGGTCTCCGCAGGCGTCGCTCTCCATGTAACACTCCTCGGCCACCGGCTGCTGGACTCTGCGACAGACAGCGGAGAGGGCCCTGGGTTACCCTCTGGGCGTGGGCTAGGGCCTCTGCCACCCGCTCCTGTGCTTAGCGCCTGGGGACAGCCGGTGCCAGCCCCAAAGGCTCTATCCCCTGGGCTGGCCCTGGCTGGCTGGTCAGCCTGGGGTGGCTCCATCGACGGGGGTTAAGTGGAGAGAACTGGGCCGAGACGCGTTTACACGGCAGTGTCTGAGTGGCGCGCGGTCTGCCAATGCCCCGGCGAGGGGGAGCTGGGGTGACCTGCCCTAGGGCCTGCGGGGGGCCTTGGCAGAGCCCAAGTCTCCTGGCTAGCGCCCGACCCTCTGGACCGGCCTTCCGCTCCATGTCAACGCTGCCCCAGGGTGCATGGGTGAGAGCGGCTTGGGCCCCAGCTCCTGGAGACATGGCAGTCCCGGGGCCGCGGCTCCTAGCACAGGGGAATGTCACCCCCGTGTCTGGAGTCTGGTCACAAGCTTCTGGTCTTTTTATCCAGGAAACTGACTTTGTCGCAAGAATTTCTCTGTGGCAAATTCAGACAGCAGCTGTGGGGGCAGGGGTAGGTTTGTGGGATGTGGTATGGAGTGACATGTGACTGACTGGGGGGACAGAGCGCCGTGGCAGGGCCTGGGGGGGAGGGGGAGAGCGCCATGGCAGGGCGAGGGGGGGACATGGAGCGCCGTGGCAGGGCCTGGGGGGCAGGGACTGAGTCACCCATCATGCCCCGAGGGTGACAAACAAGGTGTTGTTCTCAAATCACCTCCCCAAACTTCCCATATTTGTTAATTTCGTCGGATGCTGTTTCACCATCCCAGGTTTCAGCAAAGCAGCGGGGTTAACCCCTCCCCTTCCAGTCAGGCCGAATCCCCTGGCTCTGCAGATTTGCCAAGGCAAGGTTGCCCCATGGGCGGGGGAGGGAATTAGCCAGGATGTTGCTTAAAACCCTCCTCTGCTCTTGGATGAGGCCAGAACCCAGCCCAGGCGCATCAGGGCGGCTCACCCGGCTCTCGAGGGCTGGCCTGTTTCACCGGATGCTGGGTGGTGGCTCCTTGGCTTCCCAGAGGGTTTAAAGGATTAAGAGCCACCCAGAGGAGGCTCTGTTTCTAAGGGGCTCGGACTGAGCCCACCAGCCAGATGTGGCTCTTGTCTTAAATAACCCAAACTCAGAGAGGAAGGCAGGTGGCTACCACTTCGATCGATTTATCTATCCCCATTCCCCTCCTTTATCTATCTATCCACATCCACCCCCTCGATCTATCCCCATCCATCCCCTCGATCGATCTATCTATCTATCTATCTATCCCCATCCATCCCCATCCATCCCCTCGATCTATCTATCCCCATCCACCCCCTCTATCTATCTATCCCCATACACCTCCTCTATCTATCCCCATCCACCCCCTCTATCTATCTATCCCCATACACCTCCTCTATCTATCCCCATCCACCCCCTCTATCTATCTATCCCCATACACCTCCTCTATCTATCCCCATCCATCCCCTCTATCTACCTATCTACCTATCCCCATACACCCCCTCGATCTATCTATCCATCCCCATCCATCCCCTCGATCTATCCATCCCCACCCATCCCCTCTATCGATCTATCTATCTTCCCCATCCATCCCCTCGATCGATCTACCTATCTATCCCCATACACCCCCTCGATCTATCCCCATCCATCCCCTTGATCTATCTATCCCCATCCATCCCATCTATCTATCTATCTATCTATCTATCTATCTATCTATCTATCCCCATACATCCCCTCTATCGATATATCTATCCCCATCCATCCCCATCCATCCCCTCGATCTATCTATCTATCCCCATCCACCCCCTCGATCAATCTATCATTGCCCCCTCCCCATGGATGCAGCCTCCCAGGTTGCCTGCTCTGAGGGAAGGGGACCTGGTGCCCCAGGGATGCTGCCTTGGGGGGTTCACGCTGAGTCGGTGCTCACCTGTACTGTGGTCCCTTTCTCTCCAGACACTCGTATTGCCCTACTGGCTGGGAGTGGCCAATGAAGACATTTTCATAGTCGCTGGCCTGGCCGGGGCCCGTCTCTGCGTTGCGGCTGATGTAGCGCGGCTGGCCGTGGGTGATGGATGTGGTGGATTCCCGCTTGCTGTGGATGACAGAGGCCTGTCTCCTCTTCCTGAGCAGGAACAAGCCCACGCCCAGGCCCCCCACCAGCAGCAGCACGGCCAGCACTGAGCTGGTGATGGCCACGCAGAGCGGCGTGCAAAGAGGCTGGCACTTCTGCGTGTTGAACTCGGTGACGTTGAAGATTCCCTCCTCTGAGCGGCAATGGCAGGTGCTGTTGGAGCTACTGCAGTAGTTGACCACGCTCCCCACAACGTCGCACTTGCAGTCCACGACCAGGCTCTGCAGGTTGGTGGCGTTCTTGAAGAACTCCATGGGCAGCTCCGACAGCTCGTTGTGGTGCAGGTAGAGCCGCTCGAGAGCGCGTGCCTGGGAGAGGAAATCCCGGGGAAGGCTCTGCAGGTAGTTACAGGACAGATCCAGCATCTCAACCGACCCCCCCACCTGGGCAGAGCCATTGATTTTCTTGATGGCAAGGTTGCTGAGGTTCAGTGAAGTCTTGCTACTGAATTCCGACCACTCCTGGTCCACGCTGAAGCTTGAATTTGGAGATTTCAAGTAACACGCCCAGCTGGACGGCACGCTGTGCAGGAGGAGCAGGGCTGCCAGGAGTGCCAGCATCTTCCTAGCCGGGAAGCAAGACACAAGCAGGCTGTAAATGGGGGGTGTTGCAGCAGGACAGAGATGGGGGGAGGAGAACACTCCTTCAGTCCTAACTGCTCCATGCCCCAGGCAAGCCTGCTCCAGCCAGGCTCCCCCACCGGCGAGAGGACGCTGCAGCAACTCCTGGTGCATTGTGCCCCAGGCCCAGGCAGCGCTAGCCCCAGCAGAGCCCCTCGCGTGCGTGCCTGCCCATTATGCAAAGGAGGTGGTGGAAGGGAACGGGAGGGGTGGGGGAGAAGCGGGGACTGCTCCCCAGTATCGCTCTGCGTGCCCCAGGAGCCCTGGCTCCCCTCCCCCCAGGCATGGGCTGTGGTCGCACTGATATACTTGGAGTGAAAAGAACAGGAGGACTTGTGGCACCGTAGAGACTAACAAATTGATTTCAGCATAAGCGGTCGTGGGCTACAGCCCACTTCTTCGGACGCGTAGAGTGGAACACGCAGACAGAAGATATTTATCCATCCAGAGAACATGAAAAGGTGGAAGTTCGCAGACCAACTGTAAGAGGCCACTCAATTGAGATGAGCTATCAGCAGCAGAAAACAAAAATTGATTGGCCTCTTACAGTTGGTCTGCGAACTTCCACCTTTTCATGTTCTCTGGATGGATAAATATCTTCTGTCTGCGTGTTCCACTCTACGCGTCCGAAGAAGTGGGCTGTAGCCCACGACCGCTTATGCTGAAATCAATTTGTTAGTCTCTACGGTGCCACAAGTCCTCCTGTTCTTTTTGCGGATCCAGACTAACGCGGCTGCTCCTCTGATCCTTGGAGTGGGCGCCCGGGTGCAAAGGGGACCTGGGGAAGTAGCTACTCTGCAGTCACAAGCCAGTGGCTCTGTGGGGAGAGGAGGGAGGTGGGGCGGAGAGCGGAGCTGAAGTAGGACGGGGCAAATGGAGCTAGAGACAGCAGAAATGCTCCGTGCTCCGGCCTGAGCACGGGGAGCTTTGGTGGGGCTGGGGGCGGGCTGCGCTCTGGCCTGAGCACGGGGAGCTTTGGGGGGGGGGGGGCTGCGCTCTGGCCTGAGCACGGGGAGCCTTGGGGGGGGGCTGCACTCCGGCTTGGCCTCGGCCCCATCCCCGTTTTCTCTAGCAGATGATCATTCTGGGATGAGGGGCAGCTGTTTTGCGGGGCTGGGGGTTGAGTGCCAACCCTTTTAGCTCAGCGGGACTCTCTGCAGGCTGCCAGCCCTGGGGTGCTTGGAGGAGGGGCCCGTGCCCGCAGGGTTACTGCTGTCCCTGGAGGGAGGGATGCCAGGCCACGAGCCAGGGCGATGGAGTTGGGGCGGACGGACCCCAGGGAGTAGAGGCATCGTGGGCGATTCGTGGGCGGTCTCCTAGGCGTTCACCGCTCCGGCCATTTGCAGGGAAGGTCCCAGCCACGACGCTGCCTCTGCCCTTCAGCACCACGGGCAGGCGCCCCCCCCCCCCATGCCAGCCTCTTGCACCTTGTCTGCTCAGAGCGGCTCAGGGGTGAGGATAGGGCTGCCTGGCCATGCCCTGCTGAGACAGCTGCTGGCTGGTGGCTAACGGGCACTCCACTCCCCTGAGTGAGCCCGGGCACCCCGCGCTGCTCGGTGGCACAGGGCGAGAGGCACCTGCCCGCTGGCCCTGTCCCCATCCTGCCCCATGGAGCCCCCTGCCCTGTACCTGAGCTGTCGCCTGCCTCCTGCCCTCGGCTGCGTCTGCTCCTCTGCTGTGCGACTCGACTCGGCGTCTGGACAGAAGAGGAACCAGCAGTTCCTCTCTTGCTGGCCAGAGGCTGTCACAGCGCGGGGGAGGGGAGCTCGGTGGTGTAGATAGAGAGCCAGGACGGGGCTTGGGGAGCAGGAGGGGAGCCCTGCCCGCACCGGCCATCCCGGGCTGTGTGCTAGCTCTGGGCTCCTCCCTTCTCTGCCACTTTCCCTTTGCTTTCGTTTTTCAGTCTGGCATCCCCCCGCGCTGGGCGCTGCCGAGCGAGGGGCGTCTGCCAGGCCCAGGTCAGAGCAAGGCCGTGCCGTCCTGGCCCATCGGAGCCTGGCAGCAGGGCCAGGACAGTGGAGATTGGAGCGGCCCCATGAGGGAGGCTAACTGGAGAGTGCCTGGCGGAGTGGGGGTGCTGGGGGGCTCCCAGCTCTGGGGTGAGGCCCCGTTGGGTAACATCACAGACCCTGCAGAACAACGAGGGAGTGAGACGGGGGGGGCAAGGCTGGGCCTTTCAGCACCGCTGGGGGGTTGCCCCAGCACTAGCCTCGGTGTGAAGGGCCTGCACAGAGGGGGAGAGTGCCCGAGCGTGGGCACTGCTGCCGTCCGCTGCCCACAGGGAAGGGGGCAGGGGGCCCAGGCTTGCAGGGCAGGGCCCTGCCCCACCAGTTCTTGATGCCCCCAGACGGAGCATGGCGCTGACTCGGCATCCCGGGCACAGGAAGGAAGTGTGGGTTCCTCTGCTCAGATGTCACAAGGAGGCAAATGAAAACTGTGAAACCCGCCCCACCCCCACGCAGGAGAAAATGCTGAGCGAAGGGCAGCTGCATGCCGAGGTCAGCGAGCTGGGGCTGGTGGGGGGCTTGGGGCAAAGGGCTCAGGAACCTTGTGGACCCCCCCCACCACTGACCCATAGCCTCCCTTAGCTCTAGGGTGACCAGATGTCCTGATTGTATAGGGACAGTCCCAATTTTGGGGTCTTTTTCTTATATAGGCTCCTATTACCCTCCCACCCCCTGTCCCGATTTTTCAGCCCTGCTGTCTGGTCGCCCTACTTAGCTCTCAAGGTTCTGCATGTCAGTGTCCAGTGCTCTTGGGGCCCCTACCCGGAAGCCCCCTGGGCCAATGCACCCCCCCGCCCTGCCTTCTGGCCACAGACACGCTGCCTTTGGCCCTCCCCTGCCCATGTCACTGCAGACCCCCTGACCCCCTCTCCCTGGGCGCTGTCTGCCATGCCGGGCCCTGGAGAGCAGCCTCCCTTGGGCTGTTGGAGGGGGACAGCTCCCTCCCCTAGCAGCCCCCACCGTGGGCACCACACCCCTGACCCCTCCCGACCAAGGGCCCGGACTCCTCTGCCCCTGCAGGGCCACTGCACGATGCTCCCGAGCGGGCGTTGGGTGTTCCCCGAGCACCCAGCCCAGCCTGCCAGCGCATCGCAGCCTGCCGGCCTGGGCGGCCTGGCAGGGGCCGGAAGGTGCATTTCGCAGATCTCAGCCCTGCAGCTCCGGCCTGGCTCTCCCCCTTCTCATGCCTGGCCAAGTACCTAGCCAAGAGCCTGAATCCAGCTAGCCCAGGTGTGACGAACTGGGCCTGTTCTCACTGTGGTCTGTGAATGCTGACAGGGGAGTGTGCTGGGATAGTCTGCATTGGAGGATGGGATCGGCCCGGGGGCGCATTCCTGGGAGTGTAACATGAGAACCCAGGAAGGGGTTGAAGGCCAGGTGACTCCTGAGCCCGGGAAACTGGACAAAGGCTGTGGGAGGGGTCGCTGAAGGCAGAGTGCTGGAAGCGAGCTGGAGAGATGGCTGGGAGACAGAGATGGCTCTGACACCCCCCGAAGGGGGGCGGGCTGGAATGCCCTGGGACCCCAAGCTGGACTTAACTGGGGGGGTCCTGTTGTCTGTGCCTGCAAGACCTGTCTTGGACTGTATTCCTGTCATCCAAATAAACCTTCTGCTTTACTGGCTGGCTGAGAGTCATGGTGAATCGCAGGAAGCCGGGGGTGCAGGGCCCTGAGTCCCCCAATACTCCGTGACAACTGGTGGCAGCGGTGGGATCTACTGCACCCCGTGGACGGCGCTTCCTGCAGTAAGTGACTGGGGAGCAGTAAAACGAAGGGGGATTGACGGGGACCAGGCGTGCTGAAGAGTGAGAGAGAGACGGTTATTACCCCTGGGAGTGTGTGACCAGCGAGAAGGACTTTTGCAGTAACAGGGTCCCCCGGGGGGATCGCAGCGAGTGGTCCCAGGGGCGGAGGAGTCTGCAGCTCGACCCGGGCTGAGAGGCGGTGACCTCGAGAAGGGCTGGCACACTAGGGGGCCCCCTGGGAACTGTGGGGAGCTGTGAGCACACAGGCCGGTGAGTGGCCAGCAGGAAGATGTATGCCAAGCGGCTTAAGAGCGACCTGGTGGAGCTGTGCAAGCAGAGGCGGCTGCGCGTTGGGAGGCTCACCAAAGAACAGCTCATTGCCCAGCTGGAGGCGGAAGATCGCGCGAATGAACTGATCCCTGTGTCTCAGGGAAGCAGCCTGGCAAATGCAGCGCAGGCATCAGTGTCTGTCCCAGCTGGGAGTGGTCAGCCGGCTGCTGAGGGCTTCCCGAGACCCCTCCTTCCTATGCCTAGGGGAAGGGTGGGGAGGAGCCCAGCAAATACCGAAGGCGCCGTGACCCCCCCGGCCAGCAGGGGGTCCCCCCGGCGAAGCCCGCCGGCCAGCAGAGGATCCTCCCGGCGACGTTCGGCATCCGTGGAGCGGAATTGGCTGGAATGGGAGAAAGAGCTAAAACTGAGAGAGCTGGAGGATCGTGAACGACAGAGACAGCATGAACGGGAGGAGAAAGAGAGACAGCATCAGCGTGAACGGGAGGAGAAAGAGAGACAGCATCAGCGTGAAGAGAGACAGAGACAGCATGAACGGGAGGAGAATGAGACACAGCATCAGCGTGAACGGGAGGAGAATGAGAGACAGCGTCAGCATGAACTGGAACTGGCGAGATTGAAGGGCAGCGAACCCCCGGCTGCGGTGAGTGAGGGGGGACCCAGGACTGCACGGGGCTTTGATAAGTGCATCATGGCCCCATACAAGGAGGGGGAGGACATGGATGACTTCCTGGAGGCCTTTGAGACGGCCTGCGAGCTGCACCGGGTGGACCCCGCGGACAGACTCCGGGTCCTTACCCCCTTACTGGACCCCAAATCCGTGGCATTGTACCGCCAACTGGGAGAGGCAGAGAAAGGGGACTACGAACTATTCAAAAAGGCCCTGCTACGAGAGTTTGGGCTGACTCCTGAGATGTACCGGGAAAGGTTCCGGAGTCAAGATAAAACCCCTGAGATCTCCTATTTGCAACTAGCCGTCCGCATGGAAAGATACGCCAGCAAGTGGGCTGGTGGGGCCCAGACGAAGGAGGACCTGATTAAACTGCTGGTACTGGAGCAACTGTATGGGCGGTGCCCATCCGACCTGAGGCTGTGGTTGGTGGACAGAAAGCCAGAGAACCCACGACACGCCGGGCAGCTGGCTGATGAGTTTGTAAAGAGCCGGTCAGGGGGTGGCAGGGAGGAGCCCCAAAGGAACAGGCCCGCCGCGATGCAGAGAGAGAGTCACCCTGGGACCTCCCAAAGGGGGAATATGGGGAATCCCCTCCCACGGGGAAGGCCCAGCATCAGGGACAACCGACCGGCTCGAGGGGACCCACGGGACCTGAGCTGCTATTACTGCGGCCGAAGAGGCCACGTTCGGGCCCAGTGCCCCAAGCTCAAGGACAGACTGAGCAGACCGAACCCGCACCGGGTTAACTTGGTAGAGGCCCAGACGGACGAGGGGCAGGCTTCCCACGCAAGAGGGGCTGGCAGCTTATCAACTGCTCAAGAGAGAGAAGGGCCCCCGGCCAGCTTCTCTGGAGGGCCAGATGCTCCGGATTCAAAGTTCTCCGTTTACAGGGTTGGCGCGGGGCTGTCCCTGCGGAGCGAGTGCCTTGTTCCCCTGGAGGTGGATGGGAAGAAAGTTTATGGTTACTGGGACACGGGCGCAGAGGTGACACTGGCCCGGCCCGAGGTGGTGGCCCCAGATCGGGTGGTGCCCAACACCTTCCTGACCCTGACCGGGGTGGGCGGGACCCCATTCAAGGTTCCCGTAGCGAGGGTACACCTGAAATGGGGGGCCAAGGAGGGCCCCAAGGACGTGGGAGTGCACCACCATTTGCCCACTGAGGTGTTGATGGGGGGGGACCTAGAGGACTGGCCAAGCAGCCCCCAGACCGCCTTAGTTGTGACCCGCGGTCAGAGCCGGCGAGGGGCACTGCGCCCTGGCCTTGGGGGGGGTGCCTTGCCTGAGGCGCAGGACCCTAACCTGGTGGGGAGGGAACGCCCAGGGACGCGGCTCAGGGAGGCTGCAGCTTCGGACCCAGCGGGCGAGAAAGAGCAGGTGGCCATCCCCGTCCCAGCTGCTGAGTTCCAGGCCGAGTTACAGAGAGATCCCTCCTTGCGGAAGATAAGGGACCTGGCCGACCTCAATGCGGTACAGACCATGGGACGAGGTGGCCGGAAAAGGTTCCTGTGGGAGAAGGGGTTCCTGTACCGAGAATGGGCTCCCACAGGGAAAATGGAGTCAGGGGGGAGCAGGAGGCAGCTGGTGGTACCCCAGAAGTATCGCCGCCAGCTGCTGTGCCGGGCCCATGACATTCCCCTCGCAGGGCACCAGGGAACCTGGCGGACCCAGCAGAGGCTGCTACGGAGCTTTTACTGGCCTGGGGTCTTTGTTACTGTCCGACAGTACTGCGGATCCTGTGACCCCTGTCAGAGGGGGAGGAAGGCCTGGGACAAGGGGAAAACAGCTTTAGGACCCTTGCCCAGCATAGAGGAGCCTTTCCGGAGGGTGGCCAAGGTAAAAAGGGCGGCTCTGAACCAAGAGAGCCCAAAGCACAGACCTCCAGACTGGAGCGCTGGGAGAAGACCACAGCCCAGTTGGAGCCCCAGAGGTATGGGGGTGGGAAAAGGGCACAGGCCGCATAAACCTTCCCACATGCGAACTGCGAGTGCCATCAAGCACCCCAACCTAAGGGGGGGGCGTGAAACTGGAGGGGCCTGGTGTAATTCTCACCAAGGAATGGGAGGGATGCGGGGGCATCCATGGGAACGGGGGTAGGTTCGAACTTCCCCGGGTCACTGGCTAAAGTGACCCTGCTCAGTTCGGTCTCGAAGGGGGGAGAGATGTGACGAACTGGGCCTGTTCTCACTGTGGTCTGTGAATGCTGACAGGGGAGTGTGGCTGGGATAGTCTGCATTGGAGGATGGGATCGGCCCGGGGGCGCATTCCTGGGAGTGTAACATGAGAACCCAGGAAGGGGTTGAAGGCCAGGTGACTCCTGAGCCCGGGAAACTGGACAAAGGCTGTGGGAGGGGTCGCTGAAGGCAGAGTGCTGGAAGCGAGCTGGAGAGATGGCTGGGAGACAGAGATGGCTCTGACACCCCCCGAAGGGGGGCGGGCTGGAATGCCCTGGGACCCCAAGCTGGACTTAACTGGGGGGGTCCTGTTGTCTGTGCCTGCAAGACCTGTCTTGGACTGTATTCCTGTCATCCAAATAAACCTTCTGCTTTACTGGCTGGCTGAGAGTCATGGTGAATCGCAGGAAGCCGGGGGTGCAGGGCCCTGAGTCCCCCAATACTCCGTGACACCAGGTAACCAGAGCAGGGCCAGTGTTCCCCAGGGTCCCTGCTGCGCTCGTAACCCGTCTTTGCTGCTGATGTGCCCACGCTAGCGAGACTCGAGCTCCCCGGGGCAGGCCCTGGACACAGCCCCTTTGTCTTTGATGCCAGACCCAGCTGGCGTCCTCAGCCCGGCAAGCCCCGAAGAGCCCCTGGCTCCCCTCCCCCCTTCTAGCCAGTGTCTGACTCGGGCTTGGCAGTGAATTGGGGAAGCTGGGCCGGGTGAAGCAAAGGCAGTTACAGTAAAAGCAGCTTGCAGGGGAAAGTTCTGAAATCCCCCCGGGCGGCTGCCCGCAGGCGAGCTAGGTGCTCCCCCCTGCGCTCAACGCACGCAGCAAAGGGTCACGGAAACACGCCAGTGCATGGGCTGCTTCCTCCAGCTCGGCTCCGGCCTGGCTCCCGAGCACACGCGGCTCTCGGACGCTCACCCCCATGGCGGCACCGGGTCTGTGCGGCGTGCCAGTGAGCCAGGCTTCCCCCCCGCAGGCCCCCCAGGGAGACAGGCTGGGACGAGTCAGGGACGTTAAGGCCAGAAGGGACCATCGTGATCGGCTAGTCTGACCTGCTGCACATCACAGGCCCCAGAACCACCACCCCCCCACTCCTGAAATAGACCCTGAACTTCTGGCTGAGCCACTGACGTCCTCAAATTCTGGTGTAAAGACTTCCCGTTAGAGCGAATCCACCACTGACGCTCGTTTAAACCTGCAAGTGCCCCGTGCCCCACGCTGCAGCGAAAGGCAAAACCCCCCAAGGTCCCTGCCAGTCTGACCTGGGCTGGGGGAAATCCTTTCCCGACCCCAGAGCTGGATTAGTTGGACTCTGAGCATGCGGGCGAGACCCGCCAGCCAGACACCTGGGAGAGAATCCTCTGTAGTCACTCAGAGCAGGGGCGGGGAGTTATATGGGCCTGAGGTGCCTGGGCTCCAGCAAATTCAGGGCCCGGGGGGCCCGGCTCCACCAATGTTCGGGGCCGGGTCTCCTCCCCGGACCCACCTGCTGCCCCCGAGTGTCTCCTCCCCTGAGTGTCCCTGCCTGCCCTGGGCCGCTCCGCGCTGAGCTCCCTCGCCGGCTGCAGCCAGCTAGAAGGGAGCAGCGCCGGGGGCAGCCAGAGGCGCCTGCAGAGGGAGGAGAGGAGGTACATGGCAGCGCCCAGAGTCGACTCAGAGTTGCCTGCCAGGGGTGGGACCTTATTCTGGCTGGACCTTCTGAGCAGCACCCTGGGGGGGCTTGGGTGAGTGTGGTGCCGGGGGGGCTGGGGAGGGGGCTGCCCTCCCCTCCCCCAGAGCTTGCTGGTGCTGGCGGGGAGAGGCAGCCCCAGGGCAGCCCCAGGGCAGCCTGCCCGCTGCACCCCAAACGCCTCATCCCCGGCCCAGCCCCACACCCTGCACCCCAACCCTCTGTCCTAGCCCAGAACCCGCATCCAGCACCCAAACCTTCTCCCACATCCGCTCCCCCTCTCCCAGCCCAGAGCCCGCACCCAGCACCCAAAGCCCTCCCAGAGCCCACACCCCTCTCCCAGCCCAGAGCCCGCACCCAGCACCCAAACCTTCTCCCACATCCGCTCCCCCTCTCCCAGCCCAGAGCCCGCACCCAGCACCCAAAGCCCTCCCAGAGCCCACACCCCTCTTGCACCCAAATTCTCTCCCAGAGCCTGCATCTCAAACCCCCTCCTGCATCCAAACTCCCTCCCAGAGCCCGTACCCCTCCTGCCCCCCACCCCCCTGTCCCAGCCCGGAACCTGCACCCAGCAGCCAAACTCCCTCCCAGAGACCGCCCCCTCCTGCACCCAAACTCCCTCCCAGAGCCTTAGGCAGGTGTGTGGGGGAGGGGGGGCGGGGGGGCTTGGACCCGTTCTGGGCACCACCAAAAATTATACAGATCTGCTGCCCCTGACTCAGCGTCTCCCCATGTAGTGCCCGTCTCCGGCCGTTGGAGACATTTACTGCTGGTGTCACAGATCGGCTGAGTCCCATCACACCACACCCTCGGGCCACACAGGGCTTGGGTGGGCACTTTTATTTCCCGTTCAAGGGGCCGGCAGAGCCGAGGACTCGCTGACGAGTGAAGCTGGGAAGCAGGAGCAGGCAGGAGGCCTGGGCGTTCCCGGTAAAGGGGAAGCTGTTGCAGTGAGGAGGGATGGTCGGGTGTGCTGAGGGGAAATCCCAGGATTGGCAATATGCTGACTCCTTAACGAGTGACACAGGTGTGAGCCGGGAGCTCTGTGCCAACTGGCAGAGAGGGCATGAGGCTGGCAGGGATCCCCTGGGTCTGGGCTATACAGACTCGTTCACTGAATAATGGCCCGTCAGGTGGCTAAGGAAAGCCTGTGGAGATACCGAGGCAGTTCGGGCTCTGCACTGGCAGCTGTCGTCTCTTGGTCTGGGCGGGAAGGCAGGTCACCGAAAGGTGGTTGCACACTTTGGGGGGGGGGTGCTTATCTCTCTGGCTGGTCGGGTGTAACGTGAGTGCTGTAGGTTCACCATGGACCCCCATTTACTGGCAAAAGCAAATCCAGACGGGGAGAGCCTGGCTGGGGTGAAGACAGTGACCGTGCAGAGCTGCAGCTGGCGAGTAGGCAGCCCCCCGCCCCCCCCCCGGTTAGCCTTTGCCAAGGGGAGACCGGCTGCAGCAGGCCTGGGCTTGTGAAAGGCGGAGCTGGTGAGACGGCCTTGGGGTGCACAGCCCCTTCTTGGCCAAGAGGCAGCTTGGTAGCTGATTGTGGCACCAGACTGTTGTGATTTGCTGGGTCACCCTTTGTGTCCGGTGGTTCCGGGGCTACCGCTGCCTTCTTCGCTAACGAGCCGGAGCCGGGCTTTCCCGACGAGGTGCTGGGTGTTCCGTGGCGCTGCGTGCGATGGGTGACCGGCAACCTGCGGCGTCCCCTCCCTTTGGGCCATTCGGTGCGTGGCTGGTGGGTCGGGGGCCACGGGGGCTGGCACGTGCCTGGCGCTGCCTCTGCAGGCTGAGAGGGGAGGGCTCGTGCTGCCCGTGGATGGAGGAGGTGAGGACAGCCGCGTTCAGCTGGGCGGGCATCCAGGGGAGGGCCCCCAAGCGCCCCAGATCCATGTGCCCAAAGATGCTGGGGGGTGCCTCGCCTGGGACACTGGGCCTGGTTCTCAGAGCCCTACGGCTCCCTCCCGTTACAGCCACCGGGGGGTGGAGGGCGGTCAGCACCTCGCAGCAGCTGGCCCTGCTAGTGTGAGCACAGAGACATGCCCACAAACATCCTGTGTCCTCTCCCCCCCGCCCTGCTTCACCCTGCCCCACTTCAGAGCCAGCTTGGGTGGGCAGGGTAGGCGGCACGGCTCCACGGGGGCCCTCCCATCCCCGACCCATTGCCAGGGAGTGTCTGCGGGTAGCCCTGAGCTCTCCACCAGCAGCAGCAGCTACGGTGCCCTGACTCCAGAGCCACCTGCCTGTTCCTCCCTGACTCTGAGCCCTGCTGGGGGGGCTCAGCGGGGGCAGTGCTGGGGGCTGTGCTCTGGCCTGATGCCAGCACGTACAGGGCAGGGGCCGGGGGGCTCCAGGGGCAAGGGACCCTTTCACACCAAGGTCCCTGGTTTGAATCCTTGTCAAGGTCTCACACCACGGGGCCGCCCTACTGGAAAAGGTGGGGGGGAGGCTCCCCACTTTGCTACACTTCTAGGGGCACAGTGCCCCACACTGACACTCCAAGTCCCAGCAGATGCCCAGAACCCACTGGGAAATTGGACAGGTCCTGGGGCGCTGGTGGGTCCACAGGCAGCAAACCCCATCCCCTGGCTGCACTGCCCGGGGGGGTCTGTCCAGGTGGGGGGCTGCCCCTCCCGGGAGCACTATCCAGGCCTTAACTCTGAGCCCCCTTCGGAGCTGGGCCCAACCCGCTGCCCTCCATGGGGGAGCCGCAGGGCCTGGCCCAGGCAGACGGGTTCGACTGACATCTGCAGGGGAGCCGGGGAATCACAGCCAGCTTAGGGAGTGGAACTGATGCGGGGTGGGAGGCCGAGGCACGGGGAAGCACGGCTGCAGAGCAGAAGGCTCCCCCGCCAGCTGTGGGGAAGGCCAGAGAGCTGCGCAGAGGGGCAGGGAGGGGAGTGCAAACAGGAGGGGTTAGGTCAGTCGGGGGTTCTCTAGTCTCCTCCATAGGCCCTCGTCCCTTGGGAACAGCCTCTCCTGGAGAGCGAGTGACAGAGCAGGGCTCAGTGTGGTGAGCCCAGGGGTGTGGGTGTGCGTTCTGGACTCTCACAGCATGTGTGTGTAGGGGGGGCTCTCACCCATTTGTCAGAACAGCCGCTTCGCTTTTGTTTATTGGACACCACAGAAGAAGGAAGGAGGGGTGGTGCTGGCTGTGGAGGCCATGGGCCAGGGCAGATGTAGGGGTGCGTCGGGCTCCGTTTCTGGGAAGCGGTGGCTGGCTGGCTGGGGATTTCCCACATGCACATCTCCTGCCTGGTGTCACATTTCACAAGCAGGTTTGCAGAACTTCCTGGCCACAGATGGCTGGTCACGCAGTGGGCTGGTCCCAGGGTCTGAAGAAGGACCCGATTCCAAACCACTGACTGCCGGCCAGCAACAAGCGCAGGCTTGAAATTAGCCTCAGGTTTCTAGCCATCGGAGGAGTGAAGCCCTGGAACAGCCTCCCCAGGGGAGCTGTCAGGGCAGAAAATCCGAACTGGCGTCAAGCCTGAGCTTGGAAAGGTTATGGTGGGGACCAGGAGCGGCTCTATGTTTTTTGCTGCCCCAAGCACAGCAGCCAGGCGGTCCGCGGTCATGTGGATTCGGTGGCGTTTCTGCGGGTGATCTGCTGGTCCCACAGATTCGGCATACCCGCCGCCCAATTGCCGCCGAAACCGCGGGACCGGCGGACCTCCCGCAGGCGTGCCGCCGAAGGCTGCCTGACTGCTGCCCTCACAGCGACCGGCAGGGCGCCCACCGCGGCTTGCCGCCCCAGGCACGTGCTTGCTGCGCTGGTGCCTGGAGCCGCCCCTGGTGGGGACACTCTGATGAGACTGCCTGGGTCACCTGTTGGGCATGGCCAGCTGGCTGGAGGAATGGCCATGACCTCTGCAAACGTGCCCGGTGCCAACCCCTAGACTGACACGACCTCATGTGCCATACTCGATCCCGTAACAAGAGGGCAGCAAAGCCACGCCATGGGCCTTGGCCCTGGGAGACTCTGCAGATTATCTCTGGCTGCAGCCATCATCCCTGGTTGGGAGCGAATTCAATCCAGCAATGGCTGGGTCCTGCCAGTGCCTCCCTGCCCCTCTAGCTGCCTAGAGCGTGGGGCTGCCCCTCCCCCTTGCAGCATTAGTTCTGCGGCCAAGCCCTGGCGTGGCTGCCCTGTGGAGAGCAGGCTCCTCCTGCACCCCGAGAGCACACACAGCCTGGGCAGCCCCAGGGCAAGCTCTCCTCTGCCCCCCCAGCCTGCTCCAGGCCCCACTGGGGCTGGCAGGGGAGTTTCACCTTCACCAGCTAGTCAGGGCCACTGGTGTTGGGGCTGTACCCACCCGCCAGCCCCTGTGGGCACCTCACTGGCGAGCAGGCCGCTGGAGGCCAGGTGACTGGGGGCATGTTCCTTATCTGCCCCAGGAAGCAGATATGGGCTCAGAGCTGCCATTTTCTCAGCACTGCTGGCTGGCGGGGAAACCGAGCAGCCGCTTTGCTGGCCGTGCTGATAGCGGAGCTTGGAGCCAACTGCTGTTTTGGGGGTGGGGAACTCTCCAGCTGCAGCCGGCCCAGTGTGGGGTGTCACCCCCCCCCCCCCGCCCATGGGCTGGGTAGAGACAGCCCCTTGGCAAGCTGCCTGAGAGTGGCAGGGTCATTGGTGCAGGTGTGGGCAGGGGCTGATTCTCCCTGGGCCCCCCAGCCCAGGGCAGCTCCCTGTTCTCCCAGAGCCACAGCCCCAAACCCCTTTCTCTGCAAACAGCAGCCGCGTCCCAAAATAGCTTTGCAGCTCGCAGCCTTTACGCTGGGGCCGTGTCAGAGCCCACTCTCGCCGTGGGCCCCTCAGGGAATCCACTCGCTCTGGACCCCCGGGGCCTCCACTCCCCAAAGGGGACGATGCCCCCTGTTCTCTAGACCGGAGTGACTCTCAGCCAGCGTAACGCAGGAGGGTTTATTGAGCGTCTGAACCCAGCACAGGAAACTCTCAGGGCCTCAGGCCTGGCCTCCCGCAACCCAGCACATCCCAGTCTCCCCTGCATCCAGGTGGGCTCTGCCTGCTCCCCCTCTCCAGCCCAGAGCCCCCCTGCTTCCCAGATGGGCATCTGAGATCCCCAACCCCAGGCCCTGCCTCTGTCCATTGTCTTCTCTCCAGGTAAACAGGGTCATAAACAGGGTCACCTGGGCCTCCTCTCCTCTCAGCCCTCCTCTGGCCCCCTCTGGCTGGAACTGGCTGGTCAGGTCACTGGGGTCCCCACAGCCCATTGTCCTCCCCCTGGCCAGAACCAGTTGTGATTGCTGAGCTGGGTCTCCAGTTCGTCAGGTCACCGGTGACTGGGGTGTCCATCCTCCAGGCCATTGGCTGGGATCCCAAGTTCCCTCTCCGGTCCTGTGTCCCAACGAACTCCCTCTCCCCTCACCTCGTTAAACCAGTAACACCCAGGGACACTGAGTCCCACCTCCTCTGGATACAACCCACTGGAAAAACACACACAAAAAACAAGAAAATCCCCCACTTCGTCACACCACCATGATCCAATAATTAAATGCCAACCCAGTCTGGTTCCTGATGTGGCGAGGGGAGCCCCGTGGACAGGGGCTGCTGGCCTGGGGAGGAAACGCAGCCAGGATGCGACTGGTGGCCTGGGCGTGTGGCCAGCAGAGGACAGCCTCGAGCCATGGCTGGAGCAGCCACGGTCGGGAGTCTCACAGCAGGAAATGGGGGCTCCCTTCCCCAGCTGCTCCAGACCCAAGATTCCCAGGAGACGCCTCCATGGAGGATCCATAGAGGGTCAGTGCTGTCCCTGATCCACCCCTCTGGGGCAGCGGCACGGACTTGCCCTGGCTCCAGGAACCTAATGCACCAGCCACTGCCCAGTGGGCACAGGGCCAGGGGCTCAGCCTTGCAGGGGGACAAAGACCCCAGTGGCTCTGAGCAGTCGCTAGGGCTGGAGCAGGGACTTTCCTGGGTTGTTTGTCATTTCCCAACCTCCCCAGGTCTCACCCCGGGGGCTGGGCAAGGGGCTCCCCTGGTATGGGGCCTGCTTCGGGGACCTGGCCCCAGCGACCTCCCCTCCCTGCAGGCTCCCCTCTCCAGGGAGTCTGGTCCAGCCCACAGCAGACACCCTAATCTGGAGGAGCCAGAGACTGTCTCCAGCCCTGCAGCAGGAGGTTTAACCCCCCCCCCCCCACACACACACACACTCACACTCACACACACACACTCACACAATGGGGTCTATAGGCTCCTGCCGCCCAGGGAGCTCTCCGCACTGCGGGCTGCTGGCTCCGCAGAGACCCCAGGCCAAGTCTTCCCTGGGCCGGGCCAGTAGCTGTATCCAGGGCTGATTGGCAGATTTTGCCCCCCTCCTTCCCCACTGTTCCATAGTCAACGGTGGGGACTTGGCAGCGAGCCCCAACGTTACCCAGGGGTGACAGCAAAAGCAGAGGATGCCAGCGTGTCCAGCGCCCTCCCTCAGGGGTTTGGCAGCAGGGGGGGTTGGGGAGGGTCCCTTGGGGCGTCAGGGACAGGGTGACCCATGGGCACAGGCAGGGGAATACCGGAGGGGCGGCACTGTCTCCTTCGCAGGGGGAAGGTGCCATGGTCTCACCCCAGTGCCTTCCCCTCCCTCCTTTATCTCCAGCAAAGGGCTCGCGGCTCTGCAGCTGCTGCTCCCCCTCCCTGCTGCAGGACGCTGGGCGGGCGGCTGGTTGGGAGCCCCCACCGGCGTGGCAGAGCCGCCGTCCGCTCTCAATCCTTTGCCCTCCACCCGGTAGCCCGAGCTCTGGCTCAGACAGATCTGCTGCGCTGGAGCCTGGAGAGCAACAGGGACATTTTGATGGGTTACCATGGTGACATCCTCCTCCTTGGAACTGGGACCAGATTGGCCGGCAGACGCCAGGCCCCGGAGCAGAGCTGAGCTGCGCTTCGCCTGCCCCACCATGAGGCGAGTGCCTGGCGAGGGGCACCCCTGGCAGCAGGCTGGACACGGCCATCGGCCCTGCTTCACCGCCAGGCAGGGCAGTGGGGGACCAGAGATGCACAGACATTCTGGCTTCCTCAACAGCTGGGGAGGCACCAGAGGTGGCAAAGGGGGACCAGAGTAATGGGTGTGTTGGGATCATGTCTGTCATAAATGCCCACATAACCAGTGTGATGCTGGCACACCAGGTGCTAGCTCATGCCAACACTGACAAACGCAGAGCTGGACTCTGCCTGGCTTGCCTGGGGTCAGCGGTATTAACCTGGGTAGCAGGGCTCAGAAGGTGTTTGGCTGCACTGAGTACGTGGAGGTGCCGTCCGTCCGTTAAGCTCACTTCTAACACCTGTGGTGACTGCCAGGTGAGCTCCAGCATTTGCATTGTGAGTCTTTGCACCCAGATAACTCACCAGACAGGAGCGAGTCATTGTTTGGTGCGAAGTGCTGGCCACTGACACCACAGGGACTAGAGTGGAGGGTTAAAGAGGACAAAAGACTTTGTTGTTTACTTTCCCTCTCCCCGCCCCAAGCAGGGTGAAGTGTGTTCCTCCCGCAGCTGAGTTTGCAGCTCAAAGTGGAAGGGGGGGGGAGGTAACCAGGAGGAACTGTATCTCTCTGCTGCTTGGACTGGGGGGGCGGGCAAAGGTTCTAGGCGTAAGCTAGGGCTCCCCAGCTGGGTTAGCCCCAAAGGACAGATAGCGCTGGCCGATTACTAAGGTTAAGATTTTGTCACAGTTGTTTGTAGTAATGGCCATGGACAGGTCGTGGGCAATAAACAAACATTCACAGGAGCCTGTGACCTGCCTGTGACTTTTATTAAAAACACCAGGGTGGAGGGACTGGCTGCTGGGGGCCCGTCCCCTGCCACCACAGCAGCTGCTGACAGCTGCAGGTCTCCCACTGCCCGCAGTGGCTCAGAGCTCTATGCCCACCCTGCCTGCAGCGGATCAGAGCTCCGGGGCCTACACCGCCTGCCCTACCTGACAAGTCCAGCCTCGCCGCCCCAGGGCACGGGGCTGAAGCTGAGGTGGGAAATGTCACAGAGGTCTCTGAAAGTCACAGAACCTGCGGCCTCCGTGACAATATCTTATCTTACTATAGAAGCTACTATTCCTGTTTGAAACTTAAGCTTGGAACCCATTTGCGTGGATGTATGTTGACCTGCTTTAAATGTGTAAATGACTTTTGTTTCCTTTCCCTATTTAATAAATCTGTACAATGTTTATTATAGGACTGGCCACAAGCGCTGCCTTTGGTGTGAGATCTAAGGTGCAACTGACCTGGGTAAGTGACTGCTCTTTGGGACGGGAGTGTTGCTGTGATTCTTGGTGTAAGGGCCCATCTATCACAAAGGCAGCTCACTTGGGTGGTGGTAGAGATCACAGTACTCGAGGGGACTGTCTGGCTCCATGGTTAGGCTGTGATAGTGCCTGAGGGGTTCACACTTGGTAATTGGTTGGTGAAATCGAGGTGCAGAACTCACCCCCAGTTTGGGATTTGTGCCCTGGTTTGTATCAGTCCGAGCTGAAGTTAGTACTCACGCTCGGGGGTCACTGCAGCCAGCTTGGCAGCCAGTGTGCACACACACACACACAGTGCCTGCACATAGACACACATAGGATATGGACACACACTCAGACATGCACAAAAAGAGTGCAGTGTATGCACACATACTCCACACATACACACAATGGACGCACCCCCACACACAGTGCACACACAACTCCCACACACATGTGTGACGAACTGGGAATGTTCTTAATGTTTTCTTTGAATACTGTGTGGGCGCCTGTGTGATGCAGCAGGGGGAGGGGAGTGTTGGCCGGGGAAGGTTGCAGGGGAGTTTGGCTGGGACTGTCTGCATTGGGGATGGGAGACTCTCCTTGAGGCCAGATACCTGAGCACGTAACAGGAGAACCAGGACGGGGGTTGGCGGCCAGGTGACACCTTTGCCCGGGAAATGGACAAAGGCTGGGGGAGGAGCCGGGGGAGGCGGAGTGAGACGCTGGAGGGAGTTGCAGTTTTGGAGCTGGCTGGGGAAATGGAGGGGAGCCCAGACGGGGCTGTGGTGTCCCCGGGGCCCCCAAGATGGACCTAACTGGGGGGGGGTCCTGTTGTCTGTACCTGCAAGACCTGTTTTGGACTGTGTTCTGTCATCTAAATAAACCTTCTGCTTTACTGGCTGGCTGCGAGTCCTGGTGCATCGCAGGAAGGGGGGTGCAGGGCCTTGTCTCCCCCACACTCCATGACATCCACACATGCACCCCCCCCCATGCAGACACACAGACAATATACATGCCCAGGGCATGCACACACACCCCCACACACACACTACATGGATGCACACTCAGACATGCACAAAATGAGCACAATCCATGCACACACCCCCACACAAACAATATACACACACAAAACATAGAATGCATGTGCACACACAAACTGCATGCACACGCAGAATGCATGCATGCTCACGCACACAATGACACACTGCACATGCACATAGGAACCAGCTCCTTGAGGCTGGGAGCTGGTTCCCTGGTTAGCTGCCTACTTGCTCCTGCAGGGTCTGCCTGGCCCTGGCTCCCTGACGTCAGCCCCTGGGGCACCGGGAGGCCGTGTGCTGCTGATGGCTTGGCTCGTGCTGCTGAAAGGCCTGCTGCATGTTTGGCACAGAGAGCGCCTGAGAAATCCTGGAGTGACTGGCCCCGGCGCGCTGGCTAATCCCTGCCAATCCTCACGGGGCCGAGCCGACTCCATGGGGCAGACACAGGGGCTTAACAATGCTGCCGTGAGCATGCAATGAATGCCCCAGCGCTGCAGCCACCTTGGAAATCAGCGTCAGACGTGAGCCGTGCTGGGACTGGATGTGTCCAGCGCTGGGCTAGGAGACTGGCACTTGGGGATCCTCTGCCCAGCAGCCCCTTGGTGTCACACTGACACGGGAGTCAGGGAGGTGAAACGCCCCCCTCAGAGCAGCTGGGTCTGACCTCGCAGCCCAGGGGCAGGGCATGGGGCCTCCAGGCCCAGACCATTCTGCGGCTCCTCCCGATAAGTAAAGCCACCAGGCAGCACCCCACAGCCCTGCCTCGCTCCCTGGGCAGACCCCAAGGAGCCGGCCCATTGCCCTGGGTGAAGCAGGGCGAGGAGCGCTGCCCAGACGGACGCCAGCACAGGGCCTGGTGTGGCAACTGGCACCAAACGGCCACATGCCTCCCCAGGGGTTTGCAGACCCCACGCGGCCTGGGAACGAGGGGTGGGTGAGTCCCCAGACAGGGGCCAGGTCAGCCTGGGGCCGAGGGGCAGGATCACGTTGCTGAGACACGGTCCCTGGAACATCCCGCTCCCGAAGACACCATACGGCCACAGGCTCCGAGGGGTTAACAGCGCCGTGGCCAGCGCCAGCGCCGGCCCCTGACAAATCCGAACCAGATGGGGCTGGCGCTGCTGCAGGAGCTGCCGCTCCTTGGTCCCAGTTATGTCTCTAAGCACTGCCACTCCCTGTTACCCCCTGGCTCCCCCAGGGCGCCTCCCTCTCCCAGCTGGGGCAGCTGCTCCTGCCTTCACGAGCAGGGTGCTCTGACCTCAGGCAACACAGAGCTTGGCCTTGGGGCTGCAGCTCAGGCTGCCCGTAGGTGTCTGGGCCAGGATGGTTCCAGCCCATCGCAATGCAGCCCTGCAGCAAGCGGAGCCCGCTGCCAACGGGTGGGCACTGGGCAGGCAGCGGCCCCGGGAGAGCAGCTGCCTGCACCATCTGGGGGTCTTGGCTGAGCAGCCCCCCTGCACTTCCCCTGGGAGAGGGCCCCAGACACGGCAGCGCCCACTGGAGTAGGGACCCTATGCATGCCAGGCTGCCCAGGGGCTGGGGGCACCCCGCTGGGCCCACGTGCAAGGACAGGGGTAGCCCATTGCCTGCAGGGTGGGGCCAGCTCTGCACCTTGTGGCCGGCTCCTGGACCCCTTGTGGGGTCTCCCAGCCAGCAGTCGGGCTCACAGCATCCGCATCCTGTGCAGTGCCCGAGCCAAGGGGCTCCCGTGGGCCATGAGCAGTTGCACTGTGGAGGGCGCCTCCTGCTGGGATGGGTCGGGACATGTGGCGCTGGGTCCCCACTGCTGGGTGCCACGTGAAGGCTGGGTTCCCCCGGCTCCTGGGAGCGCCGTGTGAAGACCAGACCCAGTGCCATCAGGGGACACGCAGCTCCTTGTCCAACAGGCGCATTGAGGTGCTGTGTCTGTACATCTCCAAGCTGTGCGTCTGCCCCCCCCCCCCGGTCCCTGTACCACTGCCAGCCGCTGCCCCACCCCCTGCCAGGCTGGCCCACAGCTCCCCGTCGCGGCCAAGGTCCCGTCAGTGTGGGGGGCGTCCCAGAGCTGCCATGTGGGCCCTGTTACCAGGGAAACCACTTCCTCTGTCTGGACATGCTGGGAGCAGCTGCTGCAGCGGAAGCCAGGTTGGGGGGAGTGGGGGGTTGAGCAGGCCCTGACTAAGGACCTGGGCAACATGGGTTCAATCCCTGCTTCTGCCATGTATTCCCTGGGTGACCCCAAGCAGGTTCCCATCCACTCTGGGACTCAGCCTGTGGCTGGGAGAAGGAGCAGCCTCTCCCGGGGGGGTCCCCCAGCTAGGGCAGCGCCATGTGGCTTGGCAATTGTGATGCAGTGTGGGGCAGACTGACCTGGGAATGTCGTTTAGTTTTACTGGGACTGTCTGCATGGGGGATGGGAGAGCAGGGGGTGACTTTAGGGGAGGGACGATACCTGCGCCTGTAACCTGAGCCAGGAGGGGGGTGGGGCCAGCTGACACCTTTGCCAGGGAAACTGGACAAAGGGAGAGAAAGGGGGGGAGAGCCGGCAGGAGGGGTTTTTGGTTTCAGTTTTGGGCTGGCTGGGAAGACGCAGGGAAGCCCAAGTCTGGGGTCTAAGCTCCTTGTCCCCCAGAGGGACCTGACTAAGGGGTCCTGGTTATACCTACACGCTCTGCTTGGGACTGTGTTCCTGTCGTCTAATAAATCTTCTGTGTTACTGGCTGGCTGAGAGTCCCGGTGAATCGCAGGAAGTGGGGGGGGCCCTGAGTCCCCCGCACTCCGTGACAGCAATGCCATTGGAAGATTGGCTCCCCAGCCAGTCCCAAGGGCCTGGCGCTCTGCCAGCACGCTTGGTGGGCAGGGCACCCACTGGCAGACAGGCTGGAGTGAGCCAAGGGGTTGGCGCCGTGCTGGGCTCTGCTGGGCGATGATGGGAGGCCCCAGGAGTGGGGCAGGGGAAAGGCCCCCCCAAGCTTCCTTCCCTCTCGTCCACACATCCGCCCAGAGAGGTGATTTGAGTCTGCTCACTGCCAGCGCCACGGGGGGCTGCAGCCCAGTGGCGGGCACATGGGGAGATGACTAGGCGGGGGGAGGCATTGCTCCTTGACCCCCTGGCCGTCCTGGCTGTGAAATGCCCAGGACAGGGGCCTGGGGAGCAAGGAGTCGGAGACCCCTGCCCATGGCTGTAGCTCCTGGCAGCATCCTGTTCCCTGCTCTCTGCACCAGGACACTGCAGGCGGTGTCAGCGGGAGACAGAAGAGCCAACCCAGGTTTCTTGGCCAGTTTTCTCCCGTGACCCCCACACATTGGCAGCCGGGCTGGCACGACGGCGCCGTGAGGCTCCCAGGTCTGCTGCGTGCCAGCAAGCCAGAGCTGCCATGGATTCAGCCACCGGGTGAGGGATCGGTCGCCCTGGGCCTTAGGAACGTGGACCAAGGTGTTACCAGGCGGGCAAGTGAGGCCGGGTGGCTGGCGGCCCCCGCTCAGCCTCCCCAGCACCTACTGCTGGATCAGGGATGCGCCTGGGAGCAGAGCCACCAACACCCATCGCACACGGCCTCAGCCCCATTGTACATGGTGCCTGCTCTTCGCTGGCCACTGGGCCCAGGCCTCCCTGCTGAGCCCAGCAGCCCAGGGCCAGCGAGCGCCCGTCCCTGGGAACTGTCCTGATCCCCCAAGCCACCAATGGCCACTGGAGGGACACAGCTGCCAGTCACCACTGACCAGGCCTGGCTACAGGCCCGTGGCTGCCCCCAGCCAGCCTGGCTCGCCAAGGCCCACAGGCTCACAGACCTGCCCTAGGCCCTGCAGTGACTCAGTGGTAGAGGGACTAGAACCCAGGTGTCCTGACACCCAAGGCCATATGCTCCCTCCCTCCCTGACAGTCAGAGGGGGGCCGGGTGCAGCTGGGGGAGGGAGTGGGTTTCCCAGGCAGGGGAAGGGGCCTGGCTTCAACAAGGTGTGTTGGCTCAGGGAGGGCAGAGCCCTACACCCTCCCGCGCCAATGAGCTCAGACAGCCCCGGCCCAGGGACAGCCGGGACCAGCGTGGGTGGGAGCGGCAGGGGATGCAGCCAGGAGCCAGGCTCTGCTTTATGGGACGTCCCCATCATGAGGCCCCTGCCCTGGGACCTTTCCCCCGGGGGTTCAGGAGGAAGCCGGGTGGGGGTGGCGCTGGGGGCATGCAGGGCTGTGGGTGGCTGATATGGCCCTGGGAGAGGGTGGGACGTTCTCTGTGCGCTGGGGTCAGGGCTATGTGTGGCCCTCGCTGCCTAGCTCCTGTGCCCAGCGTAGATGCCCCTTCCACCCTCAAGCCGGGGCTCACGTTTGCGAGACTCAGACTGGAGGGCTGGCCCCAGGGCCAGGGGGCTGGAGAAATGGTCCCCCTGGGCCGCTCCCTTTCAGCCCGTGTGCCTGGGGGCTGAGGTGCTGTGGGGAGAGCAGCCCCCAGAGAAGGGGGCTGGGGTCTCAAACTGCTTCCCAGGTCAGGAAGAGGAGCGAGGCTTTGCCAGCCTGCGGGTCCCGGCGGATTCCAGGCAGCAGCAACCTGCGGGCAAGGGGCCCCTCGTCCCCAGCTGGCGCCCGGAGCCCCCGGCGGCTCCCCTCGGAGCCCCGGGTTCGCGCCTCGCTGCTCCTCGAGGCGAGCTGGGAAAGTTTGAGCAACGGGGGCGCCTGCGACCCCCCCCCCCGCCCGAAAGCGGCTCGCGCTCAGCCCCCCCTTGCCCCGGGCCCCGCCGGGCTCTCGGGGCGGGGCAGCCCCCCCCCGGGCACCAGGAACCCCCCAAGTCCCATTAGCGCCGAGCCGCCCGAGCGAGCCCGCCCGCCGCGAACCCGCGGACCAGCGGCACTGGCGGTTTCAAGCTCCCCGCGATGTCAATTGATTCTGCTCCGGGGGCTGCTGGATTCGGGGCTGGGAATGCGGGGGGAGGCGGCGGCGGCCGGCCCGCTGGGTGCGCCCCGGCCGGGCCCGGGGGCGGGGGTTCGGCCCGCCGGAGAACCCCTCTGCAGCCCGCGGGCCCCGGGCCGAGGAGCCGCCCAGGTCCCCGCCCGGGAGCCCGGAGCCCGGGAGCCCGGCGCGCCCCCACCCCCGCCGCAATGTAGCATTCCGCCCTTCTGCCGGGGAAGACGGGCAGCTTTTTGGGTCATGAAGCAGCTCTTGAAGTCAGGCGCCTGCCCGCCCTCCGCTGCGAGACACGGCGCGTCCGGAGCGAGCCGCCGAGCTCGGGCTCCAGGGGCCCCCGGCCGCTCTGTGCCCATCCCGCCTGGGGCCCCCGGCCTCTGGCTGCTGCAGGCTGTGGGGCCAGTGGCCGAGACCCGAGCACTGCCCCGTGGCGGAGCACGCGCTGCTTCCCCGCCTGCAGAGCTGGGGGGCACCCCCGGTGGGCAGGGCACCCCCGGAGGCGACACGCCAGCGCCCAAGAGCAGAGTTTGGGGTGCTGCGGGACCCCAGTGCCCATGGGCTGGGGGTGCTGTGCACTGGTGCTTGGTAGGTCCCAGCGAGCCATCTCGGGGGCTGTGGGGGTTTTGGGGGGTCGCACCTTAGCACCTCCTAGTGGCTGCTTTGCAGACAGGAGCTGCAGCCTTAGGCATGAGACGCGTTGTCCCGGGCGGGCACAGGGCAGCTCAGCCCACCAGAGCCCTGCACCCTCCAGACCCACATGCTGCCAATAACCGCTCCTCCAGAGGGAGGGGAAAGGTGTGTTGGGGGGAACTGCCCCAGACCCACTGGCCTGGGTCAGGCAGGTCAGTCGCAGCGTGGGGCAGGGGCAGGGGCAGGGGCAGGGTGGGTGTGGGGTCAGTGGCAGCACACAACTCCCTGGCCAGTTTGTTTCTTGCAGTGACCTGGCTCTGAGGCTGGGGTCGGTCGCTGGGGTGTTTAATGCACAGACCGGGGCAGGGGTCACGGATCCCCAGGACCGCAGCACTGGAACAGTCTCCTGGAGGAACCCCCTCTGTGGGTCAGACCCCCTGGGGGTCTCACTCTTCCTCCAGGGGAAGCCACGCGGCGACACCGCAGGGCCTTCAGCCCCCTGCTTCCCCTGCGAGCTCCAGGCAGCGGGTCCCACCGACTCAGCCCCTGGGGGAGACTAGTGCACTCGCTGCCCCTCGCCTTGTGCTGCCTCATTAGTCACTGGTCACCGCATGGGAAGGGCCTGGGCTTAGCACAAAGAATCGTCCATTCTGGGTGAGCCCCATTGTTCAAGCCCCGTCTCTCCATCTGTCTGACCCTCTTGGTCCACATTCCAGGTCAGAGCCCTGACTGTCCTCAGCAGCAACACGTCCCACCTCAGCTCTCCCCAGCCCTTTGTTCCCGAGAGAGCCTAGATCGCTCTGGGGCGTTGGTTGCTAGGTGTTCCTGTCCAGGCAATTGGATTTGCCATTGTCTTTTCAGAGGCCCCCATTGATAAGGGGACCAAGACCCAGACCGCTAGGTGACACCCATATTTATGTCTCTGCCTGGCCTGAGAGCAAACAGCCCTTTCCCACCCCCTAGGCAACAACGCAGCACACAGGGGAAACTGAGGGACAAACAGGGCTCATAAAAATATTACCAAAAATTCCCACTCAGGTGATTCTCCAGCCTCCTCTTCCCCCGGCTCCTGCTAACTGGGGCTGGAAGGCTCTGCCGGGAGGGGGCACAGAAAGCAATGGAGAGTTTGGCTCTGGGAAGAGGGAGCCTGCAGACCCCCCCAGCCCCACCGCAGGGCAGGCCGAGCTCCTGTGTGAGCAGAGAGAAGCCCATTGCACCGACACCCCTACTTTGTGGCTAGGAGGAGAAGCCCCGAGTCCTTCCCCTGCCTCCCTGCGGAGATGGGAGCTGCCATCCGTTTGTCCTTAGCTGCTGGGGTGACTTGGGGGAGGGCTTGTGCCTATCACAGGCTGCTCTGCTCCAGAGTCTCTCCCCCACCCCCATCCCAGAGGCCCATAAAGCCCATGGGCTTAGAATCGGGACGGGGGCAGCGTTGCCTCTGGGACAGATTCCCAATGCCCTCGCCTCAGGGGACCCCCCTCCCAGGGCTGGCCGTGCCCCATGGCTCCTGCTCGCTTCTCGGCCATGGTGCTCACCTCCCACACCCCGCCTGGTCTGGGCGCCGCGGCCGCCTCCCCCATGAGCCAGGATGCGGGCTCTGGGGCCAGGCCATTGGGCTGAAAGGTCTGCCTCTGGCTCTCCCACCTGGCCCTGTGGAACCTGAGTTCCCCACTGCCAGCCCCTGCCCGCAGCCCTGGTGCCTGGGCAGGGGCTCCCCGGGCCCATGTCCCTGGCTGGGGCTCTGGACTCTGCGAATCACCCCCAGCGGATGCGAGCGCCATGGGGCGAGGTCGCATGGGAGATTCCAGGGAGCCTGCCCCCGAGATGGCGGGTGGAACCGTGAGACGTGGAGTGTCCATCCAGGCCCTACGGGGGTGAGCACGGGGGGCTCAGTGTCTCTGGCTGGGGCCCCAGGCAGTGCAAGGGGGGAGCAGTGTGACACCCCCCCCCCCCAGGTTCCCACTTGGCTGCTGCAGGCGCACAGCGCGGCCCAAGTGCCTCTACTGAGCTCTGCTCTCTTTGCCCAGGGCCCTTGTGACAGTGCCGCTCAGGCCAGTTCCCAGGGAAGAGCTGTGTGCCCAGCACGGGCGCTCGCTGGCCAGCGACGAGCAGGCTCCTTGGACAGTAAGGCTGACGCGGCCGGGGGCTCCTCCGTTTCTGCGTGGGATGGGTGTTGGACCCAGACATAGTTTCTGGGTCTCGGTGTCTGATCTCTGGGCGTGGGTCCCACTCCGGTCACAAGCTCAAGCTCTTCCCTGCAGCCAGGAGGGCCTGAAACCTCCTTTTCTTGTTTTCAAGGAACGCTGAGATCTGCACCTGGTCACCTGAGTCCAGGCGCTGGGGCTTTAAGAGGGACACCACGTGTCACATGACCGCAGTGATGCCCCGTGCTGGCAGCGGTGGGAATGCTGGAGCTGATGTTGCTGCAGGAAGGTAAGTTTGCGAGTGTCTCGGTGCCCGTGCCTGCCCGCTGGCCCTGGGGTTGGAAAGCAGCTGGCGCCAAGGGACCCAGTTTCCCAGGGCTGGATCATTCTGTTTGCGCTGGGTTTTCTCTGCCAGCGGAACGGGGACAGGTGGCCACGCTGGGAATTAACACAGGACCTGGGGGACCCAGCAGGACCCAGGAGCCTCGGGGTGGCAGGGTACCGGAGAGCAGGCATCTGTCCCACTCTGGAGGGCCGCTCCCACATGTGAATGCTGGAGGGGGAAGCCCAGCTGGGTCCTGGGCAAGGGTCAGACTCGTACCAGGGCTGACCCTGGAAGGACTGAGCTGAACGTGCCCCGCCCCAAGGAACTGTTGGGTACTGGAAGACCCTGTCCCGCTCTGCCTGTGAAAGGGCTGGGACACTAGCTGTTGGTGAAACAGGCTCGGGGGGGCGGCGAGGGGCTCAGCCCGGCCTCCTGGTGTGGAGTCGGGGCTCCTGAAACTGGCCCTGCGCGTGTTTCTGCCTGGGGATCTCCGGGCTCAGCATCATTACCCCCAACTGACAGGTGGGGAAACTGAGGCACGGAGGGGCTGAGGCTTGTGCTTACTGTTTGGGTGTGACAGCGAAATCAGCTGGAGGTGCTGGCACTTAACTCCTCTGCAGATCAAACTCTGGGTGTCCCACGCCAGCACCCAAAGTCCGTGGGCACTCTGGAAACCATGGGTGACTGGGCCCCAGCCAGTCCCGTCCCCCATCGCCCAGCCGGGGGCCCTAGCAGTGAACGTGTATGTAATGAGCCCTGCTGCTCAGGCCTGTGCCTCTCCTGCCCCCGGGCTGCCAGGGCTGCTGGGCACAGCGCTCCCCCGCCCCACGGGGTGGCCAGGCTGCTTGGGGGTCCGCATTCCCATCTGTCAGGGAGGAGCCCGCGGCGTCTCACAGCAACGGGCTGGTTCTCAAAACGCGCCACGCCACGGAGCTGCTGCCAGGGCCCCATATCTGAGCCCTGCTCCGGGGTGGCCGGAAGTTCGATTTGCATCACTCCTAAGTTCCCAGCGGGAACCCGGCATCGAATACTGAAGTGACAGAGAGATTCTTCACCCCCGTTGAGTCTCCCCTGACTTTGGAGAGTCGCTCGCTGCCCCCCCAGCCATGGCTTCCTCCTGGGGCCGAACAGCAATGGGGGATCCTGCCCTGGGCCCGAGGGGGACGGAGGCTGGTGATGGTGCAGTGCCCTGCCGCGTCCCCGGGTGCCTGCTGAGCTGGGCACTGGAGATTCCCTGCGGGAAGCCCGGCTGCCTGCCCTGTGGCCCTGCCCAGCCCGCACCCAGCAGGGCTGAGCTGCCAGCCCAGAGCGATGGGGGAAGGGGCCCTGCCCAGCCCGCCCCGCACCCCAGCTCCGGTGCTGGAGTCGCTTTCCTGTCTTCCCTTGGTTGGTTTGCTGGTGGAGTGTGGAGCGATGTGCGTGGCTGGATCCGGCCTCGGGAGATGCCGGGGGAGCTTCGCCGCCTTTCCCAGTGCTCCCTCCGCCCCCCCCCTCGCTGGAGAGCTCTGAGCCAAATGTCCTAGGGGGGCCCTGCATGGGCCCCTCCACCTCCCACCAGCACAAGGCAGCACAGGGTTATCCTGGGAGCTGCTGGTTGGGCCAGGGGTCCGGGAGGCACAGTCAGGGCCAGCTGGGTGTCTGTATTCTAGGGGCCCATCACCCTGGCTTCTGGGCCTGAGGTGGCCTGGCCTGTCAGGCTGGAGCTGCTGCTTCGCAAACCCGGACTCCCTCCCAGCTGTGCGATTCCCTCCCCATTAAACACAGGGCGCAGAACGGCACCGTGCAGTCTGACTCCAGCCAGGCGGTGAGTCTCTTTGCTGGCTGGGCAAGTGGCTGCGGCCCTCCCCTGAAGCCAGGGCCCCAGAAGGGGGCCGCAAAGCTCCCCAGGAAGGAGCGATAGCGTGGAAGGCGCAGGCCGGAGGGTCTTTTGCAGGAATCCAGCAAGAGTGGAGCGTCCTGGGGGCCGGGCTGAGAGCTCCCAGCTCGCCTGGCTTTCCTTGGTGCTCCGCAGCGGCGTATTATTGCCTAGGCCAACAAATTCGCAGGGGCGGCAAATTTATAATAGCAGCATTTTTGTAATCGCGGCATCTACCAATCATAGCGCATATTGAATGCGGGGTTTGGGATCCATGCGCGGTCCCGCGCTATACAGACGCGCGGCCAAGCGAGGGGCTGCTGTCCTGGTCATTTTATTTATAATAAAACTTGTAAATGTTCAATTATGTTAATGATCTTTAGATTCATTTTAATTCAAACGAATTTGTAAAAAAACTAAAACAAGTTCATATGGGGCCGGGGGCGGCAAAATCATTAATCCACCCCTGGTTCTCTTTCCTCTGGGGACCTCCCGGCCTCACCCTGGGCATGCAAATGAGAGCGCTGGGCTGGAACCCACGGCTGCCAGGCCTGGGCGGGTGGGGAGCCGGAGCAGAGCAGCATGGCTCCCAGCGGGCTGCAGGGAGGGGCTGGGGGCCTGGCCGGGCTGCAGGAGCATCCCCACTGCTCTGCCCCACCTCCCAAAGCCCCCCCACAGCTCCACTGGCTCTTCCCAAGCCCTGGCTGGGAGCCCTCGGGATCGCAGGTGCGTGGAGGGGACAGTGACCGTGATGGAGAGAGGAAGCAGCACAGATGGGAACAAGTCCCAAGGTGCCCAGCCTTGCCAGGGGGGTAACCACAGAGCCGCCCAGGCGCGCAGCCGCCAGGAGGGGGCGGTATACGCAGTGTTTGCACAGAGCTCCCCCCTCAGGGTCACTGGGCTGGGAACCCCCGGCCCAGACAGTCGCGGTGGGTGGCTGAGAAGGGACGGTTGGCTCAGCACATCCCCCGTGCCAGCCCCGTTCACCTCGCCACCTTGCACAGTCACGGCTGGGTGTTACCCCCCCGCTGCTGCAGTCTGAACTCCAGTGGGTCCTTCTGCCAGCTGATGAATCCCTCTGGCCTGGGAGCGTGTGCTGGGTGGAACGAGCCTGTTTATGTAACTGGGGACTTGCTGATCTCTCCTCGTTCCTGTTGTGTGCCAGGGGCTTTCGCTTCCATCCGCTCCTTCCCGATGAGTCAGGAGCTGCCATGGCGCACCGAGAGGCCAGGCACTTGGCTCCCAGCGGGGCCCTGCATCCAGCCAGGGAAATTTGGCACCAAACATCACAGGCCTGGCAGAGAAGGGGTGGGGGGTCCTTCTATTTCCTTATAGCCCTGTCTCCATTTCCTCCTCCCCTCTCTCCTCTCTTCTCACTCCCCACCTTCCCACTTGCCACCCTCCGCTTGTGTGCCAGGACCCCCCATTGCCACTTGAGGCTGCTTGGCACGGCTCCCCCTGCCCCCTTGAGGGGTCTGTGCAGCACCTTGCCAGCTGATGCCAGGGTACCATGGGCAATGGCAGGGTGGATGCTGTGCTGGCATACCAGCCTCCCTTGGCCGTCCCTCCCGGCTGCCTCAGTGCCCCCGGATCTCCTCGCCTGGCCCCCCTGGGGCATGGGGCACTTCAGGGTGTGAGACCCCAGCTGGCCTGGCTTTCGATCTGATCCTTCCCAGGGTCGTTGTTGGAGCAGCTCCTCCATTCACCTGACTCCACCCCTTCCCTCTTCCTGGTACCCTACTCCCCCACCTGCCCCCAGAGCCGCTGGTGCCGCCTGGAGATGGGGGCAGAGCCAGGGGCCAGTGCCAGGCTGCAGAACAGGGGCTTTCTGTCTCCAGGTTTCTAATGCATCCTCACCCTGGTATCTGGGTACCTGCCCAGGGCTTCCCCACCCCCGCCTGGCCCTCCATCCTGAAGCTTCATCCCACCCTGGCTGAGGTCCCCCACGGCCCCCACCTGGGCCCGTTGAGCTAGGGACCCGATAGCCATTTCCTTTCAGCTCTCTGCTCCCTTTGGCCCTCGTTTGCTCCTGCCCCCATGTGCCGACTGGCCTGTCCGCACACCTCTGCATTGGGAGCAGCCCCCGGATGATGCTGTGCTCACCCCCCCCCCCCGGGGAGGGGAGCCGTTGCCATCCCACCCCGTTCGCTCCCCTTCCCCCACTCGTTCCATGTGCTCCAGAGGGGAGAAACCGGCGTGTGTGGCAGAGTCTGCGTAGGCAGCCAAGCGGCAGCTGAGCAAGGCAGGGGGCTGCGCGCAGGAGCGTTACTACACGCAGGCTGTAATTACCGCTAATTTCCTAAGTGCAACAGAAAAATGAGAACCCAAACAAAGCCCAGGCGGAGCGGGATGGGGCAGGCAAAGCCGGCGACGCTGGGCTGGGGGGGACAGCGGGGCAGGTCCTCCAGCACCGTGCTGGCACATGGCTCCTGGCCACCTGCCCAGGCTGGGATGTGCCTCTGGGGCCGATCCCGCTCCCCTGCTCTGCTGGCACAGATGGATTTGGCCTTGCAGCACCCCTGGGGGAGGGAAACTGAGGCCCGTGGCTCTTCTTCCAGGGCTCGGGCAGCCGCCCGGAGCCCCTGCCCCTTCTCTGAGATTCTGCAAGGGACCCTGGATCCACCGAAGCTGCCTGGGCTTTCAGGTTGCTCCCCAGCGTGGTGCCACAGAATGTGCTGCTCCGGCCCCCCAGGATGGACCCTGTCGCCAGAACGCCCCCCCCCAGCTCTGCGGGTCCCCTGCAGACAGAGCTGGGACCTGGGGTGATGGGGTAACACCCCCCCCACTGTGCAGCGGGGGCTGGGCAGTGACAGCCACCCGCTGTTCTGCGGGGATGACTGTGGCACTGCAGGAGTCCCGGGGGGTCATCGCCAGGCCGGGGCGTTGCTGGGGCCCGGTGCTGAGGCAGCCCCTGGGCCTGGCTTCTCTTTGTTCAGATCTCACGTTTCTCAACCTTGCCGTGAGGTGGAGCGACGTCTCTCCCCAGCCAGCCTAGCGCCCGGCTCTGCCAGCCGGGGCCAGGTCCTGTGCAGTCTGCCAGCCAGCGCACTCCGGGCCCCAGCCCCTGCCCAATTCCCCCCAGGGCCGTGGGCTCCGGCCCGTCTCGCTCCTCGAGGCCTGCCCTGCGTCAGCCACACCCCACCGGCGTGGCTCGTGTCAGCACTTGGCCACCACGGTGACGGGCACTTGAGGAACAGGAGAGAGGCCCCTTCCCGGCTCTGAGCGGGTGCTGTACACTCCACGGCTGGGCCTGCAGCTCCGGCACCATTCTGATCCCCTGCCCAGGGGCTCGCGTAAGGGCAACTGGCAAGCAGAGAGAAGGGGATGATCGCGTCCATCAGCTGCGGGGAGCTCCCACCCCAGCCAGGCCGTCAAACTCGCCATGTCTGTGCCCGACAGAGCCTGGCAGCCGAGACCCCAGCCAGCACCTGAGCTCCCTGGGCAATGGGGCCTGGCTGAGCCGGCTGGAGCCGTGTGGAGCAGCTCTGGGCTGGGAGCCCCGTCTGGGGGGTTGGAGGTCTCCGCAGGACAGTCCCGGGAGCCAGACTGTGGCACTTTGCAGAGGTGGCACATCCGGGAACTGGCTGAGCATGGAGGGCACCGAGGGGCACAGACCCTCTGTCTCCCACTGACCGGGGGCAGCTCCCATCCCTGGCACGTCCCCATTCGCCTCCAGCTGGGATCCCCCTCTGGGCTGCAGAGGGCAGGGGAGGGGAGAAAGGCAGGCGTGAGACATCCCATAATGCCCAGGCATGTGTCCATTTGCCCCAATGACAGTTGGTGTAACTGACCCTGGGCCGGCTCTGTGGGTTCGATGGGTCCAGCCAGACCCGCCAGCCTGTGTGTGCGGGGAGTGCTGGGCCCTCGCGTGTGCAGGCGTGTGCAGGCGTGTGCAGGCGTGTGCCTTCGCACATCTGCAGCGCTTGGTGACAGATACCGTCTCAACTACAGATTTAGAAGCATAAATCATATTGCTGAGGAATATCTGCCTGCATCTCATCAGTGCCTGGGCTCCAGGCCGGTAACTGTGCTGCAGCCCCGGGGGTGCATGGGGCATGTGCACGGGGCGGGAGCGAGGCCATGCACTGTTCAGCCACTGCTTAAGCTGCAATGAAAAGGGATGAGGACACCCCCCCCCATCCCATTGGCAGATCGGCTATTGCAGCTAAAACGCTCCCAGCACCCCCAAGAGGGGCGCTTTGCCGGGGGAAGGCAGCCAGGAAGCCTCCCCACTCTCCTCCCTCCTCTGGTTCCTGTCCTCACATGCCGTGGAGCTGGCCGGGGAGCCCAGCTCCTGGGACCCCGCAGGTCAGGTGGCTCTGGGAACCCGGGAGCGCTAAATGCTCAGTGGGGGGGAGGGTGGGAACAGGCCCCGTGGGGCAGGTGTGCAGACCAGTCGCTTCCATAACCGACACAAGGTGGCGCTCTGGCTCCTCGAGAATCCAGCCGCCTGCGTGTTGTTCTGCTGCCGAAGGTGGTGGGCGAGGGGCGTTGGAGTGCGTGGGTGGGGGGCATCAGTGGGGGCGGGTGGGGGGCATCAGCAGGCATGGCAGGGAAGGCCCAGGCACTGCTCCCTCCATCCTGCTGGAGACATGGCTCAGTGGGAGATTTTTGGGCCCGTTGCCCACCTGGTGGGGCCATGCAAACACATTGACAGGTGTTGGGGGGCGATTAACCCCGTCAGTGCCAGCATGCTGTGTGCAGTGGGGGGCAGCATACTCTGCTTTACCCTGGGGAGGGCAGGTGGAGCCTGGGGGCTGGGCACAGAGCAGCCAACATGATGCACAGACTGGGGGGGCACCATGCCCTTGCCAGCCCCTCCCCGCTAGTGGCCTGGGCAGAGTGGCGGTCACCGAGGAGGCGTTCGGGGACCCGTCAGCCTGGCTGCAGGCGTGTGCCGAGCAATAGACAGCTCTGGGCAGCCAAGCTGGCTTCAGACCAGCAACCTCCCGGTGCCAACCCAGAGCTCTCCTGCCCCCCCGCCAGCCCCTCCCCCGGAACGTCCCCACAGCTCCAGCCCTGCCACCTCTTCACACTGACCTCCGCTGGCTGTCAGCCCCAGCGCCTGCCTCCTCCAGCCCCCCGCTGGGGGTCCCACCCTTCCGTGCCCCCCTGGGCACTCCCACGCTGCCCCCTGCTCCCTACGCTCTGCAAGGTCAAGGCCTGGGAGCAGGAGCCTCGCCCATGTGCCCTCAGCGCAGCCCGGCAGCCCGAATGCAGGAGGCTCCCTGAGGGGGCCGTGCCTCCCAGGGCAGGTCACACTCCCACGGGCAGGGCTGTGATGGGCTGTCCGAACCCTGCGCTGGCCAGGACGGGGTTATGGAGCGGCCAGGGGCTCACAACCCCCCCGCGCCTGCGCTTGCACCGGGGACGTGTGGCCGCAGAGAGAGGGAAGCCTGGGCGGTGCGTCCGGCTGGGGGGGGCGGGGGACAGGCCGCTCTTAGTGGGGCCAGGAGCTATCTGGGGACTCGAGCCAGCCCAGAGTGGGGGCTGGGCCTGGGTCTTTGGTTTGACTGAAGCCCAGGCACTGGGCACTGAGTCACGCAGTGGGGGGCAGTGGGCTCCGGCCTGCTGGAAAAGGGGCTAAAGGCGTAGCCAGGCCGGGCCAAGGATTCCCTCACTTTATCCTGTTGTCATTGGCCCGTCACCTGGGCAAGGGCCAAGCTCATTGGGCTGACAATGTGGGGAAACCGAGGCAGAGCTGCCAAGAGGGTGGCACCTCTGTTTCCAGAGGACACAACAGAAGAGAGCTCAGACCAGGTGGTCACAGCGGCCCCTTCTGGCCAGAGCATCTGTGACTCCGACTCCCCTGGGTGGGGCCCTGCAGGCTGGCCAGGATCACGCCTGCTGCCCGGTTCACTGTCACACAGCACCGGTGCTGTCCCCAGGATGAAGACGCTGGACGGGAAGATGGGCCACGGCTCTCCCCTTTCCCCATCACCCTGGTGCAGAGAAGAAAACAAGAGTGTGCATGGGGGGCGGGGGGGGCAGGTTACTCGGTCTTTAAACCGATTCTCTTTCCGTGAGATTTCTACATGGCAGCTTGGCCAGGAAATCTCTTCTTAGGGGGGTTATTTCCCTCGCTGGCGTATCAGCGAAGGGGCTGTGTTCTCGTAGGGTTTGTACATGCCATGTTTGATTGCAGGTTGTGTGTGGCTACGGGGTTGCACCCACAGGTTGCTGGTGCCTGCTGGGCCGGTTGTGCTGATCAGTGAGGGGGGCTGTGGGTCCTGGCGTGTGGCTTGCACACCCGGGCTGCAGGAGCGGGCTGAGATGCATGTGCATGGGGACGGGTTCTGCACACTGGCTTGGGCCTTGGTTGCCCTGAGCACCAGGATGAGGAAACAGCTGAAATGACTAAAAATCGGACTTTAAAGGTGCTGAAAAGTGCCTGGTAAGTTTCCAAAAAGCTCTGGCGTTTCTTTCTGTGCTAAAGGCCCATTGAAGAGTGGCTGGTGCTCGCCGCTTGGGGGGACGGAGGGGAGCCTGGAAAATCCCCTGCCTAGGGCAACCTTGCAAAACAGCCATCAGTGCTCATCAGCCCAGGCACAAAGTCTGCTTGGCCGCCCTTCCCGGGGAATGGGAATAATGGGAAACAGAAGGTCTTTTACCTGCACACGCAAACAAATAATTCTGGATACAAACAGGGAGAGGTACACGCACACACAAACACACGCACACACACACATGCACACCCAGATGCACCCACACCCACACGCAGCCAAGGCCAGTCGAATTCTGCAGGGCTCTGTCAGACAACAACACTTCTCTTCTCTGTGTGCGTAACAGCCGCGGCAGCAGGTTCTGACGTCCTGCTCCCCTGTTCTTTATCAGTTCGTGGAAACAGGATCTCTGCTTCTCCATGAGTCACCCGCTCCCACTGCTCATTCCTCTCCCATGACCTCACCCGGTGACATCACCACTGGCTCTGCGATGTCACCGAGCTGTGGGAGCTGGGAAGCTCGTCGGAGACCCGGGGCCCTGGTTGCCCAGAACACGGGGGAGAGGATGGAACGTGCCAAACGCAGCAGCCCGGTTCTGGGGCAAGGCAGAAGAGTTTCTAAATCAAACGTGCCTCGATTTGAACAAGCCCACAAGGCACCTCAGCAGGGGCGGAGCTGCACACGGAGCCTCCTGGGGCACTGAAAGGAGAAGGCTCAGGGGCCCAGCATGCAGAGAGCTGAGCCCAGCCGTGCTGACCTGCCCCTGCATGAACCAGGCTCTTCGTTCTCCGGGGTCCCTCCCGCAGGGATTGCAAACGTGGGTTCTGCTCTTCCCTGGCAAAGCTGGCCCAGGATGGCTAGTCCCGCAGGTTATGAATCCTGTGTTACTGCACTGAACAATCATCCCCCGAATGCATCTTTCAGGGTGGTTTATGAATGGGGGGAGCAAAGGAAATTGCCCTTTTTTTCCTCAATCCTTCCCATGTCCAAACCCGCCGGGCCGGCAGGGAAAGGAGAGCCGCTGGGCTCCCAAGGGAACTCGCCCTGGTGTAACTGTGGAACTCCACGGAGTTACTGAGAGCCGAACTGGGCCCTTAGCTCCGGGGTGGGGGGCAGCCCCTCCCCCAGGGCCAGGGCCACCTTGGGCATCTTCAGCCCTGGGGTCGCCACCCCTCTCCAGTGCTCCCTCGGCCCTCTAGGCCGCCCTTCTGGGCCAGCCTCTCAGCTCCAGGGCCAAAGCTGTCTGCCGATGGCAGGAGACAGCTCCAAGCCCAGCCAGACCTCTCGAATGGCTGCGGCTTCCTCCCCGCCACTCAGTTCCATGGACCCCCCCAGCCACGGAACTGGGGGAGCGGGTTCAGCTCCGGGTGTCACCCCCGTTCTGCTCTCCTGTCGTCCGGCAGCAGCTCCGTGAATTCAGCAGAGTCGCTCTGGATTTCTGCTCAATGTAACAGAGCAGAGCCCGGTCCCAGGGATGTGCAGGGAGCTCCAGCACAGCTTGCCTGACCCAGGGTTTAGAGAAGAGCAGGGGCTAGTGGTCAGAGCACAGGCCTGGGCCCCAGACACTCCTGGGCTTTCACTAGAGCTGCCCAGCATGCAGTTGACAAGACGTGTTTTCCTTGCACTGTGGCGGTTTGTCAATGCTGGAAAGTTTCACAGCGACGTCGTGATTTGGGGGAATGTGAAGGGTTCTCATCTGAGCTGAGATGGAGCCAAGCAAACCCAGAGTCGGCTCCCGACTCTCCCCAAGTTGCTGAGCTCTGGCCGGGCCCACTGCAAAGAGAGGTTTGGGTCACACGGCTCTAGCCCCCCCTCCCCCTAGTTCTGTGTGAGTGGGTCAGACCCAGGTTTCTGCCCAACCCTGCTCCAAAAATCCAGCACCAGGGAAAAATCAAGAGACTCCAGCCTTATTCCGGGGCTTGTGAGGAAGATCCCAGTGCATGAGCGCCCCCTCCTGGCCCCATGGCGGCTGTGACAGGGCCACTCCTCACCGTGGGTTCCCCGCGCACCTTTAAACCTCCTCTGCTCATTCCACACAAAACCCTGGGCAGCGTCACCCCAGCACCTCTGTCTTGATGGGGTTGGCTTGCGGCTGAGCCAGTCAGCTCCCCGCTTGGGATTTCAGGGGTGCAGGACGCTCCTCTCTTGCTGGGGGGCTGCTCGGCGGGGTGTAAGCATGGGGGCCACCCCGGGGCAGTTTTCCAAGTAGCCATGGCTCCAAGCGCTCCCATGTGGGGGTTGAACGTGTGGCATCCAGATTACAAAGTGCTCATCCACCCCCACCTCCCCCTGGTGATCAATTCAGCAGAATCAGGGTTGGACGGGCTGGGAGATGGAACCTCAAACAGGTGGGGGCGAGGCCTGTCCTCCTCTGTCTTTGGGGCAGCCAGGCTAGCATCAGGTTCCCATGGGCAATTCACCAAAAGAGAGCCCGGGGTGGGGGGTGGGGAACGAGTGGGCATCTGCTGCACAGCACAGGGTGGGAGTGCTTGGCTTGTGGCCTGGGGCCGGAGCCACCCCACAGGGGAACGGGAACCGTAGCCTCCCCTGCTGACAGCCCACTGGCACCCATGCACCGAGGTCATGAGCACCCTTGAACGGGAAGCCCCTGGCACAGCAACAGAGACGCTGGATCCCAGGGCTGAGATACTGGGGCGAGAGGGGGCGGCACATGAACCCAATAGAATTGCCCCTCCCCCATCTCCCTGGGGATCCCGCTCTGCCCACGGAGAGGTGCTCTGACTTTCCACACAACGCCCCCCGGCCCCGCTCAGCGTCTCCTCCCCTCCATCCTCCTCTAGTGGGGCCTGGGCCACAGGGAGCAGAGAGGCCGATGAGCCAGCCGCAGCCTTGGCTGGGCCCTTCGCTCCGGCTGCTGACAACCTACTCTGGGCGTGAGGTGCCATGTGCCACAAACCCCCAGTGTCAGCAGGGAGGCCCCGGAGTTTGGCCTCCGTCTGATTCCCAGCCTGTGAATGCAACAGCCTCTCGAGAGGGGCCGCAGGCGGAGGGCGCTGGGGCTGCAGGATTTGCCTTTTCACCCCCTTGGCTGCCCCGGGCCCCAGCCAGAGGCCAAGCAGCGCGGATGCTGGAGATGTAGTTTGGCTGCTGGACAGGGACGACTGGCCTGGACACGGCCTGCGGGGGTCAGTAGTGACTGACCCTGAGTGCAGGGGACTTTGAAACACAGCCCCTTGGCACATCCATTCCCAGCAAGTGGTTTCCACGATATTCGGAGAGTCCCGAAATCTCTCCCAGCCGGGCTCCCTGCACCCCGAGGAGGGGCAGCGTTCCTCTCGGCCGGGCCTCCATGTCCTGTCCAGGGGAGCCCTGGAAATGTGCATTCCCCTGGGTTAGCACCCAGATGTGCCAGTCACACACGAAGCAGAAACAGACTAGCAGTTTCTTCTTCCTTCGAAGCCAGAGCCACTAGACCCAGCAACCTGCAGACACAGGCGCTGCTGTGTGAAAATACCCCTGGGGCATCTCCAGGGAAAGTGGAAACAATGCAGAGTTTCCTTCCAAGTGGGTATTCACCCACGAAAACTCATGCTTCTATACGTCTATAAGGTGCCACTGGACTCTTTGTCGCTTTTTACAGACCCAGACTAACACGGCTGTTCACCCCTCTGATACTTCCCAGCCTAGCTGGTCCTGAAATGGTTTCCCAGCATGAGGGACAAACAGCAAGAGGGGGGTTGGCAGAACGCAGTGTCCAGGTTGGCAGAGGGGTGCTGGGTGCAGGTTCCTGGGTGCTGAGAGCACTGGGCAGGGGCTGGCAGAGGGGTGTGGGGTGGTGGGAGCACTGGGTGTGCTGGGCAAGGTGCTGGCAGAGGGGTGGTGGGATCAGGGTGCTGGGTGCAGGTTGCTGGGTGCTGGGAGCAGAGTGGTGGGTGCAGGTTGCTGGGAGCACTGTGCAGGTTGCTGGCAGTGGCGTGGTGGGTGCTGGGAGCAGGTTGCTGGGTGCTGAGAGCACTGGGCAGGGGCTGGCAGAGGGGTGTGAGGTGGTGGGAGCACTGGGTGTGCTGGGCAAGGTGCTGGCAGAGGGGTGGTGGGATCAGGGTGCTGGGTGCAGGTTGCTGGGTGGTGAGAGCACTGGGCAGGGGCTGGTAGGGGGTGTGGGGTGGCGGGAGCACTGGGTGTGCTGGGCGAGGTGCTGGCAGTGGGGTGGTGGGAGCAGGGTGGTGGGTGCTGGGTGCAGGTTGCTGGGTGCTGGGAGCAGAATGGTGGGTGCAGGTTGCTGGGTGCTGAGAGCACTGTGCAAGGTGCTGGCAGAGGGGTGTGAGGTGGTGGGAGCACTGGGTGTGCTGGGCAAGGTGCTGGCAGAGGGGTGGTGGGTGCAGGTTACTGGGTGCAGGGTGGTGGGTGCTGGGTGCAGGTTGCTGGGTGCTGAGAGCACTGGGCAGGGGCTGGTAGGGGGTGTGGGGTGGTGGGAGCACTGGGTGGTGGGAGCACTGGGTGTGCTGGGCGAGGTGCTGGCAGTGGGGTGCTGGGTGCAGGTTGCTGGGTGCTGGGAGCAGGGTGGTGGGTGCTGGGAGCAGGTTGCTGGGTGCTGAGAGCACTGGGCAGGGGCTGGTAGGGGGGTGTGGGGTGGCGGGAGCACTGGGTGTGCTGGGCGAGGTGCTGGTAGTGGGTGCTGGGAGCAGGGTGCTGGTGGCACCATGCTGGGGCTGCCCATGTTAGCCTTGGGTAGAGTCTGAGGCTGGAGGAAGCACGTGTCAGTGTGGTGGGGGTGATCGAGGGGGGCGCCAGGCCGGTGGGTATCACGGTGGGGTGTGTGCACCGTGCGGGGTGGGGAGAGTGTGCGCGCGTGCAGAATCCCCCGCTCCAGCCTCGCCGTTGCCCTTTTAAGAGCTGAGCCGGGGCGGGGGAGGCGGCGCCGTTCCTGGAACAGCCAACAGAGAAGAGAGAGAGAGCACGCGAGGGCGAGCGAGCTCCCCCCCCCCCCGCCCGGTGCCTGCGCGGCGGTTTCAAGCTCCCCCGCCCGAGCGCCGCTGCCGGGTTTGCGGCCGCTGCTCCGGGCCGGGGCCGGCGGGGTGGCCGTGGCTATGGGGCGCTGCGCCGGCCGCGCTCGCTGACGGGCGTGCACAGGCGAACCCGGCCGCAGCATGTACGCCAAGGGGAAGGGCTCCGCCGTGCCCTCGGACAGCCAGGCCCGGGAGAAGTGAGTCCGCCGGACCCCGGCGTGGGCCGGCAGCGGGGGGCGCGTGGGTCCTGTTCCCCGCCCCCTCCCGGGGGGGCTCCACGCGGGAAGTTTGCCGGGCGATTGGGGCCGGAGTGGGGCGCCCGCACATGGGGGCGCAGCCGGCAGCCTCCGCTCCGCTCGCCCTGGGCTGGGGGCGGCGTGTGGCCCCCGGCGGGGCCGGGCCCGGGGCAGCGAGTGGGGGTCGGGGGCTTTGCACCGCCGCGGACGGGAAAAATCGGGGGCTGCAGCCGGCTCAGAGCGTCTCAACTTTGCGCCGCCAACTTTGCGCTCTTGGGGAGGCGCAGGGGCCGCCCGGCTGGGGGAGCAGAGTCGGGGGCCGGAGCCGGGCGGCCCCTGCGGGGACTCGGATCGGGGGCTCGGGGGGCCCGGTGCGCGCTGGGCGGCTGTGAACGGGGCCGGGGCTTGGCTCTGAGAGCCCGGGGAGGCGGCGCCCAGCGCGGAGCCAGGCGGGTCCGGCCCAGCGCGGGGGGCTGCGAACGGCCGCCCCTTGGGTGACTGCAGCGGCTCGGCTCCCCGGGGCCCCCCGGCCCTCCCGCGAGGAGCGCCTGGCCCCGGCCGGGCTGTGCCCGGGTCTCCGGGAGCGGGTGGGGGGTCAGCAGTGCCCCGGGCAGCCCGGCGGGGGTGAAGTGGGGCGGGGAGGTGCGGGGCCCCGTGCTGCTGCTGGTAGCAGGTGTTGGTCCTGTCGGGGCCCCGCAGGATCCAGACCCAGTCCCAGCCCTGCTGGGATCTGGGCAAAGGGGACTGGGCAGGAGGAACCCGCCGCTCCTGGGCGCTCAGTTTTGTGCCCGTCTCAGCCCGAGCCGCAAAGCCCGACTGGCAGCAGCCAACCGAGGCAGCAGGTTGTCCTGTGCCCCCTGTACCCCGTCCTCTGGCTGAGATGCACAGAACCAGGCTGTGGCTGGCACGTCCAATGGGGGGTACAGGATGGGGGGGACTCTGTGATGGGGGGGGAAGTGCCAGCTTAGCCCTGGGTGTTGGGTCTGGGGGAGGTGCCAGGTTCGTGCAATGCCTCCCCATGTGCAAACAGACTTTCCCCTAGGGGGGCAATTACTCTGTGGAGAGCCCTGTTCCCCTCCTCCCCACCTCTGCCCCGGGGCAGCTCCCAGCGGGGGCTTTGCGTCCGTGCCCAGGCCGGCCCATCACGGCTGTGGTGCGCTGGCTGGAACGGGGCCCGTTGGCTCGGTGCGGCAGCCTGAGCCGTGGTGTTCGCTGTCAGGCAGACGTGGGATCCCGCAGGGCGGGGGGTGAACCTCTTCCTCAGGAGACTGGCACTCGGATCAGAGAGTGAAAGGAACCAGCCAGAGACCCTGGAGGGGATTGGTAGCCCCCTCCCCCCAAAGCCTGGCCCTTTCGGGGGGACTTGGGATATTATTTCAGCTACAAAGGAAGACAATGCAACCTTGGGACCAGACGGCCGCTGCTGTCGTGCCTGCCCCTGGAGCTGCCCGGGGCTGGCGGGTGACAGTTGGGAGCCGGGGGGTTCCTGTAGGATGAGGCCCGTCTCCGCCAGTGGCTTTGTGTGTGTCTGATCCAGGGGCCAGAGGGTGCTTCGCGGCCCATCGGCTGCTGCTGTGAGGGGCCAGGAAGGCTGCGGGTGCAGGGACGGAGGGGGCGCAGGGCTGGAGCGTTTGCTTTAGGAAACGCTGGGGCTGCTGCACAAGCAGGGAAAAGGCCGGACGAGGGAACCCCAGGACCGAGCTGCCCCCCGCAGTGCCAGGGCAGGTGCTGGTATTCGAACGGAGTCCGGCCAATTCTCCTCACTTTGATTCGGGGGCTGTCCTGGCTCAGAGCCTCTCCTCTCCTGGGGGGTACAGAGAGCAGGGCAGGGGAGCTGCCGGGGCGGCTGAGTGGGCCTGGGGTGCCAGACTGGGCCCTGGCTGAGTTACTCGCGTGAGCCAGACCCTCGACCCACCTTTGGCGCCGGTCTTTCCCGTTGAAGCAGCCAAGCAGCCGCGCTGACTCGGGAACAGGTGAGCAGCATCTTAGCGGCTGCTGCTGGATCCGTCCTCGCGCTGTCACTCGCTCGTTCATAAAAGCGGCTCCTTGAGAGCCAGGGACGCGCCTCCTACAAGCACAGCAGTCAGCCTGGGGGGGCTCTTTGCCTGTGTGTGTCTGTCCGTCTGCCTGCCCTGTGCGTGTCCGTTTGTCACCACGTCTCCCTGGCAGGTCAGTGCAAGACCCTGTTCTGCTCCCTTTCCCAGGCGATGCCAGGCCAGGGGGGCTGAGGGACCAAGCCCAGCCTGGCCCCTGGGGGGGTTCCCCGGCCCCATTGAAATGTCTCTGGCTTGTATCTGGAATCCAGGGGAGAGGGTCTGTTCCATGACATGACCATTCTGGGGGGTGGGGGGATTGCAGGCTGGCTCAGCGGTGCTGCGGGTTGTGAGATGTGGGGTCCCAGCTCCCTAGGCGGAGGGAATGGCGAGAAGAGTGAGTGACCTGCCACGGGGCCTGCGGTTCCAGACCCCGGCCTGGTTTAGTAACTCGGGAGGGAGGGGGTGGGCGGTCGGTTCCCCCGGCTGGCTGGGCTCCACACAGGGTTAGCTGCACATAGGGGGTGACTGCATTGGAGTCAGTGCAGCTACTCAGGCGAGTTTACTCACTGCAGGATTGGGGCCATGGGCTGGGAGCCCTGGTCTTCTCGTCTCCGGGCTGGAGTTCAGAGCTGGCTGGCTGTATGTGGCCCATGCCAGCTTCCAGGCTCCTGGACAGGGGCATCGGGGCCCACTCTCCCAGCACAGAGCCATCCCCCCCCCCCCCCCCCCGTGCGGTGCCCCTGCTGTGTCTGCGCTGGCGCTGCCAGTGTGCCTGGTGAGGACAGCTGGTGCTGCTAGGTTAGGTGCCCTGGCCCCGTGGGCACCTGGGGCGGGCAGAGCTGGGAGCCGCTGCTGCAGAGGCTGGGGCGAGAGATGTCAGAGGTTGGGACTGAGCCTGGGGGAGATACCAGGGGCTTTGGGTGTCGTCGACGACCCTTCTGCTTTCCCTGGTGTGCAGGAGGAGTGTGAAGAGCGGGGAGGGGGCTGGAAGGAGACAGGAGCGGGTGGGGAGTGCTGCCCGTAGGGGGCCCATCCCAGCCAAGTCCCGTAGTGACACTCACCAGCGATTGTTCCCGTTGTTTTCTGGGCTTGGTGGTGATGGCTTAGAAGCTGGGATCTCCGCTTGGACTCACTGGCATTGGTTTTCCTCCAACACTTTGTGTGCACATCAGTTTGTTATTGTAGGGTTGCCGAGTAAGGGCTGAGCCTGCATGCACTTCTTTGTTGTTGTAGCTGTCATGGGGACGAGGCCAGTTCACCTGTGACTGAGCATCTGTCCCCCAGCTGAGCTCTAAAGAGGGGGCTGGGGGCCCGGAGAGTCCCCGGGCCAGGCAGGCGTGGCAGAGGTGAGGGGGACCAGGGAGCTGCTGGGGAGACTGCAAAGTGAAGAATACGATCCGTGAGTCCGGGCTGGAGCTGGGGAACCTCTGGGGAGTTGCAAGAGCTCCTGGGAACATGGGGTGATCACGCCTGGCTGCGTGAAGCCAAGCCTGAAACGGTGGATCCCAGCAGCTGGGGCAGGGCTTTCTGGTGAATGGAGCATTGTGGGGGGGTGAAGTCCCCTTGCAGCAGGCCAGAGTGGGGGTGCTGGGAGGAGCTCAGGGATAGGGGTTGGTGTTGGAGAGAGGTTCCAGAGCAGGGGTAGGACTTGCAGTGGGCAGACCTGGCTGAGTGGAACTGCAGGGAGCCCTGGGCTGGAGATGGGGCAGGGGGGGATTGAACCTGGGACCTCTCAGGTGGACGTCCTGGAATGGGGGCAGAGAGGCTGGCACCAGCCTAGACCTGGACCGGTGGGAGGCTGAGCTGGAAGTGATGTCCCTGGAGGGGGCATGGCAGTCCGCTGGGATTCGCTGCACTCGGGCGTTTGGGGACAAGGGTTCTGTGGGTCGGCTCGGGGCTGCCCTGCTGCTGGTGAGCTTTGGGCCTCCCTGTGTTGGTGGGTTATCACAGGTGAGCCCTGGGCTGTTGGCTTTGGGTTCGTTTGTTTTGCTTTACGGAAAACTTTGCATTGGAGCGTTTTCACTGAAGTGAAAACACCTGAAAGCGAGCCGAACCCTGCCAAGGCCCCAGCCTTGCCTGTGGGAGGTGCTGCTCTCTGGAGTAGCCGGAGCAGGCGAGAGCTGTGCTGGGGGGAGGCCGGGAGGTGGGCGTTGTGCCACCATCCAGGATCTCTTGGAGACCCCAGAGCATCACTCTGGGAATCTGCCCCATATAGACTGTCTGGGGCCCCCCTGCCCTCACCAGCCCCGGTCGTTCCAGTCTGTGCATCCCCTCATGTGCCAGCCAGCCACCTCCTGCAGCCTTCCCTCCATGCAGAGGATGAGTGGGGTGGAGGAGTATGGCCTTCCGGGGGGGGGGGCACCTGCTCAGAAGATAGGGTGGGGGGCAGTGGCAGCAGCACTTTCTCCAAGAACTTCTTCCAGGTGTCTCCTAGAGCATTTGGCCTTTCGCGGAGCGTAGGGGGAGAGAAGAGAGCTCAGCGCCCATGGCTCCTTCAGCCCCTGGGACTCTGCCCTGGCTGCCAGCCAAGGTGGCCGTTCACTTTCGATGGGAGGCCAGTCTGGTGCCTCCTGACCTGTTTGTGCGTCCTGGTGCTGGGCGGTGCTGGGCGAAGGGTCTGGGTCGGAGGGTGCTGCTAGCTGCAGGCCTGCTTGGAGATGTGGTTTGCATTGATTCTCTCCTCTGCAGCAAGAGGCTCCCCGTGAGACAGCCCAGAGCAGCGCCCCCCGCTGGGGGAGCAGTGCGCCTGTCTCCGTGCCCTGGGGGGGCGGCTGAGGTAACTGCAGATGTGGAGCTGCAGATGTCAGACCAGCAGAGGTGGGGAGTGGAGCCAGCCCCCGGGTGTGGGCACCGGCTCTCCAGGGTTTGTCCGTTCCCGGCTGCTGCTCCGGGAGGGGAGAAGACGACATGAGGGCCGAATTGTCTGCTGGTGTCGCTCTGCCCACTGCAGTGGGATGAGGTTGGGTTGCACCAGCTGAGGATCTGGGTCTGGGAAGCAGGGGCTAGAGACTTTCCCTTGGACTGTCTCAGGGAAGTGCGGAGCGGTTGTTCTCTGCAGGGTCTTGCCCACAGTACTGTGTGCGGCACAAACACCGAGAAAAAGGACCGGCCCTGCCGTCTCGAATGAGGCTGTTGCAGATTGTGCCTCCCCGCCCCCAGAAGTCTAGCCTGGCGCCCATCACCATAGTATCTGGGCTCCTTCCACGTCCCCAGTGGGCTCCGTGGAGTGTCTGACCCCCCTCCCTTTCGGGGAGGTTTGCGTCGGGCTGGCTCTTGTCAGAGGCTGTGTCCTGGGGCTGTCTGGGTGGAAGGATGCTCGCGTCACTCGGGCTCTCCAAGAGGAAGGCTTTGCAGAGACGCTCAGGCTGCGCTGGGTCCTCTCCGCTTGGGCCTCAGGTGTCAGGCTTGTTCCCGGGTTTTGTGAGCCATGGCGTCCCAGACCAGCGCGTCCCAAGGGTCTCTGCCGTGCTGCCCGCTGCTCCCCCAACTCCAGAGACCCAGCTCTGCCCCCAGCCCGGCCCCAGACAGCTCCCCAGTCAGGCAGTGGTGGAAGCCCACAGGGCTCGGTCCTAGGAGCTCCTGGCTGCGTTGCCGGGGATCCAGGGCCGAGGCTGGAGCGAGGTCTCCGTCGCTGGTGGCTGCGGTGGGAAGCCAGCGTGTGCCAGCCAGGCCTGAGCGTCGGGCGTAGTGGGAAGCTGCTCCCCCCTCGCCCGGCCCTGCTGCTGCTTGGGCCCAGACGTGGCCCGTTCCCCTGGGGGTTTCTCGGCCCAGGAAGCCCCATGCAAGTGAATGTGCCCAGAAGAGCAGCGCTGCCCAGCCCAGTACCAGCCCTGGGTGCTCTGTGAACCCCAGCTTGGTAATGGCAGGGCCAGAGACTCCGTAACTGCCCACGGCACGTGCCAGGTAAGCCGTGGCCAGGGGACCTGTTCGCAGGATGGGCTCCCTGTGGGAGTGTAGGCAACTGGGTCCTGGGCTAGAAAACCATGCACCATCTGTTCCAGCTGGCACGCTCCCGGCTTGCAGCCCCTCGGCTCCTGCCCCCCCACGCACCCCTGGGCTGCCCTGGCACCATGGGGCCATTTCTTGTCAGGCTGCAGCGTCAGGTTTGGGGTGTGGTGGAGCCTCCCTCCAATGCACTGAGCTGCAGTCACAGCCCTGCTGTTGCTAGCCATGGGGCTGCAAGCCCCATAGCGACAGCTCAGAGGGAAGCAGGTGGGCCCCGGGAGAACCTGGCTGTGTGGCGATCCTGTCTGGGGGGCAGCTGTACTGGGCTGGGGGAGGGCTCGGGCTGTCCTGGCACGCTGTATCTGTACAGCGCCTAGCGCTGGCGGGGGGGCCTGTAGCTGCTCCTCCCGGGGAGCCAAGCAGGACATCCCCAGCTCCCCACCCTCCCGGCTGGCTTCGAGGCCAGCTCAGCCCTTGCCACATGCACGGCTCCCATCAGGGCCTGCCACTGCCAGCAGTGGGGGGGCAGTGCAGAGCAGTGGGGGCAGTGCAGAGCAGTGGGGGCAGTGCAGAGCAGTGGGGGGGGCGTCCCCTGCATTGGTGGGATGGTCCCATTTTCAGCCCCCCACCCCTCCAGGGACGCAGCTGGAGCAAGCAGGTGCCCCGGCTCCTCTGCCATCCTGGCTGTCTTTACCCTTGCACAGAGGTTACCTCGAGCCTGGCGTTCCTGCGCCGTCTGGCTTGTTCTAATCCTCTGCCCCCCGTGGCATTAAGTCCCGGCGCTGGTGGAAGCGCGCGGTGGTGTTAACCCCCAGGGTGCTGGGCAGGAGCCGATGGAGCCAGCAGGGAGGGTGGAGATCTCCATGCATGGCCCTGCTGGGCTGGGGCTGCTGGTGGTACCTATAATCACCGCTGCCTGGCATGCCGGGCGGGGGCCCTGGCAGGACCGCGGGAGCACACGGCCAGTATGCAGAACGCTCCTCCGGTGAGAGGATGAGCAGTGCCCGGCTGGGAGCGTGGGCTGGGCCCTGCTGTGGAGCCAGGATGGACGGACAGGGGGACTTTCGGGCAGGGCCTGACCTGAGCTGGGCTCTTCCCCTCTGGAGACCCACAGGCCATATCCTGAGCCTGGCCGGCTGCTAGCCATGACCGGGGGCTGTGCAGCGTGAGTGACCTGGGGGGATCTCTGCCCTGGGGACGCTCCCATCTCTGCCTACTCTGGGCTGCTGCTCTCCAGCCGGCCCTGCCTCGTCATGCTCCATGTGCCAGAGCAGGCCGGCCGGGCCCCTCAGGCTCCTGCACCGATAACGCTTGGGGGGGGGGCCCTCGGGGGCCAGGCAGCCTGGTGGGGGAGCTGGTTACTCGTGCAGAGCCGGAGCGGTTCTCTAGGGATTTGTCCAGCACTGCGCTCTCCCCCATGGCATGTCTGTGTGCCCAGCGGGGCCCTGGTTGGAACCCAGCTCCTCCCGTGGCAAGGGGCACCTGCTAGCAGTGTAGGGAGGTGATGGCCGTGCCCCGTTCTGAGAGCTGTGGGGTTGAACTGCCTGGCTCCAGCCCTGGCACAGGGAAAGGCTCCTGGCCATGTGTTGGGTGGAGGTCCATTCCTGGCATGGCCACGGCTGGGGGGGCAGGTTCCATACCCCCTGTGCCCTCCCAATGGGGCTGTGAGGAAAGCAGGAGGCCCCTCCCCCGTGTGTCTAATGCCAGCCCCCCATCCCGGTGCAGGCTGGGCTGAGGGGTCTGAGCTCCCTGGTCTCGTCACCCCATAGAACTGGTGCCCTGCCTGCTCCCCATGGGGCCCCTCCCCTAGGAGCAGAGCCGTGCCCCGTGAGCCTGTTGTCCTGTGCGCTCGCTGCATCCCGGGGACTGGAGGGACGATGTTCCATGGGTGGGGAAGTTGCCGAGTTCCCCCCCCCAGCTTATCCCTCTGCCCCCCGCTTTTCCCTGCTAATCCCCCCTCGTGCTCTCTCTCTGCATCGCTTCATGGCGGGGCTGGCTGGGAACACCCCACCCGGCGGGACTCAGACACCAGGAGCTGTTGCCAGTGCAGATGAGGTTTCACTGCCTGCGGCCCCGGGGGACCAAGCCCTGCATGGGACGCTCGTTTATAGCTCTGGGTTTGCCAGACGGGTACTGGCTTGTCCCTGCCCTGGCTGCCGGGGGGCGGTGGAGGTGCTCTCAGTCCAGGATTAATTCTTGGTGCTCTAGGAAAGGTCCATCTGCGTCTCTCATCATCCCCCTAATGTCCTTCCCAGCCCCACGGATCCTCCCTTGGGCCGGAGGGTCTGCCCGCCTGGGGGAGCGGGGGTACCCTGGATTCTGGCAAGCCCAACATGCTGGCCCCTCTGAACTAGCTCAGCAGTTGGGCCCTGTCCGGCTCCCCTGTAAACCCGGCAGGGCTGCGGGGGAGGGATCAGCCCCTGCTCCCAGGTGACACTTTAACACCCAGCCCTTGTGAGTCTGTGTGAACGGGCTGGCCTGGCATGCTGGGGCCACAGGGGGTGAAACAAACCTTGCCCCCTTCCCTCCACTAGTGATGGACGAGTGGGTATGGTGAGGAGAAGGCGCCAGTTGTGAGAACTGGGGCTTGTGGGTCAGCACTGGGGCAGGAGGAAGGGTGGGAACCGGCCCCCAGGGGAGCCAGGGTTCTGCAGACGAGCGGGGTTGTGGGTGAGGTGCGTGAGGGGGACCAGGCAGGGGGAGCAAGGGGCATGTACCTCCCGCTCCGCAAGGCCTGCTGGGCTCCCTGCTGGGGCGCGCCTCAGCCCAGCCGTGCGGTGCCTTTGTCTGGGGGGCAGGTGGTGTTGACGCTCCGGATTTTCTTGCATTGTGGCGGCTTTTCAACCTGCTCAGGATGTTCTGAATAATTGATGCTTTGCGGTGCTGGCAAATGGATGGGGGAGCAGGAGCTAGTGGCAGGGCTGGGCAGGCCCCATGATGGGGGGCAGGGCAGCGCCAAGGTGTAGGGGGGACTGGGCGGAGCTGCCCCACTCTCCCTTGGACAGCCTGGCTGGGAATGCATTTCCCCTCTGGTTCTGGCTGTGCCTCATGCCCCAGGGGTCGTGTGGGGTGCCGGGGGGCTGCGTGGTTCGCTGTGGACTGTGCAGTGTCTCGTCCCGCTGGACCCATCCCCTCCCCCCCCCCTCAGCCAGAGCCCCCTGTGCGGGCTGATGTGTTCCTGGGTGCAGGCTCTGGGCCGGTCAGGGCCTGTGGCAGACAGGGTGAGCCCAGGGGCTGTTCTCTGGTCCCAGCGCTGTGCCCGGGGCAGCGAAAACCCCTCTCCCTGCAGGGAAAGCCTGGTGCCCAAGGGCGCTCCCTGTGTCACTTCCTGGGCACCGCATGGCACTGGGGGTGCCTTGCTGGTTGCAGAATGAATGCCCTAACCCCCATGCTGGTTACCCCCTGGCTGGGTTTTTTCTGGATTTGCCAGTTGCCAGAAAAATAATTTAATCTGCTGGGTTGGTGGTGGTTTTTTTTAATATGGGTCTAAAGATTTGCATCATCACCACCGTACACTGGGTAGCAAATGGTGAAAGTTTCGGTGTCCAGCCAGAGATGCTGCAGCTTGAGATAACAGATCAAAACGGTTACAAATACAGCAGCTGCCTGCCCACCAACGTGCCAGCGCCCCACGCGGGCGTGAGAGGGTTTGAGTCACGCGAGAGTGGGGGGAGGGGTTTGCGGAGTTGCCTGGGGGTGCAGCGGCTTGTTTTGTGGGGGGGAGTGTGCGCCTGACTTTCTGCATTTCAAAGGTTGGTAACCCCAGCTGCAGCCCCCTCATGCTCTGTGGGGCAGGAGTTGGGCACCCCTGGGGCACGTGGGCTGGCACTGAATGGTCTAGTCTGAGTCCTTTTCCAAGCCTCCCTGCTCCATGGAGCCTGGCATGATGCCTGCTCTAGACACAGGTCCCAGCATGACGGACTCTGCCCTGTGGGCCTGGAGGGCGTGCGGTTCCCCTTGGGAGGCGCTTGCTAATGCTAGATCTGGGCCTGGGGAGGGGCTTTTGTCTGCATCCCAGTTCCTGGCAAGGGGAGAAGGAAACCTCTCCCCATGGGGAATCTGGTGTCCAGGGGGCTCCTGGAAGCACTGGCCACGTACTGCTCCCCACAGCCCCTGTCCTGCATGGGCAGAGCTGTGCCTGGAGGTAGGAGATGGCAGAATTGGGCTCCCAGGCCAGATAGCACAGTGAGGCTGACCGAAGTGGCCTGGTCTGTGAAGGGTGGGGGAGGGGTGCAGGCCCCCCCCGGGGCTCGGCTCTGTGGGGCATCGGGACAGAACTAACCCGATTCCTCCTGGGATCAAACGCTCTGGCTGGCTTGGCCCCATGGGCCCCTTGCATGGGGCCAGATCCTGCCGCAGAGCGGGCTGGGGGGGTAGGGGGCATTCCTGGGACTGAGGCATCTCTGGTCTCGCGCAGGCTGGCGTTGTACGTGTACGAGTACCTGCTGCACGTGGGAGCCCAGAAATCTGCACAGACCTTCCTCTCGGAGGTAAGACCTGGATGGCCTGGGCACATGGCCCAGCTGCTCTCCCATTGCCTGCTAGAGCTTCCATCTCACCCCTGCTCACAGGCCAGTCCCACGTACGGGCCAGGGCCGTTTTGGCACCATGGGCTGCCAAAGCTTTCGATTGGCCCTTTGTAGGGGGCAGTCCCAGGCTGGTGAGGGGCCCCAGGTGCATGGCTCCCAGCCAAGGGGGGCTGGGACATAGGGTTCTGCAGCTGGGGCAGGGAGAGGGATGCCTGAGTGCGGTGGGGATGGGTCCGGTGGAGGCTGCGTCACCTGGGTGCTGCCAGAGCTGGTTCTGTGCCGCTGCAGGGCATTGGGGCAGCCCTACTGAGTCGCCCACGGCAGGTAGCTTCCTGCGCTCCAAGCCCACAGGCTGGAGTTGGGGGGCCAGCAGACGGGAACGCTGCAGGGGTTTGTGCCTGCTGCTGCATTTCCAACTGGGGCCCCCTGTCCGAACACGGCTCGGGTGACCTGCCCTCTCTCTTGCAGATCCGATGGGAGAAGAACATCACACTAGGGGAGCCCCCGGGTTTCCTGCACTCCTGGTGGTGGTAAGTGCCCTTCCCAGCTTGCGGGGGGGGTGGGGGATGGGCTGTCCCCTGGGCTACAGCCATGGGGTGGGTATGCAGTTCCCCTGATCAGCTGGGCTCTACGTGGGGGGAGATGGCCCCTCCCCTCTCCTTGTCAGCAGAGCAGGGGATGGGGGGTTGTTAGTGGAGTGGGAGGGGGAAGGGCTGCCCCCCCCCCCCCAGTTCCTGTCCCTTGTGGCTATTCCCTCTGCCGCTGACACTCATCACCTCGAACCCCATAAAGCCGCTGCTCTGCTTTTCCCATCAGCCTGCAGGAGCAACTGGAATTTATTTTAGGTCTCCCCCCATCCTGCTTCCCGGAAACACCCCGGCTCCCCCAGCGCTGGGCCCCACCAGGCCCGGCTCACACATATGGAGACAATTTGGCTGGCCCCAAAAAGGCAGAAAGCACCGTTCCTAGGCAGCCACGGGGCTTTGTCCCGTTAGATCTGGGCCTGACCTACTTTTCCGTGCACCCCCATGTTCTGGGACCAGCGGGATCCTCCCAAGTTCACACAGCTCAGACAGAGCGCAAAGGAGACAAGGCCCAGTGGACAAACGAGGCAGGATTTGGTCTTGTCCTGCACAGCTCCTCTGTTAAAGGGGGGTAGACTTAGGACTCCAGGAGGAGTTCATGGTCAGGGTTCATTTCTTTTCTTCCCCCAGGAGCCTCGCTGGGCTGGGTTTGGAGCCAGGTCTGGTTCTGGGCTGTTCTGAGGGCCTGGGCTGGGGGGCACGGAGCTCCCATCCCCGCCCGCTGAGCTGTGCGTGCCCTGTCCTGCCTGTCTGCCCCGTGACAAAGTAGCTGCCAGATGCCCTGTGCCTGGCTCCACCTTCTGGTGCAGCCCCAGCTGCCGGGGGCGTAAACCGTGCCTGGCCCCCGAGGGAGGGGCTGGCTCTGAGCTGCACAGAGCTCTCCAGCCCCACAGCTCTGTGCTGGGACAGCCCGGCTGCATGGGGCTGTGTTGCGGAGTATGGGGGAGTCAGGGCCCTGCACCCCTCTTCCCGAGATTCACTGCGACTCTCAACCAGCCAGTAAAGCAGAAGGTTTATTTAAGGACAGGAACACAGTCTCAAGCAGAACGTGTAGGTACGACCAGACCCCCTCAATTAGGTCCCTCTGGGAGGTTCAGGGAGCTTAGACCCCAGCTTGGGGTTCCCTGCGTTGCACCACCCAGCCCAAACCGAAACTAAACTCCCAGCCCCTCCCGCTGCTCCTCTCCTTTGTTCAGTCTCCCGGGCAGAAGGTGTTAATTCTCCCCACCCCCGTTCCTGGCTCAGGTTACAGCTCAGGTAGCTTCCTTCAAGGGAAGTCCCACATCCCCACTGCAATCCCCCTGCAACATTCCCAGGTCAAATCTGCCCCGCTCCCAGCTCCGTCACATCTCTCCCCCCTTCGAGACTGAACTGAGCGGGGTCACTCTGACCAGTGACCTGGGGAAGTTCAGGGCTCCCTCTCCGGGACAATGCGTCCGCTATTAGGTTGTCACGTCCCTTCACATGGACCACGTCCATGTCATAATCCTGCAGGAGCAGGCTCCATCTCAGGAGCTTGGCGTTGGCTCCTTTCATCTGGTGCAGCCAGGTCAGGGGAGAGTGGTCGGTGTGCACGGTGAAGTGACGCCCAAAGAGATATGGCTCTAGTTTCTTGAGGGCCCACACCATGGCCAGGCATTCCTTCTCGATGGCCGCGTAGTTCTGCTCCCGGGGTAGCAACTTCTTGCTCAGGTACACGATGGGGTGTCTCTCCCCCTTTTCATCCTCCTGCATTAACACCGCCCCCAGTCCTGTGTCTGAGGCGTCGGTGAACACCATAAAGGGCTTGTCAAAGTCTGGGTTTGCCAGAACTGGGCCACTGACCAGAGCCTCCTTCAGCGCCCGGAGAGCCTCCTGGCACTCCTCGGTCCAGACCACTTTGTCTGGCTTCCCCTTCTTGCACAGCTCAGTGATGGGGGCGGCTATGGCGCTAAAGTGGGGCACGAACCTCCGATAGTACCCTGCCATCCCAATAAAGGCTTGGACCTGCTTTTTGGTTTGAGGAGCGGGCCAGTCTCTGATCACCTCCACTTTGGCTGGTTCCGGCTTTAGGCAGCCGCTTCCCACCCGGTGGCCTAGGTAGGATACCTCAGCCATCCCCACCTTGCACTTCTCCGGTTTTACGGTCAGCCCAGCCTTCTGGAGTCGGTCCAGCACTTGTCTAACCTGGGATAAGTGGTCCTCCCAGGTCTGGCTAAAGACACAGATGTCATCGATATACGCCACGGCAAAACTCTCCATCCCCCTCAGTAGCTGATCCACCAGGCGCTGGAAGGTGGCCGGCGCTCCCTTGAGGCCGAAGGGCAGGGTCAGGAACTCATAGAGCCCCAGAGGGGTGACAAAGGCCGATTTCAGCCTGGCATCTGCATCCAGCGGCACTTGCCAATAGCCCTTTGTAAGATCCATGGTGGTAAGGTACCGAGCACCTCCCAGCTTGTCTAGGAGCTCGTCCGGCCTGGGCATGGGGTAGGCATCGGCTACAGTGATGGCATTGAGCTTCCGATAGTCCACACAGAACCGGATCGACCCGTCCTTTTTGGGGACCAGCACCACCGGCGAGGCCCAAGGGCTGGAAGACGGCTGGATCACCCCCAAAGCCAGCATGTCATTGACCTCTCTTTCCAGGTCCTGAGCAGTTTTCCCTGTGGCTCGGAAGGGGGAGCATTTTATAGGCGGGTGCGATCCTGTCTGCACCCGGTGGACAGTCAGATTAGTGCGTCCAGGCTGGTTGGAAAACAGCTGTTGGTACAGATGCAGCACCCCTCCGATCTCAGCTCGCTGGGCAGGGGTTAGCCGATCAGAGAGGGGAATTGCTTCCAGGGGGAAGCCAACTCTTGTCCCAGGGAATAGATCTACTAAAGGGTCATCTCCCTGCCCCTCCCACTGTCCACACACGGCCAACACCATATTCCCCCTGTCATAATATGGCTTCATCATATTCACATGGTACACCCGGTGGTGGTGTGCCCGGTTCGACAGCTCCACCACATAGTTTACCTCGTTTAGTTGCTTGACTACCTTGAAGGGCCCTTCCCAGGCGGCCTGGAGTTTGTTTTTCCTCACGGGGATGAGGACCATCACCTGATCCCCAGTGGCGAAGGCGCGGGCCCGTGCTGTGCGGTCATACCAGACCTTCTGCTTCCTCTGGGCTCTGGCCAGATTCTCCCTGGCCAGGCCCATGAGCTCGGCAAGTCGTTCCCGGAAGGTCAGGACATACTCCACCACCGACTCTCCGTCAGGAGTGGCCTTCCCCTCCCATTCGTCTCTCATCAGGTCCAGGGGCCCCCTTACCCGCCTTCCATATAGCAGTTCGAAAGGCGAAAACCCGGTAGACTCCTGGGGTACCTCCCTGTACGCAAACAGCAGGTGCGGTAAGTACTTGTCCCAGTCCTGCGGGTGCTGATTCATAAATGTTTTCAGCATCATTTTTAGCGTCCCATTGAACCTCTCCACCAGCCCGTTGGATTGGGGGTGATATGCTGAGGCCCAGTTGTGCCGGACCCCACATCTCTCCCACAAGCACCGGAGTAGGGCCGACATGAAGTTGGACCCTTGGTCCGTCAAGACTTCCTTGGGGAACCCCACTCGGCTGAAAATGGTCAGCAGCGCATCCGCCACAGTGTCTGCTTCAATGGACGATAAGGGCACTGCCTCGGGGTAGCGGGTGGCGAAATCTACCACCACCAGGATGTATTTCTTCCCAGACCGGGTCGTCTTGCTGAGAGGTCCCACTATGTCCATGGCCACCTTCTGGAAAGGCTCCTCTATGATGGGCAAAGGTCTCAATGCTGCCTTCCCCTTGTCCCGGGCCTTCCCCACCCTCTGGCAGGGGTCACAGGATCGGCAGTACTGCCGGACGTTGGTGAAGACCCCGGGCCAGTAAAAGTTCTGTAGCAGCCTCTGCCTGGTGCGCCGGATCCCCTGGTGCCCTGCGAGAGGGATGTCATGGGCCAGGTACAGTAGCTTGTGGCGAAACTTCTGGGGAACCACCAGCTGCCTCCTGATCCCCCACGACTCCACTTCCCCCGGGGGAGCCCACTCTCGGTACAGGAACCCCTTCTCCCACAGGAACCTCTCCTTGCATCCTCTCCTCATGGTCTGTACCACACTGAGGTCAGCCAGGCCCCTTAGCTTCCGCAGGGAGGGGTCCTTCTGCAACTCGGCCTGGAACTCGGCGGCTGGGGAAGGGATGGGGACCTGCTCCCTCTCGTCGGCTGGGTCGGAAGCCCCAGCCACCCCGCGGCCTGTCCTTGGGTGTTCCCTCCCCACCCGGGAAGGGTTCGGTGCCTCCGGTGGGACATCCTTCCCAAGGTCAGGGCGTAGTGCCCCTCGCCGGCTCTGGCTACGGGTCACGACTAAGGCGGTCTGGGGGCTGCTTGGCCAGTCCTCTAGGTCCCCCCCCATCAGCACCTCAGTGGGCAAATGGTGGTGCACTCCCACGTCCTTGGGGCCCTCCTTGGCCCCCCATTTCAGGTGTACCCTCGCTACGGGAACCTTGAATGGGGTCCCGCCCACCCCGGTCAGGGTCAGGAAGGTGTTGGGCACCACCCGATCTGGGGCCACCACCTCGGGCCGGGCCAGTGTCACCTCTGCGCCCGTGTCCCAGTATCCATAAACTTTCTTCCCATCCACCTCCAGGGGAACAAGGCACTCGCTCCGCAGGGACAGCCCCGCGCCAACCCTGTAAACGGAGAACTTTGAATCCGGAGCATCTGGCCCCCCAGAGAAGCTGGCCGGGGGCCCTTCTCTCTCTTGAGCAGTTGATAAGCTGCCAGCCCCTCTTGCGTGAGAAGCCTGCCCCTCGTCCGTCTGGGCCTCTACCAAGTTAACCCGGTGCGGGTTCGGTCTGCTCAGTCTGTCTTTGAGCTTGGGGCACTGGGCCCGAACGTGGCCTCTTCGGCCGCAGTAATAGCAGCTCAGGTCCCGTGGGTCCCCTCGAGCCGGTCGGTTGTCCCTGATGCTGGGCATTCCCCGTGGGAGGGGATTCCCCATATTCCCCCTTTGAGAGGTCCCAGGGTGACTCTCTCTCTGCATCGCGGCGGGCCTGTTCCTTTGGGGCTCCTCCCTGCCACCCCGTGACCGGCTCTTTACAAACTCATCAGCCAGCTGCCCGGCGTGTCGCGGGTTCTCTGGCTTTCTGTCCACCAACCACAGCCTCAGGTCGGATGGGCACCGCTCATACAGTTGCTCCAGTACCAGCAGTTTAATCAGGTCCTCCTTCGTCTGGGCCCCACCAGCCCACTTGCTGGCGTATCTTTCCATGCAGACGGCTAGTTGCAGGTATGAGATCTCAGGGGTTTTATCCTGACTCCGGAACCTTTCCCGGTACATCTCAGGAGTCAGCCCAAACTCTCGTAGCAGGGCCTTTTTGAATAGTTCGTAGTCCCCTTTCTCTGTCTCTCCCAGTTGGCGGTACAATGCCACGGATTTGGGGTCCAGTAAGGGGGTAAGGACCCGGAGTCTGTCCGTGGGATCAACCCGGTGCAGCTCGCAGGCCGTCTCAAAGGCCTCCAGGAAGTCATCCATGTCCTCCCCCTCCTTGTATGGGGCCATGATGCACTTATCAAAGCTCCGTGCAGTCCTGGGTCCCCCCTCACTCACCGCAGTCGGGGGTTCGCTGCCCTTCAATCTCGCCAGTTCCAGGTCATGCTGACGCTGTCTCTCATTCTCCTGTCTCTGTCTCTCATTCTCCTGTCTCTGTCTCTCATTCTCCTCCCGTTCACGCTGATGCTGTCTCTCTTTCTCCTCCCGTTCACGCTGATGCTGTCTCTCTTTCTCCTCCCGTTCACGCTGACGCTGTCTCTCTTTCTCCTCCCGTTCATGCTGACGCTGTCGTTCACGATCCTCCAGCTCTCTCAGTTTTAGCTCTTTCTCCCATTCCAGCCAATTCCGCTCCCCGGATGCCGAACGTCGCCGGGAGGATCCTCTGCTGGCCGGCGAGCTTCGCCGGGGGGACCCCCTGCTGGCCGGGGGGGCCACGGCGCCTTCGGTATTTGCTGGGCTCCTCCCCACCCCTCCCCTAGGCATAGGAAGGAGGGGTCTCGGGAAGCCCTCAGCAGCCGGCTGACCACTCCCAGCTGGGACAGACACTGGTGCCTGCGCTGCATTTGCCAGGCTGCTTCCCTGAGACACAGGGATCAGTTCATTCGTGCGATCTTCCGCCTCCAGCTGGGCAATGAGCTGTTCTTTGGTGAGCCTCCCAATGCGCAGCCGCCTCTGCTTGCACAGCTCCACCAGGTCGCTCTTAAGCCGCTTGGCATACATCTTCCTGCTGGCCACTCACTGGCCTGTGTGCTCACAGCTCCCCACAGTTCCCAGGGGGACCCCTAGTGTGCCAGCCCTTCTCGAGGTCACCACCTCTCTGCCAGGGTCGAGCTGCAGACTCCTCCGCCCCTGGGACCACTCGCTGCGATCCCCCCGGGGGACCCTGTTACTGCAAAAGTCCTTCTCGCTGGTCACACACTCCCAGAGGTAATAACCGTCTCTCTCCCACTCTTCAGCACGCCTGGTCCCCGTCAATCCCCCTTCGTTTTACTGCTCCCCAGTCACTTACTGCAGGAAGCGCCGTCCACGGGGTGCAGTAGATCCCACCGCTGCCACCAGTTGTTGCGGAGTATGGGGGAGTCAGGGCCCTGCACCCCTCTTCCCGAGATTCACTGCGACTCTCAACCAGCCAGTAAAGCAGAAGGTTTATTTAAGGACAGGAACACAGTCTCAAGCAGAACGTGTAGGTACGACCAGACCCCCTCAATTAGGTCCCTCTGGGAGGTTCAGGGAGCTTAGACCCCAGCTTGGGGTTCCCTGCGTTGCACCACCCAGCCCAAACCGAAACTAAACTCCCAGCCCCTCCCGCTGCTCCTCTCCTTTGTTCAGTCTCCCGGGCAGAAGGTGTTAATTCTCCCCACCCCCGTTCCTGGCTCAGGTTACAGCTCAGGTAGCTTCCTTCAAGGGAAGTCCCACATCCCCACTGCAATCCCCCTGCAACATTCCCAGGTCAAATCTGCCCCGCTCCCAGCTCCGTCACAGGCTGGGATGCCTGATACAGCCTGGCATGGACTCCTGGGTCTGTGGGGCGTGCTGCCCCAAGGCATGTCTGGCTGGGGGTGCTTGTGGGAGGATGCAGGTTGCGGGGAGAGGGGGGGGAGGAGGGGCTCCTACCTCTCCTTCGTGCCCCAGCTGGACGGGGTTATTCAGGGTCCTCTCTGTGCAGCCCAGCCAGCTGTCTCTTGCTTCAGAGCTTCCCCCCCCCCCATCCTCTTTTTGTGACATCACAATAGGCCCCTTGGCAACCAGCCGTGATGTCACAAAGAGAAGGTGAAGGGCCAGGCAGCCTAGGGCAGTGGCTGGAGCGCAGGGGTCTGGGGTCTGTTCCTAGCTCCATGTCCTTTGCCCCCAGAGCCGCAGGGGAATAGGGCTCAGCTCCTGGAATGGGGCTGCTCGAGTTGGGTACCCACAGGAGATGCCTGGGGGTGGGTGGGGGGAGACTCGCCTGCCAGCCGGGCCCTGGGAATCTGAGTCCCCCTGCGTGCATGCAAGGTGCTGTAATCTCTGCTCCTGTTCCTGGGGGCTCCTGGGGGTGAATGCAGCAGAACCGCTCCCACCCCATGGGACGGGCTGCTGAAAGGGCCCTAGAGCGTAGGAGAAGGCTGGGGTGCAGTGAGGCTGCTTGACCCACTGTGCTGTGCCTCCATCCTGGGAGTGTCCGAGCCTGCTGAACTCTGGACGCCCCAGCTGTAGCATGTCCCCGTGGGGTGGTCCCTGCACTGGGCCGGAGCCCCTGCTCCTGCTGGGAAGGAGGAAGAGGTGCAGGGCTGTTGGGGGGCCGTGATACCCAGGGGCGGGTATCCCAGAGCAGCAGGAGGGATCCCCCAACAGCTGGGGTTGTGGTGGAGGGCAGAAGGGGGATGAGGCAATGGCCCATGCCCATGCCCATGCCCATGCCCGTGGGGGTTGCCGCCCCTGAGGTCGGGGGTTTTGGCTGGGCGGAGCAGCGTCGCTGGTGCCTGGCCTCCTGCAGGGGGCGCTGACGCTGGCCAGACAAGTGCTCCATGATAGGGTCAGTGCCCCCCGGGGCCCGGCCCCGCTGCCCCACCTCCCCTGTGGGCACCCCTGGAGTGAGCTGAAGTTCAGGGCAGGTCCGGGGGTGTGTGCGAGATGAGATGGTGACATCAGAGCTCTCAGCCACTCACCACCTGGTTCCCCATAGTATATTTGCATACCGTCATCCTATTGGTTGGAAATGCCAGGAGTGGTTCACAGCTATTGGTTTTTAAAGGGGCAGTGCTAGACCTATTCAGGGCTGGGCGAGTCCAGCCCCAGCCGGGGGCGAGCGCTGCTGGATCGGCCCTCTCCGCTTGGCCCAGCGGCTTCGATGGACCCGGCGCAGCCCCTGCATGGCACCAGGCTCTGTGGGCCGTAAATAAAACCAGGGTCGACCGGGGAGAATCGCCACCAGCTAACTCGAGGCACAGCTCCCAAAGCCCCCAGCCAGCAGCTCCCAAAGCCCCCAGCCAGCAGCTCCCAAAGCCCCCAGCCAGCAGCAGGTCTCCAAATGGCCAGCTGCAGCCGGTGTGTGTAACTGGGGCTCCTGGAGGTTAGGCACATTGGCAGGAAGAAGGAGGGCTGACAGCCTGGCCCACCGGGGAAGGGGTCAGTCTGGGAGTCGTGGTAGCCAGGTTCAGTCCTGGCTCGGCCCCAGACTTCCAACCTGACCTTGGGCAAGTCCGTCCGCCTCTCTGGGCATCGCCTCCCTGTCTGTAGAGTGAGCAGGATAGCTCTGCTCTGTGCTCGCAGAGACAGACCCATCCTGCCGATCTAGCTACAGGGCCTAGCAGCAGTGTGCCCGTGAGTGCCCCCACCCCACCTTCTCCCGGGGCGCTGGGAGCCACTGGGGTGTTTGCCCGTCGGGACCTGATGTCTGTGTATTTAGCTGTTTCCAATAAACTATTAGGCACTGGCTTATAGCAGGCATGGGCGGGGGGGCGATTGGGATTAATCCTTGGGCTGCTGGAGTAGCTCCCCGGAAGGCCTCGCTGGTGCATTATGCCATGGCCGAGCAGTGGAGCAAGACGTGAGTGAGGCTGGTGGCTACGTGATCTGCACGTCCGTGTGGCTCACCGGGGCCACGCCGTGCTGCCCACAGAGCGTGAGCAGCCACGGGTGAGGGGGCTGCAGGCTCCCTTGGGGATTCAGAGATCGCCGAGCCTCTTCCCAAGCCCTGGGCTGCCCAGAAACATGGACACGCACGTCCCATCCGCCCCATACCCCCTCCTGTGTGCTTGTCAGCCCAGTGCATGAGCGAGCCTGTTCGGGGCAGGGTGGGTGCCAGCAGCAGGGTGGCTCTGGCCGGGCGCTGGCCTCCCCCTCCCCAGGATGCCACAGCCTGGTGGAAAGTTCTTGGAATTTTAACTTCAGCTCCAGCTGATGGTCTTAGCAACCGTTACCGGGGAAAACACTCTGCGGTGGAGCCTGCGGGCTGAGTGGGAGCCAGGCCAGCCCCTGGGCCTGGAGCAGCCACTGCATCTGGAATGGGATGGGCCAGGTACAGCTGTGCCCTTGCTCCCCCAAGGGCACGGTTATCGGCCCTGACCCCGTGGGTCCAACCTGACCCCACAGCCATGGCTGGCACCAGCACAGAATGGGCCTCCAGGGGTTCAGATCCGTGGTGGAGTGAGTTTTGGTGGGTCTTGGCTGAGGGGCTTCAGCAGTGACTTTGTGGCACTAGTTAACCCCTCGTGAGCTGGCTGGCACTAGGCCCCCTTCCTAGCTCAGACTCGGCCGTAGGCCTCATTGTCTACCCTGCAGCTCAGCACAACGGGGATCTGCTGCTCAGGGAGAGCCCAGGGCTGGGGGAACGGGGCTGCGGGTCAGTGAGGGGCACCGGCAGAGCTGTGAGCTGTGGGTTGGGATCGAGGGGCACTGGCAGAACTGGGGGGGATGTGTTGCTGGGTGGCGGACAGGGCCTGACTGATGCGCTCTCTCCCCACAGTGTGTTCTGGGACCTGTACTGCGCGGCGCCGGACCGCCGGGAGACGTGTGAGCACTCCAGCGAAGCCAAGGCCTTTCACGACTATGTGAGTAACTGCGTCCCCGGTGGCGGCCGGGGCAGGGCAGAGCCGGGGCTGCGCAGAGGCTCCTGTGCGGAGGGCTTGAGGCAGGCCAGTCCCACAGTGCTCTTGGCTGGGCTAGGGTGGGGCGGTCTGTACTGAGTAGCCCATGGGGACCCAGCTGTGTCAGAAGAGATGTGGGGCTGCTGTGGGGTGCTGTGACAGGGTGGGGGGGGGGCAGTGTGCTCTTGCACGGCCGTGTCTGCTGGTTGGGTGGGTGCTTGTGAGGAGCCCCCTCCCCTCCCGGCTGCACTTGGGGCTCAGGTGTCGTTGCTGGGCCTGTAGCTCCAGGCCCTGTGTTCTGACCTGACCCCGGCTGGACGCTGTGTGGGGCCTGGGCAAGGTCCCGCCTGGCAGGGCTCTGGAGCAAGGCGCTGAACATCTGGGCTGCAGACTGACCCCTCCTGGAGAAGGGCCCGGGGGGCTGGGTAACAGGGAGCCCTGCCTGTCCACGTCCCCAGCCCCCGCATCGGGCGGTCCCTGGGGCAGGGAGCTCTCAGCCTGGCCTTTGGCTCCTCCAGCCGCCCCATCACCCTGTGGGGCCTCCCCAGCCTGCAGTGGCTCCTGGCAGCTCATGCGCCCTCTGCCCTCCCTGTGGGATGAGTTTCCCCCCCCCCCCCCCGGCCGTGTCCAGCTCCACGCAGCCTCGTGTCTGGCTGGCACCGCGCTCACACCCAGCCCCTTCCCCAGCATGTGCTGCACTGACAGGGGATGTGGCGTGTGCCCTGGAGCTCCCAGGCCAGGGGGGTGGCGTCTATGGGCTGGGGGCGCTCTGAGCCAGCAGCAGGCTCTTAGCCTCTGGATTCCCAGCCAGGAGGGGGTTAGCTGGGCGGCCCCAGAGCTCCTGGCGTCAGACTCGGGCACTCGCGGGTGGTTCCTGGTGGGCAGGCTGCCCCCTCAGGCCTGTGTCTTAAACAGCGCCAGCATCCCGGGGGTTAAACTAATCCTCTGGCCATGCAAGCTGCCTCCCGGCCAGCAGTGGGGGGGAGGTGACCTATTTTAAACAGGACATGGAAGGTGGGGAAGACGGACCCTGTATTTCCAGGCCAGAAGGACTGTTGTGACAACCTGCGTAACACGGACAGAGACCTGCCCCCACCATTCCTAGTGCGGAGCGGTTAGGGAAATAGCCCAGGGACGGAGACTTCTCCCCAGCCAGTTGTTAATTACCCTCAGATCCACAACTTATCCCTTGTCTGAGACTGGGGGGGGCTGTGACCTGGTGGGGTGAGGGTGCCCAGGTGTCACCCAGTGGGGGCTCCGCTGGGGTCACCCTGGCACCCTGCTGGGTAGTTCCTCACACATCCACTGTGATCTCTGACCCCCTGTGGGTGATCATAGACCCCGGGCCATGGGCAGGCACCATCTCCGCCTCGGGCATGAGCTGCCATGACCCACCACCCAGGTCCCTCCCCCAAATGGCAGGCATGTGTGCTCTTTGCACGCGCATGTGCAAGCACACTCGCCTGGTTGTGCAGGCACAGCAGGGCGTAGGTGGTTCTCGGCACCCCCCAGCTAGCGGGTGTTGGAGGAGGTCAAGGTTAAGGGCTGGAGCGTGCAAGGGGCACCTCTCTTGGGCAGGTGGAGAGCAAGGGAGCCCTCAGGCAAGCGTCCTGGGCTGGAGAGTGGCTGCCCCCAGGGCGGAAACCTCCTGCAAGCACCCAGCCCGCTGTACTGAGCTGGTCTACCTGACAGGGCTCTGTGCCGCCCATCTCTGTGTATCTGCAGGAACAGTCTGGGGCGGGGAGCCCCTGCGGGACCCGCTGCCCCATGCCCAGGGCTCCTGGCATAACTGGAGGGCGTGAAGCACTTGGACTGGATCTAAGCGGGGAGTTCTCTGCAGGAGCTGGGCGTGGGGCTGGAAGCGGGGACAGGTTTGCTGTTACTTTGTGCCGACGGTTTCCTTTCTCCTGTCGTTCAGTTTGTGTTTTCAGCTGTATTGTCTCCCTGCTAAACACCCTGTTTACCAGCCGCGGAGACGGGGCGTGTGATGGGAACGTTTGGACAGGTGGCTCGTGTGTTTTGACTGCGCTCGTGGCTTGTGTGCATGTGTGACAACTTCTGCACAGCCAGGGCTGGAGCCATGTTCCTGGCACCAGTCCCCGTGTGCTGCGGCCAGCTGTGGTGCAGGACAGGGGCAGTGATTTAACCACATGCCCAGGTGAGAAATGTTAACAGGCTGTTGCACGGAGACTCACTTCTCAGCCCCTCTCCCTCTGCTGGGGAGGCCACCAGCCACATGGCCAGACCAGGCCTTCTCCCCACTGCAGGGCAGACGCCTGGGGAGCCAGCCGTGAGGGCGGCTGCATGGCACGGGCACCCATCCGTCAGGGACCAACTGAGAACCTGCAGACTCAGGTCACACAAGCCATTGACTGTTCCTCAGGTGGCGTCACTGAAGGGTGGGGTGAGATTGGACCCAGTGCCCACGAGGGGAAAGCCCCACCCTGGGGCTGGATCCAAGCCGGTGCCCCCTGGAGGGGAAAGGTACCAGCTCCAATTCCCCACCCCCCTTGCCAGCCGTGGCCGAGCACGCCAGGGGCTGGGGAATCCATGCAGCTCCCAGAACAGGTGCCAGCACCTGAGCTGGTGGCATGGTGGCCCGGGCAGCAGCTGTAGCAGAGAGGCCACGGACGGGCTTGTGCAGTGTGGGCCCGGCAGAGCAGGGCAGCCTCAGGGTCCACTGGTGAAGTCTTGTTGTGTGGGGCGGGGCGGCAGGCTGGCGTCTGGGAAGGGTTAAGGCTGTGGTGCAGTTGTACAGAGAAGGGGAGATTGGTTCACAGGGTTTGCCTCGTGTAATCAGTGGGAAGCTGGCTGGGTGCCAGGCTGTGGGGGGCGGGGGCTGGCCACTGCACGCGCCCCTGTGGCCCCTGGTCACGCTCTGCCTGCAGGGGAGAGCAGCAGGGCTGGAGCTGGGAGAGGGAGGCCCGGCCCCGGCCCCTAGCTGGGATTTGGGGGCTGGGCCACGTTGGCCAGAGGGCGTCGATGTCCGGACTGGATGGGACCCAGGTGTCCTGGCTCTCTGCGCTAAGCCTGGGCCGTGCACCCTGTGGGAGGTCGTGGCAGGCCAGGGAGGGGCTGCACCCCACTCCCAGCTCACTGCCCTCCTGGGGTGAGGGGCAGGGAGTCGGGGTTCGCTAGGACCCAGCGGGCTGGCGGAGCTCTGCTCCCCTCCAGGCGGCTCTGGTTACACCAGAGAGGGGGAGCCTGGTGCAGCTGGAGCCAGGCCCAGGCCGCCCATTACCAGCTGCAGCCCAGACCTGGGGAGGTGTCAGTAACAGAGAGCAGGGGGCACAGCTGGGCGTGTTTAGGTGCAGAGCCTGAAGGGAGGAGCAGGGGGCTGCATGGGGCCGGTCAGGGAGCGGGGGGCTCCTGCCAATCTCCCGTCCTACTGACACTGCCCCTCAACCCCGACTCACAGCCCCCTGCCCTACCAGCCTGCGCTCCCCCCAACCCTGCCAGTGTTCCTCTATCCTGACCCGCAGCCCCCTGCTATCCCAGCCTGGACTCCCCCCAGCCCTGCTCCCCGCTATCCTCACCTGCAGCCCCCTGCTCTCCCAGCTGGGGCTCCCCTCCCGCCTCCCCCCCACTGCTGTGCTGGTGCCCCGGTCCTGCTCTCAGCCTGCAGTAACGCAGGCCCTGTGCAGGCTGCCTGGCACCTGCCTGGCAGTGGTCGGAGGCTAGAGCAGCGCCCATCATCCCTGAGGGGGCAGGGTGCTGGAAGGGCCCAGGCTGGCTGGGGGCAGGAGGCAGACTGGGCTAGGAGGGGGTGGCGGTCTCCCCTTTGGGCTGGCTGAGGGGCTTTGTGAGTAGCTGGGATGCCCCAGGGCACGGTGAGGGTTTCCCTTCGGCAGGGCCTGTGAGCAGCCCCCCAGCCCAGCCCCTTCCTAACCAGTCCTAGGCCTGGGGAGGGTGGTCCAGGGTCTCCTGCTTCCCTCCTCTTTGTGCAGAAGCCTCCGCGCCCGCGGTGGGGTGCCTGGCCGAGCCCGCACCTGCTGCCTTGGGCTGTGCCGAGCAAGCAGATGGCAGCTCCCTCCTTCCCTGGGCGCCCCTGCAGCTCCGCAGGGTGTGCGCAGGGCGGCTGAGGTTCACGGCGCTGGCCGCGCTCTCGCCCCGTCTGCCCTTGGCTGCCCGGCTGTGGCGCACGGGGCATTAATATTTCAGGCCTGTGGTGCAGGGAGCGGCGCAGCTCCTGCTGGCGCTCTGTGCACATGAATAATTTTCTGGGAGGGGAGTGGAGCGCCGGGCCGGGCCCCGTGAGAATCAGCCAGCACGCTCTAGAGAGTGCGGGGCGCGCCAGCCCTCAGCCGCTGGGGGGGGCTTAAAGGGGCAGCGGCTCATTCCCAGCAGAGGCCTGCAGCCCTACGGGGTGTCGGCCGACTGCCCCCTGCTCTGAGCTCAGCCATAGATGCTGCTGCCCCAGGCCAGGCCTGGCAGACTGCTCACACATACACGTCGTGCTGCCAGAGAGAGAGAGAGACGCACCCTGGGAGTGTGCACAGAGCGTGGCTGTGCGTGTGCACACAGCCCCTGTGAACACACACACCACAGTCATGGAGACACACATCTCACACGTGTGCGCACACCCACTGTGATAGAGACACGTGCACGTGCCCCATCATGATCCCAGGCCCCTGGTTGCTCCCTGGTGCCCCCCTCTCTGCCAGCCAAGTCTTCAGGGTTCACTTAAATCCTGTTTTCAAGGTTTATTTTGTAACTAGAAGGGCTGCAAACCGGGCCCCTGGGCCTCAGGAGCCCGTAACCCCCGGCAGGCCTTGCATGGCAGACCTGTGTGGAAATGGCCGGGCTAGTGTGCATGGGGGTGCTCTCCCTGCCAGTGCTGACCCTGGTGCCCTAGAGCAGTGCTAGGGGTGGGCAAGACATTGCCGCCTTTTCTCCTCTTCCCAGAGACCTGGGATAGCCTTGGTCCCTTCTTCACCTTCCTCTGCCACTGCGAGGGGGGTCAGTTTCATGCACCTCCCGGTGTCCAATGCATGCAGAGCCTCTCCCCCTGCACCGTCAGGAAGTGCTCTGGTGCCTCTAACGAGCAAGGGGGGGGGGGGCATGGCCTCAGCTTTGGGCCCCATTGTGCCTTCAGCGGCTCCGCTCCCTGGCACTGCGCAGGGCTTGGCAGGGTGAGCAGCAGTGGGGCAGCCAGTCAGATTGTAGCCCAGCCTGGCTGTGGGGCAGGTGTGGGGTGTGCTCGGGGGCTCAGGAGGACGCCTCTGGGAGTGGGGCACTGGATGGCTCTAGAGCCCGTCTGGGGAAACGGAGCACTGGGCTTGCTTGGCTGGGCTGTGGGGGGCCGAGCGCCTCGGCCATCTGCAGAGAACTAGCCTTGGGAGCAGGAGCCAGGGGCAGCCAGCAAACGGGTTGCGCCGGGCTCTGAGGCACCGTGCCAGGCTCAGGGCTGGAGTGGCACCAGCTTAGCCCCTGCGGGGCCCGTTCCCTGCACCCCCCACTGTGATGGAGCAGGGAGGGGGCGGATTTGACCTGGGAATGTAGCCTGGGAGTGAGCTGTAACCTGAGCCAGGAGGGGGGTGGGAGAAGTGACACCTGCCCGGGAGACAGAACAAAGGAGAGGAGGAGCAGAGGGGAGGGGGGAGAGAGCTGCTGGAGGGTTTTGCGTTCTTCAGTTTGGGGCTGGAAGGTGCAACGCCGGGAACCCCAAGTTGGGGTCTAAGCTCCTTGCACTCCCCAAGAGGACTTGATTGAAGGGTCCTGGTTGTATCTACAAGCTCTGCTGTAGACTGTGTTCCTGTTACCCAATAAACCTTCCGCTTTACTGGCTGGCTGAGAGTCCCAGGGAATCGCAGGAAGCCGGGGGTACAGGGCCCTGAGTCCCCCACACTCCGCGACACCCACGTCTCGGGCAGCCACAGAGAAAGGCCCTGCTCCAAGGTCGGGCCCAGCACAGGTACCATCCCACTAGCCAGAGAGCACCCTGGCTTCCCCTCAGTGCCAGCCCTGCAGGGACCCCGTCCCCATCACTCAGATGCTGCCGCTTGCCCCTAGGAGTCACTGCAGAGCCCGGGGGATGGAGCGCCCGGCGGGCTGTTCCCCTGCCCCATGGTGCTCTGGCAGCGCTGGGAGTCAGGGATCGGCAGCAGCTCGGGCACTTAACTGCACAGGGCACCTGGGGAGTTAATCAGTGACCACAGAGTCAACAGTGCAGCTGCTGCCCCTGGCTGCCTGTGTTTGACTAGTGTGGGGCAGGCCCCCCGGCTGCCTGTGTTTGACTAGTGTGGGGCAGGCCCCCCAGCTGTTTGTCCTGGCATTGCTGCTCTGCTGCCAAGCGCCGAACTGCCTAGTGGCTGGCAGAGTCGGCAAATCCATCGCTGTGGGCATGTGCCACGCTGTGCCTCGGCCATGGGCGGGCCGGGCAGCCCCTCTGGCAGGTCAGGGTCCTGGTGGGACGGGGCAGCTCACCCTCTACGCTGGATGGGTTGCCCAGGGCGGGGTGGGGCTCCTGGCCCTGCATTGCTCAGCAAGACAGCAGTGGCCCTGCGGGGGATACCCGCTGTGCAGCGTGGGAGGGAAGCTCTGCCCCAACACTGAGGAGTGTGTGGGGGCACCAGGGAGCCAGCTGGTGAAGTGGGCAGGGGCTGTGGGGCGCTGGTGCTGGGGGGTCCAACTGGCTCTGAGTCCAGCCCCGGGCTGCAGCAGGGAGACATGCTGGGATGGGCAGGGGTGGAACATGCCCATGGCATGCTCGGGCCCCCATGCTGGGAGCCTGGTGGCTGAGGCCAGGTGCGGGGAGGCTGGTGCTGGATGGAGGGCACTGAGACTACTGGTGGAGATGGGCCCCAGGGGGCACACAGGTACCTGCTATGAAGGAGCCCCCTTGGCATGGCACAGTGCTCCTGGCATGGCCCCCTTAGCACGATGCCACCCCTTTACCCCCTCCCTGGCATTGTTGTCCCCTTCCCAGCTCTGCCCCCAGCATGGTGCCCCTCTCCCAGCTGCCCTCCGGCATGGAGCCATCTGTTTGTTTTGCTGGCTCTTTAATTACTCTGGTCTATTTACTGACACTGCAGTCAGGCTGCTGAGAAGGACACTAATTGCCATGTGTGTAATCCCTGTGCCATGCAGCCCCAGCACCGTGGGCACATGCCCTCCAGGCCAGGGTCCCATGCGCTCCCAGCTCCACGGTGCAGCCTCAGGGCTGGGGCCTACCACAGGCCAGCTCTGGGCAAGGGGTGCTGGTGTGGGGCAGCCGTGGGGTGTGCCAGCTCAGGCCCTGCACGGGATCCTGCCCAGGGACTGGCTTTACTCAGGGCCTCTGGTGCCGGGGGGCCCTGGCAGCTCAGGAATACTCTGACCCCAGCTGTGGGGCTGTGGGTGCTATTGGGCCCTGCCCCCATCGCAGCCCCAGGGTGGCACCGGCCCCCCCCAGCCTCCTTTGGGGAAAGTCCTGAGTGGAAGGAGATCCCCGGGGAGGCCAGCGTGATCCCAGCTCTGTGCTTGGCACCATTGGGGGGGGGGTGCGTGTGTGTTGCGGGAATCAGCCTTTTCCAGTCAGCCTGCGCATGGGGGGAGGAGATGAGATGGGCCCCACTTTGAGGCTGACTGAACCAAAGGGCCTCCTTCCTCCCTCCCTGCCTGGGCAAACTCTGCAGGGGGAGGGGATGCAGGCTCCCTCTGTCCCATCCCCCACTTCACTCCCCCCAGTCTAGGTTGGCTCGAAAATGCTGATTTCCCCCCCCCCCCCCAGTGCTGCCGCTCCCCCCCCCCCCCCCACTGGCCCCTTTGTCTCCTCCACGTGGAGGCGGGAGCCGGGCTGGGCTGGTTCCATTGTCCGTGCCAGCCCCTCCCACCCCATGGCCCCACGGGGCTCCTGCCACCCAGGCAGCATCTTGCCCAGGAGGGGGTGCCAGGGTGACAGCTCTTGGGGCCCATGTCCCCCAGCAGCAACAGGACACCCCCATTCCCCGTTACCTAGGGGAGGGGCTTCAAGCCCCCTGCACTGGGCTCTACCCAGAGCTGGAGGAGGCTGGCTCTGCCTGGCTTCCCTGGAACCTTGCCCCATAGGGCTTGGGGGCTCTGCTGCTCTGCCCAGCACATGCCTCTGGAGTGCCCCAGCCTGGGTGCTGCTCCCGGACATAACAAGCTCTGGGAAGACACAGACAGGCAGGCTCCGGAGAAACCTTCTTCTGGGCAGAGCCACCCCCATGCCCGGCTTGCCCAGCACCCCCTCCACCAGGTCTCCCACACACACACACACACACACACCCCGGATCACCCAGCTCCCCCTCCCCCAAGCCTCCCACCTCCACGTCCTCCTCCCCTGGATCTCCCAGCTCCCCCTCCCCCAGGCCTCCCACTCCCACACACCCCAGATCACCCAGCCCCCCGTCCCCCAGGTCTCCCACCCCCATGCCCTCCTCCCCTGGATCTCCAAGGTCCCCCCCATATCTCCCACCCCCACAACCCCCACTCCCACCCCCATGCCCCCCAACCCTGGATTGCCTAGCCCCCCCCCCTCCCCTGGATCTCCCAGCTCCCCCTCCCCCAGGTCTCCCACCCCCACAACCCCCCTCCCCTGGATCGCCCAGTTCCCCCTCCCCCTGGATCTCCCACTCCCTGGATCTCCCAGCCCGTCCCCACTCCACGATCTCCCAGCCCCATGCCCCCCTCCCCTGGATTGCCCACGCCCTGCTCGGTCAGTAGCTGGCGAGGGGAGGAGAGGTCAGGCCTAGATGCTGGGGGCTGTGTGGGGCTGCAGCCCCCTGCCCTGAAGTTGGTGCCCTGCAGCCAGGCTGTCGCAGCAGCCGCTCGCTGGCAGTAGGTTCTAGTGGTTACAGGCGGGGACGGGGAGTCAGGCCTCCTGGGGTCTGTTCCCAGCTCAGCCCCTGAGTCACTGCGTGGCGTTGGGCAGGGCTGAGTCTCTTTCTCTGGCCGCAAGACTGTCCTCTCTCTAGGACGGTGTCTAGGTTCAGCCCCCCGGGGTCCCTGCCCTTCCCCTCTGGCCGCGGGGGCTGCAGGTTTGCCAAGTGCTGAGTGTTTTATCAGGTGAGGGTGCAATGTGGGGGGGGGTGTTGAAGGGGTTAATGTGCTCTCCCCCCCCACCCTGCAGCCCTGGGGAGCAGGGGGGGCTCAGAGCCAGCTCTGTGGTGCTCACGCAAACCCGCTTGCCAGGGGCCCACGGCGCAGCCAGGTCCCACTGTTAGCAAAGGCCCCCCCGCCCCCCCGGCCGTGTGCTCTGTGCAGAACTGATTGCCACGCTGGAGTTAATGAGAATCTGGCGCAGCGACGCCGCTCGGGTCAGACGGCACAGGCAGGCCCCGTTGCCATGGCAGCGCTGCCTTGCATATGTAAAGCGAAAGTGCTTTGGGAGCAGGGAGGCCATTGTGGGGCTGGGAGCCACAGCAGAGGGTGCATCCATGGGGGGTCGGGGCACAGCCCCACAGCTCGCTGCCCCAGTGCCAACCCCGTGCGAGGGTGAGTCAGGACTGGCACCAGCGCAGCTCACCCCCAACGCCTGGCCTGTGATTGATAGCCAGCTGAGTGGCATGGCTGCCTCTCAGCTCCTTGGCTGTAGGTATTTGGGCAGCGGAGAGAATTGATGGTATGTGGAGCACACAGCGACCAGCCTCCTGCCGGTACTAGGAGCCCACGTGGGCACCAGGGCAGGCCCCAGAGCTCATGGGGGTGGCTCTCTGGCCAGCAACGGAGCGGCTGAGCTCACCTGGCTGCAGGACCCGGGTCTGACTCTGGATTGGCTCCCTTGGCCCCTTCCCTGGTTCTAGCCCTACTGGTGTTGGAGCAGCAGGGCTGAGAGCCCCCCACTTGTGGGGCTGCGGGAACAGGGCCCCCAGACCTTGCTTCCCAAGCTCCCACCAAGCCTCGGTGGAGGTGCCCTGCCTGGGAATGTGAGGGAAAGGCCCTCGGGGCTGGGGCCCTGTCTGCGGGAGGGTCCTCGACACCCAGGCCTGGTGCTGGGAGCGGAGCTGAGTCCTGCCAGCGAGATTTGGTGTTGTGCCACAGGGGGTGTGCGCTGACAGCCCCCCACGTACCAGGGGCAGGACCACGTGCGTGTGGCTTAGGACACACACACCCTGGGCAGCACCCTGCTGTCTGAGCTGGGGGGGGGGGCACGGGCACCAGCTGCCCATCTTGGCTGCCAGCCAAACCCTGGGGCTGCCCATCCAACCCTAATGGCTGATGGTTCTCTGCAGCGCGCTGCCCCTTGCTGGTGCCCCATCTCGGGGAACGGGCAGCAGCCGCTCTGCTGGACTTGAGAGGGTCTTGACCACGGGGGGCAGAGTGGGGGGGGGACAGAGTAGGGGGGTGAGGACAGGTCCCTGGCTGGGGAGGGGTTGTCTGAGGGGCAGTGAGGGGAGGCGCTGTGTTATCCCCCCCCACCCCCACCGCTGGGCTGGCATTCACTGGCAGGGCATTGACGCCTTCGCTCAGAGCTGGGCAGGGTCCACTGCCCCCACAGCTGGGCAATGTGGAGGCAGGGAGCGGTGCCCTGGGGGTGAGGACACAGGGCATTGGCAGGGGCTGAGCTCCAGCGAGGGGCACTCCAGGACCCTGACAGACACAGCGGGGTCAGGAGTAGAGAGAGCTGTGCTGGCAGCCTGTCCCCTGGAGCCTGGGGAGGACACGGGGGTGCTGCATGCACGGTGCGGGGCCCCGGCCCCTCTGCTTTCGTGATCCCTGAACAATGCACCCCCCGTGGGGGTGGGCATGAGGGAGGTGGGGGAGGATTCTCATGCTAAGGGTATACGCGTGTGTACACACAAACATGCTCCCCCGCCCCATGTGGCTATGCCCCTCCCTCCCTGTGCATGGTTATGGGCCTCAGTGCCTACTTAAGATATTTGTGCTTCTTCCCAGGGGGAGGTGGAGACAGCAAGTCTCTGCCCCTCCCTGCCACAGAAGGTGGTGTCAGAGCAGGGCAGAGGGCGTGGGGATCCTGCACCCCTGGGGAGCTCACTGGCTGCCTGCAGGCTCCAGGCAGTCCCTCCCCCCACTCTTTATTCTCTGTTAATGCCTGTGTCTCCCTGTAGTGCCCATCACCGCAGCCTCCTGGCGCCGCTGGCTGCAATGGGCTGGTGCAGGGCACCAATGCTGTGCCTGTGCTCCCCGGCCACGGCTCTTCCTGGGAACACCCCTGGGATCCAGGCCTTGCCACCCTGCGCACCCTTCTGCCTGCTGCCCAGCGGCCCTGAGCGTGGGACCCCCAGCCCCTGGCTATCCCGTGACGGAGCCTGGCACCAGCGCGTGCCAAGTGAAAGGGGCGGACAAGTGAAAGAGCTGGTGGGGGGTTGGAGACAGGCTGGGGGCAGGAGGAGGTGTTGCTGGGACAGCCGGTGCAGAGGGCGGGTGCTTGATGGGTCCTTGGGAGCCCCCCGCTGCCGTCGCTCGCACCCCTGTGCCCCCACACCGGGCCTGCCTCGAGGCCCTGGCAGCTTCTCCCCCCACCTTGGTGTGCTCCCCCTGTTGCTCTCCCCTCCCCCGCACATCGCCTCCCATCCTGCCCGTCTCTTGCCTCTCCCAGCACCCCCCTCCTTCCCCTCCCCCGCACGCCCCCCCCACCCCCTCCCTCTCGTTTCTCTCGCTGGTTTTCGTGACCTTGATGCAGAGACTCCCCAACCTGTTGCCATGGCAACACCTGCTTTGCATCTCCAGGCCTGGAGCGGGGCTGTGATTGACAGCGCTGGGGGGGTCCCCGGCCCCACTTCCCCAGCCCTGGGCAGCCCCTCACCCGCCTTTCTCATCACTGCCTCTGCGGCAGCGCCCAGCCAACCGGTGTGGGATTGGCCCCAGAGCCCATGGCCAGCCGCCCCGTGGAGTTGGGCTGGGTGACGTCCCCAGGAGCTCAGATTGGGGGCAGCTGGCCTGACCCCTTTTTCAGCGCTGACCAGAACCAGCCATGTCCCAACTCACCACACCCTGCTCAGGGGGCATGTGGGGCCTAGCGCCGGCTCGGGAGACGCGTGGGGCCTGGCGCCAGCTCAGGGGCCGCGTGGGGCCTGGCACCTGCATGGAGAGCTCAAGGGGGCTTCCAACCTGTGGTGCCAGGTTCCCTCGGGTGCCTCCTCTGTTGGGGCGCTGGGCGCTTGCCCTGCTCTGTCACACACACTCCTGGGCACTGTCAGCCCGCACTGCCCCTCCAACTCCTTCCTCGTTCCCCCCTACACGCCCCAGCCCTGCCTTGGAACCGTGGGCCAAGGCCAGGAATCTCCTGGACCCCACATGTTCTACGGGCAGCTCCTAGCGACCCTGCTGCAGACGCTGCTCCGCTGCACAGACACCTCCAGCTTTAACTCTCTCCGGGCTGCCCTGTCCGTGCTGACGCCAGGCATCCTCAGGACTCACTGCCCTGATGGACATTGTCCCCTGCCCCCACATGGGCTTTCCCGCTGCCCTTGTGTCCCCCCCACCTTGGCCCCGCTGGGGTCTGTCCAGCTGGCACCCCTCACCCTGCTGCCTGAGTTGGCTTCTCAGCAGGGCCATGGGCAGCAGCTGGCTGTTGGTGGCCAGGGGGACGCTGGCAGGATGGGAACGCCAAGTCCCAGTCTGTACCGTCTGTGGGATGACTCAAGACCACAGCTGGAAGCGAGCCCCAGCAGCTCTCCTGGCCATTCTGCTGCCATAGTTACTCCCCACTCCCTGTGACGGCTCCTCCCCTGCTCCCGGCACTGCCCTGGCATCCCTGGGGCTCTGGGCCTGGCCTGCAGGGGCATGGTCCCTGGGGGCACCAGAGCTCTGCCCAAGCTGGGGGCAGGGGTGCCAGCTCCCTTTTCGAGATCCTTGCACTGTCTCTCTTGATTCTTGAGTCGCCCCAGTGCTTTCAAGGAGACATATTCCAGCAGCCCTCCTGTGCCGGGGTGCCCACTACCCAGCCCAGCGCCCTGACCCTACCAGCCCTGCGCTTACCAGTGCCCCTGCGATAACACGCGTGTGTGCCCTGAGCTGCGGTGAGGAGAGCAGCTGCAGCGATGCGGGGGACCCCGAGGGGAGACGGCAGCTGGCTTGCGATGGGGGGCCCTTGGGGAGGCCTGGAATTGGGGTGTGCGTCTAGGGGTATTTGCCAGCCTCCCGGGGCTGGGAGCCAGTCCGGTGGCAGTGTGGCTGGAGGGGGGGTGCCTGTTGGGGCGAAGCGGGGCCTGGCTAGACAAAGGGCTGCGTGAGGCGGGTGCAGGTGGCCAGGCGGCGAGGGGGTTAACGAGCGCGGGTGGAATGGCGGGGGGGGGGGATTTGCGCGGCTGGCGTTGGGGAGGCCGGTTTCATGGGGTGCCGCTCGGCTGCCTCGCCTCCGGCGCTGTTGGTTTTGGCTGCCTGCACAGACTCTCCATTGTCTTGCAAATGATTTGTGCATGGCTGTAAAGTGAGTTCAGCTGGGCCCAGCCTGCTCTGATCCTGCAGCTGATAAATGAGGCAGGGGGCCATAACCGTGTCTGCTCGGCCAGCTGCAGGGCCCTAGCGCTCGCTCGCTCGCTCCCCCTGGAGTGGAGAGGTTGCCGGGGCCAAGCCCCTGGCCCACAGGGACAGGGCATCAGGGCCCCGGGGCCTGGCGGGGGGGGGGGCTTCCCGCTGCCTATGACCTGTGTGGCTTCACGGGGGAGAGGGTGGGCACGACCCGTGATGCCGACTCAGGGATGCAGCATTGCCCAGTGCTCTGCCCCGGGTAACATGTCCCTGCTGGGGCTGCTGCCGCCTCCCAGAATCCTGTCGTGCCCCACAGCGTCTGGTGGGAGCGGATGGCATGGGGCTCCGCGTGTGGGACTGGCTGGATGGGAGTCCCACGGGGCCTTGGCTCCCCGGGCTGCAGGTTGGCAGCAGATGCTGCACATGGTTCCTCTAACCCCCAGCACTCGCCTCCTTGGGCCGGTTCACAGGAGAGCCAGCCAGTGGAGGGGATCGTGGTGGTGGTAGCCAAGTGCCCTCGGGCAGCGTGGCCCCCTGGGTGCCCATGCACAGTGGGGAGGGCATGTGAACCATCTGGCAGTGAGCACTGGGAATCACAGGTCAGGACTCCTGGGTTCCATCCCTAGCTCTGTGGAGTGGCAGTGAGTCTGTGCCTCAGTTTCCCCACCGGGGGGGGGGGTATTCTCCTCCTAGGTGGCGGGGAGCTTGTGTCACAGAGTGCGCTGAGCCCTGGGGTGTGAGGTGCGGCGTGACTGGGTGCCTCTGCCCAGGCCCCACAGTCCAGGGGCTGCCAGGAAGGCTGTTCCGATGCCACCTCTCCTTGCTGGCGGGTTCCCGGGGGGCTGCTCACACACGACACCTTAGTGCACTCAGGCTTTTCTGCGGCTGCTGGCTCAGAGGGGTCACTAGGAGCCAAGTGCCCGCTTGCCTCTCCGCTCCCTCTGCCTGGCCAGCCCAGCAACTCCACTGCATGCTAACAGGAGTGGGCTGGTCATGGGGGGCTCGGCCCTCGGAGACCCCTGAGGATCCTGCCCAGCCCCACCAGCTTCCCAGGAGGAGCTCTCGCTGCATCTGAGAAAGCACCTGGCACCACCCGGCCATCACGGCGGCGCCCAGACACGTCCACCAACCCCCCCCCATTGCAAACAGCCTGCCAAGAGAACCCCTGTATTTGATTTGTCCTGAGTCTCGGTGCTCCTCTGTCCCCCAGCCTGCACCCGCCCCGTGGTGACACACAGCCGAGGCAGGGGTGGGGGTTCAGCCAGAGAGGAGAGAAGGAGCCGGGCGCTGGCTCTGCGTGGGGGGGGGGGGGACGCAGCTGTCAGTCTATTCCTGCCCCAGTTGTGATTGTGTCGCGTGTCGTCACTTGGCAGGGAATTAGTGAGTGAGCAACCCACCCGCCCACATGGCCTCCTTATCTCTGCCGTCCATGCCAGCGCTCGCCGGATCCCTGCCGACCCAGTGGGGAGGGGGCTGCCCGACAGGACCACGTGGGCATGGTGCCCCCACCCCTCCCTGCACCTCCCCTGCCAGGAGCCTGCAGCTGGGCAGCCCCGGGGCTGCTGAGCTGTGGGGCCGTGCCCAGGCGGGCGGCCGGCGTCGCCTCTCCATTTAAGCGTGATGGAAGGAGTGTTTCCAGCAAGCCCGGCTGTGTGCAGCGCCCGCTTGCTCAATTGGTGACATCTGTCATGGAAGGGATTAGTCATATTTCATGTAAATGAGTCACTGGCTCCTGAGAGGAGCCGCTGGGCTCTGTCAGGTGGGGGCGGCTGTGGGGGCTAGCGGAGCACACGCCATGTGAGGGGCTGGAGGGTGCACGCACAGAGCTGCCCATCGCTAGCCAGCCCGATCCCGGAGCGCCAGGCAGGATGGCAGGGAGATGCCCGCGAGCAGAGGGGTAAAAATACCCAGCTGCTCTAGGAGGTTGGGCAGAGCCCTCCAGCTGGGCCGTTGTGACATCACTGGGAGTGGCCTTCTGATGTCACGCCAGCCTGTGACGTCACAGTGCCTCTGGCCAGCATGTTCTGACAGGAGCCTGGGGGTTTGGGGATGGGGCACGAGCCAGCAGGCGGAGGCCCATGCTCCATGGGGGGGCGTGTTCTGTTCCCGTATACAGCACTCGGGGTGGGTCCCTTTGGGGCACCCAGGGTTGAACGGGCTGGACACGGAGGGTCTGGTCCCTTGGGCAGGCATTGGCACGTGGCGCCTGTGGAAAGAGCCGGGGATAGTGTGTCAAGCAGCCGGTGGGTGCGGGGCTGAGATCACTATCTGCGCCCAGCGGGAGGGTGCAGCCTGGGGGAACAGGGGGGCAGCTAACGGGCCCCCTCCCCCGATATGCTCAGCAAGGGCTTCCCACGATAAATACAGCCACCACAGGGGGGCGGGGGGCCTGGCACTGCGAGGCCCGGGCTTGCATTGATAGCCCTGGGGACGCGTCTTCCCCATAGTAGATCCCAGGGGCAGCAGCGTGGAGCCACCCCCTAGTCTGGAAGGGCACCACCACGAGGCACCAGAGGATACTAGCTCCGGTGAGTCCATCCGCGTTCAGAAGGGAATGGGTTTGGGGGGGCTATTGATCCGTTCTGGTTCCAAACTGGCAATGCCTAGAGGGGAGAGCCCCCATTCCCCCCCCCAGCCAGCCAGTCCCCTGCCATGGGTTCTGGCACAGAGCTGGCACCCCTAGAGGGGAAAGGCCCCGTGTCCCACTGAATCTCCCTCACCACCCCCAAGCCAGTCTTGCTTAGAACCAAATCTTCTTTCCTGTAGGGTGGTGAGGCCCCTGACTCTGTTAATCGCCCGGGGGGTAGTGGAGGGGGGCTAGTATTAACCCTCGGCTTGCCATGCGGCTGGTCTGGTCGCTTGCTGAGCCCTGGAGCCCAGCTGGGCTGTGGACTGGATGTCCCGTGTTCTCTCCCCGGTAGCCCGGCGCTCTATCTGCAGTGGGTGGCAGGAGGTGGCTGAAATTCCCCGCCGGTGGCACCAGCTGGGGGTCTCCAGGGCTGGTAATTCCTGAACCAGTACATGATGGGTCTGCCACGGCGGGGGGCGGGGGGGGGGGGAGGAGGAATGCATGTGGGGCACAGGGGCTTGTCAGGCTCAGCAGCGAGACAGGCGAGTGCTAACACCCTGCGCCAGCCCCCCCAGGGTGTCCCTCAGGGGGTCACCGCTCTGTGCAGCCACGCTGAGCTGTAAAAGGGACGTGGGTCGGGAGGGAAACTGGCGTGATACAAGGGTGTGGGCCAGACGCTGTGCTCCTGATTCACAGCTGTAGCCTCCCCAGGGCTTGCCGGGGGGGGGGGGCGGGGGGGGGACCCTGGCCTTGGGTGAGTCATGCTCAAAGGGCTGCGGGGGAGAGAATAGCTGTGCTCTCGGGATGGCTAGACTGGTCCCCCAGAGCAGGACCGGCCGGTGTGCCCAACCTGGCTCTGACAGGGCCCTGGGAGGGGATGGGGCATCTGGGCTCTGTGGCCTGGCTGTTTCTGGCACTGGTAACGAGTGTGCCCGTCCCGCTCGCTACCGGGCCAGCCCCGGCTCCTTTCACCACAACTGGACATGCTTTGCTCCAGAGCAGGGCAGCCTGTGTGCATCCCTCACTGCTGGTTGGTCTGTCTGTCCTGTCCGGAGGCCCTGGCCCCCGCCCTGCACCGCGTTTGCCGTCTGCCCCGGGGCCAAGCGGGCACAGATGCTGCTGTTGGGATACTGGGATGTTCACAGCTGCTGTGGGGGGGGACGCTGGGCCCCCAGTGCCGGGCAGGGAGAGCCAGGCTGCTCAGTTCCTTCCCACCGTCCGTGTGGGCAGAGACGCTGCCTCTGGTGCGCTGTGCCCTGGTGTCACCCGCTCCCTCTGACCCATCCCTCCTGTTCGCCGCCATCCCGCCCTGCCTGGGCTGTGTCCCCAGGGGCAAAGGGGGGGTCTGCCAGGCCGTGGTAGGGCCGGCTGGGGGCAACTCCTAGCGTTCCAGTCGGGGCAGGCCCTGTCCAGGCAAAAGAGGGGAGGGCGGCTCGGGGGCAGGGGGCCTTACAGAAGGGAAGATCCCCGGGCTGATGGAGGGAGGTGGTCCCAGCGCAGGGGGCAGAAGGAGACGACAGGATCAGGAGGAGGAGGGGAGATTGCACGGGGCCCTGGATTTGGCAGTGTCTCAGCCAGCCCCATGGAGCGGGGCCCCCCAGCCCCTTCGCAGGCCCCTTCCCCAGCACGGCCATGGAGGTGCAGAAAGCAGCCGCCTCCCTTTCAAATTGAAACCATTTGTGGCCGAGCAGCGAGGGGCCGAGCCGGAAAGCCAGCGCATTCCTTGGCTTTAATAGCTCCCCTCGGACGGACGCGGGCTGCGGGGCCCGTGTGCCCCCTGCACACAGCACACCCACGCGGGCCTGCCCCACAGCCCAGCCCAGGCCTGCAGCGCCCCGCCCCACAGGTGGCCTGACTCTGACTCCCCGGGCAGGGGTGGGGGCTCTGCCGAGGGGGGGAAGCAGCTCTGGCTGGGTTCTCCACCTATTTCTGTCTCTCTTGTACTGAGATGTGTCCTGGCTGGACGGTCGGGGGGCAAGGAGGCGCTCGCTCACTGGCTCCTGGGTGGCTGTGCCCTGGCCAGTGGGCCCCAGCGTTCTGGGCCCCATAGCGTCCATGGACTGCGCTGCCCCATTGCAGACTAGCGAGGTGCAGGCCAGGTTTGGCCTGGGGGGGGGGTGCTTAGTCTGGAGCTCCCTTGGTCTCTACTAAGGGCGTCCACTCCTGGTGCATGGTGGGGGCAGGTGGGGGGGATCTTGGAGCAGAAAGCAGCTGCAGGGAGCCCCCCACCTGCTCCCTGGAGAGGTGCACTCGCCCTCCTGCTGGGAGGGAGCTGCGCTGGCAGAGCAGAGCGGCTGCGGGTCGGGACCGAGGGGCATTGGCAGGGAGCTGAGGCCTGGGCACATCCCCCCTGCTCTGGTCGGTGCTGGGTGGGGACCCCCTGGGCCAGCTCCACCCAGCCCTGAGGGATGGTTCGTTCCCCAGTCCTGATGCCTCGCTAATTAGTGCCGTTAATTTCATCCAATTAGCTGCACGTTGGCCATGAGCGCGGCCCCAGCTGCCTTGACTGTCAGCCGTGCCGGGGCCAGCGCCCCTGGTGCCACCTGTAATGAGGGCAGTCGGGGGAGCTGACCTGGGGCAGGGGCCGTAATTGGCACACGGGGACTGTGGTGACCGGAGCCGAGGGGTAATCTGCAGCTGCGGTAACGAGCGGGCGCCGGGCTGAGCCTAATTGAGTTTGTTTGCTGGTGGCGGCCCTGAGCCTCACCGAGTGCCTGGGGGCAGCGGGCTGGGAGGAGGGATGTTCCCCGAGGGTCTGGCACCTCGGCTGGGTGCGACAGGCTCCTCGGCCGGCTGTGCTATGGGCAGGGGCACATTCCCAGCCCTCTGTTCCTGGTGGGGAGCAAGGGCCCACCGCCTCCGAGCTGCTGGGGGCAGGGCTGAGGCCAAACACCCGGCTCCTCCCTGCTTTGTGGGGCCACAGGGCCTGGCCTGAGTGTTGTTGCCCCAAGGAAGCTGAGCTCCCCCCCGTCCCCAGGAGGGGGTGCTGCCCTCGGGCATGGCTGGCACCGGCTGTATCCACACGGGTTATCATCTTTGGCCAAGACAGGCAGCACTGTCAGGTGTCAAGAGCTCCTGTATCCTAGGAGAGAGGCATTGGCTCCAGGGTCCTGGTCACCCTGGCGCTCTGTGCCACCCCCATGCCCAGCCCACACATTGACAGCTCCCAGCCCTTCCCTGGCACACCGCGTCATTCATTTACCTGGCTGACAGCCCGGCTGTTCAAAAACAAGCCATCCCGCCGAGGGGCCAGGCCTGTGGCCACCCTGCTGACGGCCAAGCACATCTGCCTCCTGTCTGGCCTGACAGCCCCTTGCCCCCAGCAGGGTGAATTCCCTCCCTGCCGGGAGCAGAACCTGGGGTGAGGGATGGACCCATGGCAGGGGCAGGAGATTCGCCTCCAGCTCCCCACAGAGGGCCCCAAGCCAGGGCAGAGCACACATCTCTCAGCAGCGTCTATGGGCATTGGCCCAGAGCTCACGTTCATGGACAGGGGAGGTACCAGGAGGGGCAGTGACCCACCCAGGGTCAGTGGCAGGAATAGAACCCAGGAGTCCTGGCTCCCTGGACTGGGCCATCCAACTAGGCCAGGTTGCCACCTCAGCCCTGTGGGAGGTTTCTGTCACTGGCCACCCAACTGTGGGGGTCTGGCTAGGCAGCGAGGGGGGGAGAGCTGGGGGAAGCGCAGGGCATGTTCAGCAGCACAGCCTCTGGGGGGTAACTGAGGGAGCATGTGTGGGGAGGCTCCCCCCAAACCCCAAATTCAGCCGCTGCCCTATGAGAACCAGCGCCAGGGAGTGGGGGAGGGGCTCAGCACAGCCATGAGGAGTGGGGGGGCACGTGTGGGGTGCTGAGGGAGGGGCATGCATGGGGTATTGGAGAGGCCCCCAATACTCAATACAGGCTGTCCCACCTGGAGAGGCCTCTCCCTGCCAGGGCTTCTGACCCCTCACTGCAGCTACCTGGAGGCTGCCCCCCTTCCTGGGCTGGGAGCGGGGCTGGGCAGTGGGGGGCGCAGCATGTTCCCAGGGGGACGCAGGGCAGGGTGGGGGAGGGGCGGGCTGACTCCCACCATCCCAGACTCTCCTCCCCAACCTTGGACAGCATGTAACCCCTCGGGATGACCTTTGCCTTTTGCCCTTTCTCCGCAGAGTGCCGCGGCTGCCCCCAGCCCCGTGATGGGGAACATGCCCCCGAACGACGGCATGCCAGGAGGACCCATGCCACCCGGTTTCTTTCAGGTACCCTGCCCCACTGCGCGGCCGGCTGGGGGCCCCATTCCATGCGGATTGCGTGGCGCACTGTGGGGCATCGCGGCCTCGTGGTGCGCTGTGGGAAGCAGCAAACGCCCAGGGGACAAGGTGCCCGGGGGTGGGGGGTCCCCACAGGAATTCCCCATGGAGGACGAGGGCAGCCCCAGTCCTTTCCCTTGGGGTCATGTAACTCCTGGGAGCCCGCGCCCTGCGCTCTGAGACCCAGCCAGTCCTCCACAGCTCTGCCCTGCCAAGGGGGACCCCATGGGCTCCTTGCCAGCTCTGCCCTGGCCTTGCTGCTGGGGACTCTGCTGGGTCGCTGCAGTGCTGGGGCATAGCTGGCACCACTGTCCCTCCCCTGGGCACCTCCAGCCGTGCCAAGGCCTGCTGCCAGCCAAGGGCTGTCCCAGTGCCCAAAGCAAGCGTCAGAGTCTACTGCTCCCGAGGGCTGCCTGTTCCCACGGGGGCCCTGCTGCGTTGCGGGGGTGAGAGGAGAGTCGAAAGCAGCAGCCCCCCCCCCCCCGCCCCCGTCATGTCCTAAGCCTGGCTGCTGGGCCTCTAGTCGGAGCTGCCTGGCCACCCAGAGGGGTGTGAACTGGTGCTGAGGGACGAGGGCCATGCTGCTCTGTGGCCAGCGCCCCCCCGTGCATAGGAACGGGCTGCTCCTGCAGTGGAGAGAACGTGCCCTGTGCACCTGGCAATCAGAGCTGTGTGCCCAGCTGCACTGCCAAGGGGGCCCAGGCCAAGGTGCTGAGTGTGGGGCTGGCACGTGCTATGGGCACTGTCAGGACACAGGGTCGGCTTCAGGCTCACCCGCCCCCTGGGAGTGGAGGACGGGCAGGTTCTGGCCAGGCTGGTGGAGCTGCTAGAGACATGGAGGGCAGAGGAGGTGGAGCCGGGGAGGGGAGCTGATGCCGTGGGCACGGAGGAAGATGCAGCTGGGGGGGTGCACAGGGTCAGTGTGTGCACGGGAGGGTGCCTGGGGTGTGTGCAGGAGTGTGTGTGCATGGGGAGGGTGTGTGTGCAGGTGTGCATGTGCACGGGGGGGCACACAGGATCGGTGTGTGCACGAGGGGGGTTGCACGGAGTGGTGCAGGTGCAGCCAGGGATTGGGGTGTGGGCATTGCTGCGGGCGTCGGCGTTGGCAGCTGCTCTGCTCTGGGCTCGGACCCTTGGGGCCCAAGTGGCTTCGCTGCGCAGCTGAGAGCCGTGGTGGGGTGGACGGGAAGGGATGTGTGGGGAGACGCTGCCCCCTAGTGTCGAGCCAGCCACGTGCCTTCTTGGCCGTCCCCTGCCGGCCTGCCAGGGCACTGCCGGTGCTGAACGGGAGGCACTGCTGTGCCAAGTCGTTATCTCCTTAGCTGGATAGAAAATGATTTTATTAATTGCATCGTTTAGCCCCGCGCGGCGCCCACGTCCGGATTGGCTGAGCCCGCCCAGCGGGAGCCGGCTCAGTATTGCCGCGCTGCCGATGCCATATGGTCCCCATTAGGCCGGGAGCCCTGGGAGGCTGAGTGTTAAATACGGGCCAGCGGCACTGCCGTGCGGGGATGGGCTCGCTGGCTCCGCCGCGGCCTCATGCCAGTCCCAGCACCGCCGCCCCGAGGAGGAGACGGGAGCCTGATCCCTCCTGCGCCTGCCTTGTGCTCAGAGCCGGGTCGCAGCGCCCGGGGGGGGACATGGGCCCCTCTGCATCTCCGTGGCTGCGGGCACAGCACCGATGCGCTGGCTGTCGGCGACATTCTGGGGACTTCGGGTAGACGGGCGGGGGCGGGAGAGGCTCTAAGGGCCAGGGTAGCGGAGCCACTGTGCAGCCCGTGCCACGAACCCCTGGCCTGCTCCGGCTGGGCACTGACTCCGCCTTGAGTCTGTGCCAGGCAGGATCCGAGGGCAGTCTGCAGCTCCTCGCCTCCCCATGGGGTGGGAGCCAGGCGGGCAGCATTCTAGGGGACCTGGGGTGACCGCACCTTCCCCTGCAGGGACAGTCTCCTGGGAACACAGATGGGTCCCCACAGCCCCAGGAGTCGCCTGGCGCTGCCAATATTCAGCCCTGCCAGCTGGAGCTTTTCTCCTGCCCCTCACGCCTGGGGACGAGCGGCCCCCCCTTGAGTGCTGCTCCACGGCTGCCCCTGCCCAGCCACGCCCGGTGTGCAGAGCCCCCATTTGTGGAGGGGGGCGGGGGGGGGGGGTTGCTGCCACCTGCAGGTGGACGTGGGGACCAGCTTGAGGCCGTCCGGCTGTCCGGTGTTTGGGGCTTCCCCTCACCTCTGCCCCGCTCCACAGCGCTGGGGCACCAGCGTCTCCGACGGCAGCTGGAGACACCCACTCCCAGTGCCCAGGTCCTGGGCTGCCCCCCACATGCCAGGCACCCCACATGTTCCAGACCCCCCTTCCCCAGGCATGTCCCCCCCACCCGGGGCAATGGCCGTGGCTCAGCATGGACGGCTCAGGGCAGCAGCCAGGCCGAGGTGAGTGGGGAGCTCAGGTACACTGTGGGGGCGGTCTCTGGTTGGCAGTCCCCAGGGAGAGGGACCCACCAGCAGAGCCTAGGAGCAGGCCAGGGGCCCTGGGCAGCGGGTGACGGGGGCTCAGCCCAGCTCCTCCTTCCTGTAACGCTCTGTGGTTTGTTTCTCTTGAAGGGACCTCCGGGCTCTCAGCCATCACCGCACGCACAGCCTCCGCCCCACAACCCCGCCGCCCCCATGCTGGGGCCCCACAGCCAGGTAAGGCCGTCTGGAGCGAGCCGGCCCACCGCCCCCCAATAGGCTGGGCCTGGGGAAGAAGCCTGCCAACCCCAGTGTGCGCATCCCCCCCACAAGCCACTCTGCCCCCCGCTTCCTGCATACTCACCCACTCTGCGTGGGGTCGCTCACCTGAGGCTCTGGGGGCTCCTGCGGCCTGGCGGCTGGGCGGACGTTGCCACAGACCCGTGGAGATCCCCAGGTGTACCCCAGCCCCCCGTCTGCACCCCGCTCCACGCAGCCCCACACAGCCCAGTGCTGTGCCCAGTGCCCGGCAGATTCCCATTTTCAGGCCCCTCCCCCCGCCCCCGAGCGCGGGCTCAGCTCAGCCCCCCAGGACAGGCAGGGAGTGAGCTCCGCTTCCCGTGTGCCCTGCCCCAGGCAGCTGCCCGGCCCACCCCACTCCTCCCGGTGGGAACTGTGCAGCGGTCAGAGCAGGCCCCAGATCATCTGCTTTGCCCTGGCACCCTCCATCCCCCAGCTGGGAGACAGGGGCCTCCAGGGACCCTCAGCCCCCCCCCGCCCCTTCACACGCTGACACCTGCCCCAGCCAGGCCTGACTGCAGGGAGCAAGGCTGGGGCCTGGTGTGACGAACTGGGACTGTTCTTGCTGGGGTGTGTGAATGCTGACAGGGGAGTGTGACTAGGATGGTCTGCATCGGGGGATGGGAGCCGGCCCAAGGGAACATACCTGAGCTTGTAACATGAGAACCCAGGAGGGGGTTGGAGGTCAGATGACTCCGGGGCCCGGGAAACTGAACAAAGGCTGTGGGAGGGGTCGCTGAAGGCAGAGTGCTGGAAGCAGGCTGGAAGGAGGCTGGAGAGATGGCTGGGAGGCAGAGATGGCTCTGACCCCCCAAAGGGGGGGGCTGGGATGCCCTGGGACCCCAAGCTGGACCTAACTGAGGGGGGCCCTGTTGTCTGTGCCTGCAAGACCTGTCTTGGACTGTGTTCCTGTCATCCAAATAAACCTTCTGCTTTACTGGCTGGCTGAGAGTCATGGTGAATCGCAGGAAGCCGGGGGTGCAGGGCCCTGAGTTCCCCAATACTCCGTGACAACTGGTGGCAGCGGTGGGATCTACTGCACCCCGTGGACGGCGCTTCCTGCAGTAAGTGACTGGGGAGCAGTAAAACGAAGGGGGATTGACGGGGACCAGGCCTGCTGAAGAGTGGGAGAGAGACGGTTATTACCCCTGGGAGTGTGTGACCAGCGAGAAGGACTTTTGCAGTAACAGGGTCCCCCGTGGGATCACAGCGAGTGGTCCCAGGGGCGGAGGAGTCTGCAGCTCGACCCTGGCAGAGAGGTGGTGACCTCGAGAAGGGCTGGCACACTAGGGGGCCCCCTGCAAACTGTGGGGAGCTGTGAGCACACAGGCCGGTGAGTGGCCAGCAGGAAGATGTATGCCAAGCGGCTTAAGAGCGACCTGGTGGAGCTGTGCAAGCAGAGGCGGCTGCGCATTGGGAGGCTCACCAAAGAACAGCTCATCGCCCAGCTGGAGGCGGAAGATCGCGCGAATGAACTGATCCCTGTGTCTCAGGGAAGCAGCCTGGCAAATGCAGCGCAGGCACCAGTGTCTGTCCCAGCTGGGAGTGGTCAGCCGGCTGCTGAGGGCTTCCCGAGACCCCTCCTTCCTATGCCTAGGGGAAGGGTGGGGAGGAGCCCAGCAAATACCGAAGGCGCCGTGATCCCCCCGGCCAGCAGGGGACCCTCCCGGCGAAGCTCGCCGGCCAGCAGAGGATCCTCCCGGCGACGTTCGGCATCCGGGGAGCGGAATTGGCTGGAATGGGAGAAAGAGCTAAAACTGAGAGAGCTGGAGGATCGTGAACAACAGAGACAGCATGAACGGGAGGAGAAAGAGAGACAGCATCAGCGTGAAGAGAGACAGCGTCAGCATGAACGGGAGGAGAAAGAGAGACAGCATCAGCGTGAACGGGAGGAGAATGAGAGACAAAGACAGCATGAAGAGAGACAGAGACAGGAGAATGAGAGACAGCGTCAGCATGAACTGGAACTGGCGAGACTGAGGGGCAGCGAACCCCCGGCTGCGGTGAGTGAGGGGGGACCCAGGACTGCACGGAGCTTTGATAAGTGCATCATGGCCCCATACAAGGAGGGGGAGGACATGGATGACTTCCTGGAGGCCTTTGAGACGGCCTGCGAGCTGCACCGGGTTGATCCCGCGGACAGACTCCGGGTCCTTACCCCCTTACTGGACCCCAAATCCGTGGCATTGTACCGCCAACTGGGAGAGGCAGAGAAAGGGGACTACGAACTATTCAAAAAGGCCCTGCTACGTGAGTTTGGGCTGACTCCTGAGATGTACCGGGGAAGGTTCCGGAGTCAAGATAAAACCCCTGAGATCTCATATCTGCAACTAGCCGTCCGCATGGAAAGATACGCCAGCAAGTGGGCTGGGGGGGCCCAGACGAAGGAGGACCTGATTAAACTGCTGGTACTGGAGCAACTGTATGAGCGGTGCCCATCCGACCTGAGGCTGTGGTTGGTGGACAGAAAGCCAGAGAACCCGCGACACGCCGGGCAGCTGGCTGATGAGTTTGTAAAGAGCCGGTCAGGGGGTGGCAGGGAGGAGCCCCAAAGGAACAGGCCCGCCGTGATGCAGAGAGAGAGTCACCCTGGGACCTCCCAAAGAGGGAATATGGGGAATCCCCTCCCACGGGGAATGCCCAGCGTCAGGGACAACCGACCGGCTCGAGGGGACCCACAGGACATGAGCTGCTATTACTGCGGCCGAAGAGGCCACGTTCGGGCCCAGTGCCCCAAGCTCAAGGACAGACTGAGCAGACCGAACCCGCATAGGGTTAACTTGGTAGAGGCCCAGACGGACGAGGGGCAGGCTTCTCACGCAAGAGGGGCTGGCAGCTTATCAACTGCTCAAGAGAGAGAAGGGCCCCAGGCCAGCTCCTCTAGGGGGCTGGATGCCCCAGACTCAGGGTTTTTGGTTTATACGGTGGGCGCGGGGCTGTCCCTCCGGAGAGAGTACCTTGTTCCCCTGGAGGTGGATGGGAGGAAGGTCAATGGATACTGGGATACGGGCGCAGAGGTGACGCTGGCCCGGCCCGAGGTGGTGGCCCCAGATCAGGTGGTGCCCAACTCCTACCTGACCCTGACGGGGGTGGGCGGAACACCAGTCAAAGTGCCCGTGGCAAGGGTACACCTGAAGTGGGGGGCCAAGGAGGGCCCCAAGGATGTGGGGGTACACCCGTATCTGCCCACTGAGGTATTGATGGGGGGGGACCTGGAGAACTGGCCAAGCAACCCCCAAAAGGCACTGGTTGTGACCCGCAGTCAGAGCCGGCGAGGGGCCCTGCGCCCTGGCCTTGGGGGGGGTGCCTTGCCTGAGGCGCAGGACCCTAACCTGGTGGGGAGGGAACGCCCAGGGACGCGGCTCAGGGAGGCTGCAGCTTCGGACCCAGCGGGCGAGAAAGAGCAGGTGGCCATCCCTGTCCCAGCTGCTGAGTTCCAGGCCGAGTTACAGAGAGACCCCTCCTTGCGGAAGATAAGGGACCTGGCCGACCTCAATGCGGTACAGACCATGGAACGAGGTGGCCGGAAAAGGTTCCTGTGGGAGAAGGGGTTCCTGTACCGAGAATGGGCTCCCCCAGGGAAAATGGAGTCAGGGGGGATCAGGAGGCAGCTGGTGGTACCCCAGAAGTATCGCCGCCAGCTGCTGTGCCGGGCCCATGACATTCCCCTCTCAGGGCACCAGGGAACCTGGCGTACCCAGCAGAGGCTGCTACGGAGCTTTTACTGGCCTGGGGTCTTTGTTACTGTCCGACAGTACTGCGGATCCTGTGACCCCTGTCAGAGGGGGAGGAAGGCCTGGGACAAGGGGAAAACAGCTTTAGGACCCTTGCCCAGCATAAAGGATCCTTTCCAGAGGGTGGCCAAGGTTAAAAGGGCGGCTCTAAACCAAGAGAGCCCAAAGCACAGACCCCCAGACTGGAGCGCTGGGAGAAGACCACAGCCCAGTTGGAACCCCAGAGGTATGGGGGTGGGGAAAGGGCACAGGCCGCATAAACCTTCCCACATGCGAACTGCGAGTGCCATCAAGCACCCCCGACCTAAGGGGGGGCGTGGAACGGAAGGGGCCTGGTGTAATTCTCACCAAGGAACTGGAGGGATGCGGGGGCATCCATGGGAACGGGGGTAGGTTCGAACTTCCCCGGGTCACTGGCTAAAGTGACCCTGCTCAGTTCGGTCTCGAAGGGGGGAGAGATGTGACGAACTGGGACTGTTCTTGCTGGGGTGTGTGAATGCTGACAGGGGAGTGTGACTAGGATGGTCTGCATCGGGGGATGGGAGCCGGCCCAAGGGAACATACCTGAGCTTGTAACATGAGAACCCAGGAGGGGGTTGGAGGTCAGATGACTCCGGGGCCCGGGAAACTGAACAAAGGCTGTGGGAGGGGTCGCTGAAGGCAGAGTGCTGGAAGCAGGCTGGAAGGAGGCTGGAGAGATGGCTGGGAGGCAGAGATGGCTCTGACCCCCCAAAGGGGGGGGCTGGGATGCCCTGGGACCCCAAGCTGGACCTAACTGAGGGGGGCCCTGTTGTCTGTGCCTGCAAGACCTGTCTTGGACTGTGTTCCTGTCATCCAAATAAACCTTCTGCTTTACTGGCTGGCTGAGAGTCATGGTGAATCGCAGGAAGCCGGGGGTGCAGGGCCCTGAGTTCCCCAATACTCCGTGACACCTGGGATGGGGGGCAGCCGTGCAGAAGGGCTGGGCCATGCAGCCCCCAGACCCCACCGAAGCCAGTGCCAGCGTCTGTGCACAACACAAGGCCCCAGGCCCTTGCACGATCCGGGTGTCCGTCGCTGTGAGGGAGGGGCTGGGGGTGAGTGATGTGGGGAGACCCTTGCAGCTGGGAGGGACCAATGGGGTAAATTGGGGGCAGCAGGGCAGGGGCTTGCCTGGGCACCACTGTGGGGGAACCCAGCTCTCACTCAGGGAACAGGACGCCTCAGCCCTTAGGATCCATCCACTCCAGAGGCGCTGGGTCCCTCCGGCCCCCCTGGGCTCTGCTTCACAGGGACTGGGGAGAGTCCTGCCCTGGGGGGGTGAAGGGACAGTCCCTGCGGGACAGCTGGGGGGCTGGCTGGTGGGTGCCAGCCTGGGTGCATGGGCCTCTGCGAGGCCATGGCAGCGCGGGCAGCTCCCAGGCCTATCACGTAGGTTCTGCCCAGTGCCTGGGGGGCTGCTGCTGGGAGACGCCTCCGAGCAAGCCTGGGAGCGCCGCTGAAATGCAAACCCCAGGGGCAGAAGCAGAGGGGCCAGGACAGCAGCCGTAACACCAGCTTCAGGGCAAACCCGCTTGTGTCCATTGTGTCAACGCAGTGACGCCAGGAACAGCAGTCCCACAACGAGGCCAGACGGCTCCGGGCGGGAGGCACAGGCCGGGCCTTTGGGAAACCTGCCATTGGTCGGCTGGGTGACCTTGGGCAAGTCACTGCCTCAGTTTCCCCATTGCCAAATGGGACACTGCTAGTGATACGGGGCCCCCCGGCAAAGCGCTGAGAGCCCCCTCGGGTGAGGAGCTGAGGGGTGCAGTAAGACCCTACCTCTGCCCCGTCCCCTGCAGGCACCAACCTCTCGCTTACCCAGGGCTGCGGGACGGGGAATGCTGGGTGCATCCGGTCTGGCTGGGCCTGGACGCCTGGGTTCCTGCCTTGCAGCCTCTAGCCGGGCCATGCATCACTGCCTGCCGTTAGACCCCTCTGAGTAGTGGGCAAGCTCCCAGCTCAGGCCGCCCTGCCCCGGCCCCGGGGGCTCTGTTCTCGTGCCCCGCCCTGGCAGGGCTCTGGGGATGTGCTCTCACCTGCCCCCCTGCTCTGTCTCTTGCAGCCTTTCATGTCCCCTCGGTACCCCGGCGGCCCCCGGCCTTCGCTCCGCATGCCAAACCAGGTGAGACGCCCTGGGGGCCTGAGAGCTGGGGCCCTCCCAGGGCGGGTCGCCCCATGTCCAGGCCAGCTCCCTGCCCAGTCTCTTCAGGCAGTGGGTCAGGGAGTGGAGCCCTAGGTATGGGGGGGCCTCAGTCAGTCTCCTTCCCCAGGGTGGAGTGTGTGTTGGGGATCGGTCTGTGCTCCTTCCCCGGGGTGGAGGGGGGAGGTGGTGTCGGTCTGTGCTCCTTCCCCAGGGTGGAGGGAGGGGGTCGGTCTGTGTTCCTTCCCCAGGGTGGAGTGGGGGGGGGCGGTCTGTGCTCCTTCCCCGGGGTGGAGTGAGGGGGTCAGTCTGTGCTCCTTCCCCAGGGTGGAGGGAGGGGGTCGGTCTGTGCTCCTTCCCCGGGGTGGAGGGAGGGGGTCAGTCTGTGCTCCTTCCCCAGGGTGGAGTGGGGGGGGGGTGTCAGTCTGTGCCATTTTCCTGGGAGGTGGGGGTGCTCCTTCCCTGGGGGAGCCCGGTCCATGCCTTTCCCTGCTGATGGCTGCAGCTCTAGGCTCACGGCCCTTCTGTTCCCGCAGCCGCCTGTGGGGGTCCCGGGTTCCCAGCCGCTGCTGCCCAACACCATGGACCCCAGCACGAGATCGCAGGGTGAGTCATGCCATCTGCGTGGCCCCTCCCCGCCACGGGATCTCCGGTCTGCTCCCCCCTCTCCCTAGCCACCTCAAGCCCTGTCGGCCCCCAGCTCTGGGGCACCAGCGGGACATGAGTGGGTCAGCCGCCAGGGAGGAGACAAGGGCCCCAGCTGGGAGCAGCCCCTCCCCCAAGAGGGGACCCTTCACTGCGAAGAGACAGGAGCCCCCAGGAGGGGAGGAGAAGCCCCTCACAGCTTAGCCCAGGAGCAGCCCCCCCCCCCAATCTCTGTGGGGAAGGATGAGGCCTTGCGCTGGGAGGGCACTTTGGGATTATGACCCCTCATTGGGAGTCCCCTCTCAGTGCTGAGAGCTCCCTGGGGGGAGCAGAGCCCCATGGGCGTGGGGGGGGGGGCAGGGAGCCATGCCCTGGAAGTGGGGTTGTGGCAGGTCGGAGAAGCAGAGCTCTGAGCATGGGGGGGTTGGGGGGTTCAGGGAGCCATGCCCCGGAAGTGGGGGGTTGAGGGAGGTTGGGGGAACAGAGCTCTGGGAGTGGGGGTTTGTGGGGTTCAGGAAGCCATGCCCTAGAAATTGGGGTTTAGGGGAGCTTGTGCCCTGCTGCCTTGTTCACCTTCCCCTCTCCCTTTGCACAGGGCATCCGAATATGGGGGGCCCGATGCAGCGGATGAACCCCCCACGAGGCATGGCGGGGATGGCTCCTCAGGTGGGTGTTTCCTGGTGTGCCTTTGATCTGGCACCCCCGCGGGGTGCTGTGATCCGGGACTGCTGGGAACGGCTGGTGGGCCCACAGCAGCATCCCGGCGGGGAGGGGAGGAGATGGGGGCAGCATGGGCACAGGTCTGGGAGCCAGGATGCCTGGGTTCTCTCTCTGGCTCTGGGAGGGGAGTGGGTGTGGGGGGGAGGGGCTAGAACGAGGACTCCTGTGTTCTCTTTCTGGCTCTGGGAGGGGAGTGGGTTGTGGGGTTTGGGGCTGGAGCCAGGACTCCTGTGTTCTCTCTCTGACTCTGGGAGGGGAGTGGGTTGTGGGGGTTGGGGCTGGAGCCAGGACTCCTGGGTTCTCTCTGGCTCTGGGAGGGGAGTGGGTGTGGGGGTTGGGGCTATAGCCAGGACTCCTGGGTTCTGTATGACTGGGCTAATGCAGCTTCTCAGAGGTTGCGCCCGTCTCCGCCCGCCACACGCTCAGCTCGCGCCTGCTCCTCTCTTGCAGAACTACGGCAGCGGGATGCGGCCCCCACCCAACTCGCTGGGCGGCCCCGGCATGCCCACCATGAACATGTAAGGCACATCTCCTCCCCCTGTGCCCCAGCCACATCTCCCTGCCCCCCACAACCCACAGGGAGGGGCACAGAGCCAGCCCAGCGCCTGCAGGGTGGGCCGGGGACTCCTGGGCCACTGGGGGCCATGCCCTGCGCCAGGTGTTGCAGATGGGCTCCCAGGCACTGGGCAGAGCTCCCAGCTGAGCCGCATGCCGCCTGTCTGCTCCTGGCCATGGTCTGGGGCCTGCAGCCTCGCGCCTGCCAGTGGCCCCTGGCGCCCCTCCCGCCCTGCCCAGCGGAGCCAGAGCAGTTGGCAGGCGTCCAGGCTGTCCCAGTGCCGTCAGATACCCGGGACAGACACACAGATCTGGGGGTGGGTGGGCAGGTTTCGGGGGAGGGGTGATGGCTGGCTGGCTGGGCCGGTCTGGGGGAGTCCATGGCTGGTGAGAAAACTGGGCCCCCCCCCAAAAAAATCATCCAAGTGTCCCAGCTGCCCCATTCCACCCTGCCCCATCCCCAGTGCAGGGGTGCCCCCCACAGGACAGGGCGCACGCAGCAGTGGGGGGGCGGGGCGGTGTACAGGGACCCTGGGGAAGTGCCAACCTCAGGCCTGTTTGTGTTTCAGGGGCCCAGGAGGGCGAGCGCCGTGGCCAAACCCCAACACCAACTCTGTGAGTCCTGGAGGGGGAGGAGGGGTGCGGGCATGGGGCTGTGTGGTGCACAGGGGGGGGGAGGGGGGCATGACCAGGCACAATGCACGGGGGGGCACGGGGCCGGGCACGATGCACGGGGGGGCACGGGGCCGGGCACGATGCACAGGGAGCGCGCAGCCAGAGACGCTCCCCATGCGCTCGGTGCTGACTCGTCCCCTCTTGTCCTTCCACAGATCGCGTACTCCTCCTCGTCACCCGGGAGCTACGTGGTGAGTACCGCAGCCGCAAGGGGGCAGGGAGGTGCTCTGCCCCGCAGCCCCGTGCTGAGTGCCCCCAGCACACAGGCCCTGCACCTTGGGGGCAGATTGTGCCGGCCGGGCGCTGGGAGGTTGGGGGGATTCTGCCTGGGGCCGAGGTTCAAACGGCTCCTGGGCCTTTTGCTCTTCTCCTGCAGGGCCCTCCAGGAGGCGGCGGCCCCCCCGGAACCCCCATCATGCCCAGCCCAGGAGGTGAAGTATCCGCAGGGGTGGGGGGGGGAGCTGGGGGGGCGTTGCCCAGCCCGGAAGGGAAAAGCAGCGGACACGTCTATGCCTCTCGCTGGGGGGCGGGGGGAGGGGGGGGCTGCAGGGCCGGTGAGCTCATGCGTGGCTGCGCAGTGCCCGCCCCCTCGTGCTCTGTGGGACTGGCAGCACTGACCCCGCTCTGCACCCCACAGACTCCACCAACTCCAGCGAGACCATGTACACCATGATGAACCCTATCGGGCCCGCTGGGAACCGGCCGAACGTGAGTGCCCCCCAGCAGTGCCCCCCCCATGGAGAGCCCTGGGCAGCCCAGACCTTGCCCCATCCCACAGCCAAGGAGTGCTGATGGGGACCTGGCCACAGGCGCAGAGAACAACCTCCAGCCGACTTCCACAACTCTGCCAGTGCCCCCCGACCCCTGCCATCTCAGCCCTGGGCTCCCCCTTCCCACACCTCTGCCGGTGTCCCCCGACCCACGGACCCCTGCCAGCCCGGCCCCGGGCTCCCCCTTCCCACACCTCCGCCGGTGTCCCCTGACCCACGGACCCCTGCCAGCCCGGCCCCGGGCTCCCCCTTCCCACACCTCTGCCGGTGCCCCTCAGCCCTGATCCCTGGTCCCTCGCAGACCCATGGGGTACTGGGGGCCAGAGCAATGCTGGGCACATCCCTGAGGCCCTGCGCCGAGTTCCCCTCCACTCCCATCAGCGCGAACACAGAGCCCCAGCCCCCTGGCCCCACTACACCTGGGCAGCCTGTGTCCAGCACTGACGCGCTCCCTTTCCCTTGCAGTTCCCCATGGGGCCTGGCCCCGATGGGCCCATGGGAGGCATGAACGCCATGGAGCCCCATCACATGAACGGATCCTTAGGTGGGTAGCCCCGGCCTCTCGCCCGCCGGGGTGTGAGCTGCCCACACGGGTGGAGGGACATCAAGACGCCTACGCCCCCACCACCACCCCCCCGCGCCTGGATGCTGGGCCTGGCTCTGCCCTGACTGTGATTGTGGGCAGGTCCCTTCCTATCCCTTGGCGCTATACCTGGTGTGCCAGGGCAGGGTTGTGCCAGACCGGGAGCTCTGTGGTTCTGGCCCCTGCGCTCAGACCTGCCCCAGCCTCCCCGAGGGGACTCAGCCCCTAGCGCTGCCAGCTGAAGGCGGCCTATGGGCCAGCAGCACCTCCCCCCCCGCAGCACGCTAGCATCACTTCCCCCGATGGTGCAGGGGGAAACTGAGGCAGAGAGGCGGGCCTTACGTATGTTGGGGGTGAGGGCCGGAGCCCTGCCGCTGTGTAGGACGGACACTGCAGCATGGCCTGGGCTCCCTGGGCGGTGGGTCCGTGTCTAGTGGATCAGGGGGTCGGGGGGCACCTTTCCCTGGTATGGGGCAGCGCTAACAGGACCTGCTTGTCCTTCCAGGCTCTGGCGACATGGACGGGCTGCCAAAGGTGAGAGCACAGCGCCCCGCTCCCTATGGGGGGTTCCCCTGGGCTGAACCCCTCCCTGGGACACCCCCTGCCCCCTCCCAGGGTGCTGCCAGCTGCTGGGGTGCAGCCCTGCTGTCTCCTCTGGGCACTGGGGGTGACTCCGCCCCCCCCCCAGCACTGAGGGCAGCAGGCCAGAGCCGAACCCGCTCCCATTCCCAGGCGGCGGGTGCCAGCAGCGCTGCTGGGAGCTGTCGGCCTTTCTCTCCTGGGGCCGGGGGGCAGCAGGCCCCCCTCTAACCTGGGCTTTCCTGTGCCCCTGCAGAGCTCGCCGAGTAACATGGCGGGGCTGAGCAACCCGCCCGGGACTCCGCGGGACGACGGCGAGATGGGCGGCACCTTCTTAAACCCCTTCCAAAGCGAAAGTGTAAGGGACTGGGCGGGCCCGCCGGGCCGGCGGAGAGGGCGGGGCGGGCGGGGCTCCCGGGGCGGGCGGGGCAGCTGCAAGGCATCGGCCACCCCCGGGAAGAACAAACCTGGCACGGCTGGACCTGTGGTGGGGGCCGTGTGCTGGAGGAGCCTCCCCGAGGTGTGAGCTGCCCCGCCCCAGCCGAAAGGGGCCAGCTGGCTCCCCCAGCGTGTCGGGCTGGCCCCGGCGGCCTCCCCCCGCCTGCTAATGCTCTGGTGTCTCCCGTCTCTCTAGTACTCGCCCAGCATGACAATGAGCGTGTGATCGGCTCGGACGTCCCGGCGCAGAGAGCCAGACGCCCCCGCGGTTCTAAACTCTATTTAAAACACCCGCAGGCACTGGCCGCCTGCCCTCCTGCCAGCACCCCCCCGTTTCCCCCTCCACCTGGGGCACAGTCCCCCCCTGCACTCTATTGGCACACAGCACCCCCTCCCCCCCACGCCCTGGCCCTGCCCTCCCCCTGCGCCAGGCAGAGGAGCAAGCCGCCAGACCTGGGCCCCGCTGGACTGGTGCTGTGGGGTACACGGTGGGGGGGCTGCTTGTGCCAGGCAAGAGGCTGTTCCCAGGCAGGCGGGGGGGGGGGTGCTGTGGTGGGAGGGTGGAACCTGCTGACTGTACTGCGTGGGGGGGGGGGGGGGGCAGAGCTGTGGCTGCGTCAGGCAGCACCTTTGGGGGCTGGGAGCCAGAGCACGGCGGGGGGGGAGGCGGGGGGGGGGGGGGGGGGGTGTCCAGCCACAGACAGCTCCTTCCCTGCCGGGCAGCAGCAGTGGGGTGGAGTGAGGCTGGGGATGAGCTCCCCTTCTCTGGGGTTACAGGCTACGGCTGGCAGCCCTGCCCCCAGCTCTGCCCAGCCCCACACAGCAGGGTGGGGGGAGGGGGGTATTTATTTAAGGGTTTGTTTTGCTGTACAGGGTTTAACTTATCATGGGCTTCCCCTCCCCCTCCCCAGCTTCCAGGGATCCCCCACCCCCTCCAGGGGCCCCGGCTGCACCAGAGCCTGCCGTGGAGCCATAGGACAGACCCTGCAGCCCCCTGCCCCACCCAGCAGTCTACCCCCCACCCCAGTGTAGTTATGCCAATTCCATCAGCTGCTCCTCCACAAATACCCTCGGTCAGGGGTGCCCCCCCTTTCTGCCCATGCTGCCCTGCAAGCCACAGCTCCTCAGGCCCCAGCCCCTGCCCCTGGGGGCACTGGGGAGGCCGGGCAGAGCCCTCCCCCCCCCCGGCTGCCAGCTAAGCAGAGCTGCCTCAGCCCCCTCCTGCTGCCCAGGAGCCCCCCCCCCTTCCTGTGAGCACCCCCATGGCGGGGGGAATTGCGCCCCCCAGGTGATTGCGCTCTGCTGCCCCCAGTGCTCTGCCCCCCAACCCTTCCACAGCCAGAAACACCCCATGGAGTCTCTAGGGAATAGGGGGGACCCCCACCCCACTCTGTTTGCTCAGCCACTGTGATTCCCCCCAGCCAGTCCCCCATGGACAGACTGGGCTCGGCCCCTGCCCTGCAGCAAAGGGGGGCAAGTGTACATAGGCCCCCCCAGCAGCCCCCTTTGCCCCAGGCGCCTGCCCCTGCCCGCCATGGGGACCACTTTTAACTTTCCTATGAAGGATTCTCTCTCCCCCCCCCCACCCCCCTTTTATAAACATGAAGGACCTCAGCAGCAGCGCGGCCACGCTCCCTCCAGCTCTCAGCCCAAAGCCACCCCCGCCCGGGCAAGGGGGACGGAGCTGGGTTTTCTATTGCTGTTCGGGGTGAGCCTCCGCCTGCCCCACGCGTGTGCTGTGCCCGCCGCCGGCTGGGAGGGGACGCAGCCCGCTGGTGTGTTGCTGCCGGGGGCAGCGCCTCCCCTGCTAGGTTAGTGCGTCTGTGTAGGGATTTCGTCTGTTCTTTCTACTCTGAAGGCTTTAGACTGAAAGTTGCTTATCAAAAAAAGAAAAAAGGAAAAAAAAAAAAAACCACAAACGAAACAAAAAAAAAAAAAAAAACCAACAAAAACAAGAAAAGAAAAAAAAAAAACACCCCAAAAACCTGCATCAATAAATGTAATTTGATTTTTTTCATAGCTCCGCCTCCTTTGTCTCCCCCTTTACCACTCCCCAGGACCCCTTCCACAGCACCCCCCAGGGACCAGTGCACCACTGGCGGGGTGCCAGGCTGAACACATGAGCACCCTCCTGCCGGAGCCATGAATCCCACTGCCCTGTGGCGGCCCAGCACTCACGGAGCCCGGACCCCCCCCCCAATCACTGGGCCCCCACCACAGGAAGGGGCTTGGGGCAGAGACTTGGGTCTTTGCCTTGGTTTCCCCAGCTGTTCCACACCAGCTGGAGCTGGGTAAAGCCCCAGGCCACACAGTGCAGGGCAGGGCTTGTGGGGCGCACCCCAGGGAGACCCCTTTCACAGGAACACCGCTGTCTCTGGGCACCGCTTCCCAGGGAAGAGGGCAGGGCGCCAGGTAGAGACATGACGCAGAGGGATCAACAGAGACAGACATGCTCCCACTTTTTATTTAAAAAAAACAAACATTCCCAGCTTCCAGTTACTGGCAGTGGGGCCTGGGTGGCTGGGGGAGGGGGGGGTCCTCCTGTGCCCCCAAATTAATTCAAACTAAGAATCCCCCTACAAAATACAGTCCCCGGATGGACCACGGCTCCTGTCCCCCTTCAGGCTGACCATGGTCCCCTCTCCAGCAGCGGCAGTTCTGCCCCCCCCATGTCTCAGCCCAGACTCCCCTGGGAGCTGGGGGGCGTTGTGGCCATGGGGCAGGGCCCTAGTTGTCAATTTGCAGCTGGGCTTGCGAAGTGCCATGCCCATTACTGCCTGGGCACAGGTAGCCGTTCACGTGGGCAGCTGCCCTCTTGAGGGAGACTGGGCACTCGGCCAGACGCGCTCGCTTCAGACTCGGACACGGCCGCTGCATCTTGTGCTCCAGCAGCATGTGGTTCTGGGGGGGCAGCCCCACACAGGCCCTGCGGGCAGGATCAGAGAGAGAGCAGCATGTCAGGGGGGAGGGGGCAGAGGCCTTTGCAGCCAGCTGGACACCCCACAGACTGGGCACCACCAGGTCCCTGAGGGGATCTCAGTACCAGGTCCCACAGGGGCTAATGCAACTCGCCCCACCCCTGCCAGGTTCAGTCAAGGGCCCAGGCTGCTCCCGAAGGGGCCTGGGCACTTGGGTTGGCGAAGGGAGCGGGCACCCCAGGCATGGAGGAGAGTGGGGAGCTGGAGACGGGGATAGAGCCGGCACCCCAGGAGTGGGGGGGCGGGGGGGAGGAGAGAGCCGGGGGTACCTCAGGATGTTCTCGATGCAGCTTCTCTGCCGGAAGAGGGCGTTGACGACAGGGGAGCCCTCAGGCACCAGGGGCGCCTTGCACAGGAAGCCCAGGATGGACAGGACGCTGTGGAAGCCCTGGAAGTCGGGGTCGCTCTCGGTGCAGAAGGTGATACGTTGGCAGAGCTCGGTCAGGATGGCCAGGTCCAGGATGATGGGGCTGGCCAGCAGGGAGTCCTGGGGGTGGGGCAGAGTCAGTGGGTGGGGGGGGGGGGGCAAGGCCCAGCTCCCTCTCCCCAAGGGAGGCACAACCCAGGGCCAGAGGGGCCAATGCTCCCCCGCCACCCGCCGCTGTTTCTCCCTGATACCATCAGGGCAGGGAGGCGGGGTTTGACCTGTGCCCAGGGACAGGAATTCCCGGCCCTACCTCGCAGGTGTTGTGTATGACAATGGTGTTGGTGCCGCCCATCATGATCTCCGAGGTGTACTCGTCCAGCGCCCGCTTGCTGTCACCCACGTAGGGCACGTACTTAATCACCACCTGCAACCGAGAGCCACCTGAATACTGGGCCCCAGACCAGAGCCACCGCTGGGCAGCGGGTTCAGGGCAGCTTCTGTCCCCACCCCGTCCGCAACAGAGCCAGGTACAACTCCGGGGGGCTCCCTCACTCCCCCCACCCCCCGGCACTCACACAGTGATCGGGCTTCTCCTGGGGCCCATAGAGCAGGGGGTTCGACTGCACCATGTCGTCCACCACGTTGCTCTTGGAGACCTCCTTGGAGCGGAACTGCTGCGGGGCCGACAGGTTCTTCCCATCGTTGTTGCCCAGGTGGTTGTAGCTGACGATGGACACTGTCTGGGATAGGGGGGAGCAAAGATGGGTCACAGCAGCCCCACAGATCACAGCCGCAGCTGGGGGAGCCCTGGTCTCCCTGCCCGCCTCCCAGACCTGGCTGCCGGGGAGGCCCAGCCAGGGCAGGGGGCTCTGCACCCCCCCCACCCCACCCACCCCATGGAACAAGTTTGTCTGGATTCCAAGGGGAAGGGCCAAGCTGAACCCCCACTGGCCCCCACTCCCGGGATGCTCCAGCCCCCAGAGCCCTTGGGGGTTATGCAGATGCGCCTCAGTCCCTACCCGCAGCCCCTCCCCCTGGGGAGCTGGCCTGCACCCGGCTGCAGGAGGGTTACAAGCCCTCCCACCCCACCCAAGGGCTCTGCTGAGGCCAGATTCACTCTCCCTGGTGACTGTGCCGGACTCAGCCCCTGGACTCCAGGAGGGGAACCTGCCTAGACCCCCGGCAGCCCAGCGTCGTCACCAGCCCGGCATGCCCCGCGGCGGGCGCCCCCGGCACCCCCTCACCTTGAGGCCGGCGCTGATCAGGAAATCCACCAGCACCGACTTGAGCTTGGTCTGGCCAGACTTGAAGTCGTCTCCGCAGATGAAGACGTGGTGCTGCAGGGCGAGCTCCACGGCGCCCGGCACAAAGGTGTTCTGGGGGGAGCCGTTGATGTAGGCGCAGCCCTCCAGGATGCTGGCCACAGCGAAGAGCGTGGAGGGAGACACCTCGAGGCCTCGCTGAGTAGATGGGGAGAGCTCAGTGCAGCGCCCGGGGGGGGAGGGAGCCCCAGGACACACACACACACCCCCCAGTGCGCAGGCAGCCCCCACCCCCAGACAGCCAGTAGGAGCACCAGGCCCTCAGAGAAAATATATCACAGGGCGCCACTGTCAGCTCTGTCCCCACATCCCCACCATTCAACCCAGCCCCCCCATGCAATGGGGCCACTGCCCCCAAACCCAGCTCCCCCAGTCTCTTCCCCCCCCCCCAGCTCTAGGACTGCTGTGTCCCTACTGAAGGGCAAAGCCAGTTCCCCCGCCCCTGGCAGGAGCCAGAACCAGCCCCCCAGACTGGCTGCATCTGGAGCACCAGCGACGAGACCAGCCGCCACTAGCCCAGCCCCCGGCGGGCGGGGGGGGGGGGGGGGGAGGGGGAAGGCCACATGCCCCTCACGGGCTCTCACCTCGATGGCCTGCAGCAGGTTGGCGCCCGTGTCGTTGACGCCCGGCAGCACGTCGCAGAAGCGCTCGGTGTTGGCCGTCCACAGGACCACGACCTTGTCCACCCCGCTGGTGGCCTTGAACTCCTGGATGTCCCTGCGGATCTGTGCCACCTGCACGAGGGGCTTGTCAGCGCCCGGCAGCACAAGCCCAGGACGGGGCACCAGCAGGGAAGCTGCTGGGCCCCCCAGACCCCTGCAATTTGAGGGATCCTGCCCAGTGTGGGTCAGCTCCGGTGGGCAGCAGGGATGGTGCTTGGGGGGTAGGTGCCAGAACTGCGCCCCCAGCACCCCCCTGCGGAGCACAGGGCCCAGCCTCCCCAATGCTGGCACACAGCCCAGGGCTGCCCTTGGGAGCCGCGATGTCCCAGGTCTTGCAGGCAGAGGCTGCTCCGAAATCCCGGCCCAGCTCCCGCAGCCCGTCAAAGCCAGCCCAGAAGCCTGCATTGGGGCCTCCTGCTCCCCCACCCCAGCCACGGGGCTCACCCCCGCAGCCGTGGGAATGTAGCGGATGGGGATCCCCCACCCCACCCACCTGCTCAGCCTTCGTCCCGCGGAGGACATGGTCGGCTCGGTCCTCCTGATTGTCTGCAACGAATCCTGGGATGTAAATGGACGGGCGGGGCTTCATCTTCACCATATGGGGCCAGAGCTGCTCCTGCAGCTGCCAGTCGAGGACCTTGGCCCGTCTCATGGCCTCAGCCAAGTTCAGGGAGGAGACATCCCAGCCTGAGACCGGAGAGGGGACACCAGTCAGAGCTCTGGGCCCCCGCCCACACAGCCTCCCCTCCTCCCAACACAGCCCCCCTTTCGCCCCCCGCCCGCCCACACAGCCCCCCCTCCTCCCAACACAGCCCCCCTCCTCCCAACACAGCCCCCCCTTCAGCCCCCCCCGCCCACACAGACCCCCCTCCTCCCAACACAGCCCCCCTTTCGCCCCCCGCCCGCCCACACAGCCCCCCCTCCTCCCAACACAGCCCCCCCTTCAGCCCCCCCCGCCCACACAGACCCCCCTCCTCCCAACACAGCCCCCCGTTCGCCCCCCGCCCGCCCACACAGCCTCCCCTCCTCCCAACACAGCCCCCCTTTCGCCCCCCGCCCGCCCACACAGCCCCCCTCCTCCCAACACAGCCCCCCCTTCAGCCCCCCCCGCCCACACAGACCCCCCTCCTCCCAACACAGCCCCCCGTTCGCCCCCCGCCCGCCCACACAGCCCCCCTCCTCCCAACACAGCCCCCCGTTCGCCCCCCCCGCCCACACAGCCCCCCCCTCCTCCCAACACAGCCCCCCCTCCTCCCAACACAGCCCCCCCTTCGGCCACCCCCCGCCCACACAGCCTCCCCTCCTCCCAACACAGCCCCCCCTTCGGCCACCCCCCGCCCACACAGCCTCCCCTCCTCCCAACACAGCCCCCCTTTCGCCCCCCGCCCGCCCACACAGCCCCCCTCCTCCCAACACAGCCCCCCCTTCGCCCCCCCCGCCCACACAGCCTCCCCCCGGACCATCCCGCCCCCCACTAACAGCCCCCAGGGCATGCACACTCACCATCAAAGACGATGTCATTAGGGTGCACCATGGGCAGCAGGTCCCGGAAGGGCACGTAGACGTCGCCCGTAGGGCCAGTTCCCAGGCAGACGGTGGACGCTTGCAGCAAGGAGCCGTAGTAGTTGGCGTACTGGGAAGAGGGAGAACACCAAGGTGACACTGAGCCCCAGGGGCCCCCAGGCCGGGGAGCTCCCCCACCCCCGGGGACCTTCCAGGAGGGCACAGAACATGGGAGCCGGGGGCCCCTCCCCAAGGTCCGAGTGCCCAGCCCTCGGCTCCCAGCCGCACCACGCCACATGGCTTGGGGAGAACCCCCCGCACAGGGGCTGAGCGCCACATTCCCGTCACCACCGGAGCCACGAGCACTTCCCAGGCCGTGGCCAGGACAGACACGGCCCCGCAGCACAGCCCTACACCCCCCAGGCTGGGAGAGCCTCAGGGGCCAGCCTGGAGCTCGGAGGCCTCACCGCCAGCCACACCCCAGCGGGGCAGGGCTTTGGCTCATCTACCCACTCGCCTGGGCCCAGGCTCCATCTCTGGGCAACTGGCTGGGGCCGCATCTGGGCGTCTGAGACGAGCCAGCCGGTCACAGGCCCTGCCGCCTGGGGGGCTGGCTAGAGACCACCTGTCTCGTCCCCTGGAAAGCGCCGCCAGACGCCAGGGGACGAGACTCGCTCACCTTCCGTCCGGTCTTGGTCATCCAGGAGAGGCCCAGCCTGTTGGCCAGCACGGCCGCTGTCACCGTGGTGCCGTTGTTGCCGCCCCAGCCCACCAGCATCACCCCCAGGCGGGGGACCTGCCGCTCCGTGCGGAAGGTGAACTTGGTCGACTGCGGCTTCACCTGGGAGCCCCAGAGACAGGCAGTGAGAACCGGGGCGCAGCCTTCGCACACAGCACAAGGAGAGGAAGGGGGTGGGACAAGACGCACGTGGGGCACGCTCATCCGCTGGCGCTGCAGGGGCACAGCAGGGCTCTGCACAGGGACGGGGCAGCAGCACCCGACCGATGCACCAGGACAACTTGCCCAGCCCACCCCAAGGCTGGGCCCCTCTGCAATGGGGGGGCTGCTCCCACCAGCTCCTCAGAGCCCAGGGAAACCAACGGCAATGCGATCACACCCAACGCGGCACCGTTTCATGTTAGAACTTTGAGCCCCGGCCCCATGGCGCAGACGCCCCCAGGCTACAGGCAGGACGTGTCCCCAAGGGCCCCCTCGGCTCCATCGCTCCCCTGGCCGAGCGGAGGAACCCGCCTGATGGCAGCTCACACACAGCCTGGGTCCAGCCCAGGCCAAGCAGAGCTCTGGGCCACTCCTACCAGTGGGGCAGGTGCATAGAGACGAACAAATGCGGTTCCCCCTCCAGTGGGCACAGGGCCACGGTCCAACGCTGGACCCGCCAACAGCAGGTACCTTGGTGACGCCATCCTCCCTGCTCACGTGCACGGTGCTGTACGTGTACTTGGCCTCAATGTAGTCCTTGCTGTAGGTCACGTCAGGGCTCTCAACGAGGAACGTCTCTGCCATGTTTCTTGGAACTGCGAGGTGGAGGAAGCAGATTATTACAGACCCGTCAGGCCTCACGCCCGGCAGGACCCAGGGTGCAAATCATTCAACACCCACTGCCCCTGCGACCAGGATACTCCCAGCTGTCTGCTAGGCCAGCAGTCCCTCCCTTCCTGCCAGCTGTCCCCTGGGCCAGTGTGTCCCCCTGCCCCAGACTGGCTCTTCCTCTCCCAGAGGCCTTTGCTGAGGAGGGGCATAATCCCCATTTTACAGGCAGGGAAACCGAGGCACATAGCAGTGAAGAGGCTTATCCCCCTACCACCACCCAGGTGGTGAGAGCTAGAACAGAGGTATCCTAGCTTCCAGTGTGCAGGCAGGAGGAGCCCGCCAGCGACCCAGGCGCGCCACAAAGAGGAGCGCGAAGTGCCTGGGTTTCTGTGAGGCTGCGGGATGTGGGTCGGGGTGGCTTGGGTCAGGCTCCGCGCCAGGCCAGGCTCATTGCCAGACAGTAACAGGCCTAGAAGTTTGGCTTATTCCAACAGGTGCTTTGGGCTCACGAGGGCAGGGAGGCATTGGGTTGCTTTGCTGGTGCCCGGTGGAAAGGGGCGGGGCAGCCCCACCAGCGCCCAGCCCAGGCCCCCAGCGGAGCTACACAAGCCAAAATAACCCAGGGACAGGAGCACAAGCCCAGTGCAGCCCGGCTACGGCCCATTTCCACCCCCGCTCCCCAATGAAACATGCCCCCCCCTCCCCTCCAGCCCAGACCCCCTTCTCCTCCCACCGCCCCCCGACAGTTAGTGGCATGACCTACAGCACACCACAGGCAGGGCAGGAGATGGGGGGCCAAGATGGGGGGGGGGAAGTGCTCCCCCAGCTGCTCTGACAGGGGCCGGCCTAGGCACGACGCCCCGCGATCTTCGCTGCCCAGAGCTCACCGACTCACCCGCCCCGTGCCTCAGTTTCCCCCATTTGAATCACGGGGAGCACGGTCGGGCCGCGAGGCTAATCGGGGCCCACGGAGAGGGCTCGGTTATGGGGCTCTCCCGCCGGTCCCTCCCCGCCCCCACAGCCAGCCCTGCCATGGGGCAGCAGCTCCGCGGGGCGGGGCCCCGGCACGGGGGGGCGGGGCCGGAGGGGAGGCGCCACCCCACGGAGAACAGGGGCCCGGCCCGGGCAGATCCCAGCCCCCCAGTGCCCCCCAACCCGCGGGGCGGAGCACCCCCAGCGCACGCTCGGGCCCGGGGGGGTCCCGGTGGCCGCGGCCGGGAGCGCTCGGGCCGGGAGGGGGGGCAGCTCCCAGCCCGGGAAATACACGCCCCCCCCGACCCGCCATGGGACCCAGAGCCGGAGGCTCCCCCCGTCCCGAGCGCCCCGACAGGGCACCGGGACCCGCCCGCAGCCCCAGCTCACCTGGCTCGGCTCGGCTCGGCTCTGCTGCGGACCCCCGGGCATGCGGCGGCTTAATCGGATCCAGGACCCGCCCCCCCCGCGGCTCCGCCCCGCCGTAAATTTCCATCCGCTGCGGATTCCCCCACTCGCCTGGGCGGGACACGTGCCCCCCCCGACCCCCCCCCAGGCCTGCCTGTAGCCAGTGCCCGCCCCCAGACTGCACAGAGCCGGTACCTCTGCCCCCCCCCCCGCTCCCCCTGTGCCTGGCAACCCCCCCTGCACCCAACAGGTGCCTGCACCTGGCAACCCCATAGCCCCCCCCCCGCCTGCCTGTAGCCAGTGCCCCCCCGGACTGCACAGAGCCGGTACCTCTGCCCCCCCCCCCGCTCCCCCTGTGCCTGGCAACCCCCCCTGCACCCAACAGGTGCCTGCACCTGGCAACCCCATAGCCCCCCCCCCGGCCCGCCTGCCTGTAGCCAGTGCCCCCCCAGACTGCACAGAGCCGGTACCTCTGCCCCCCCGGATCCGCCTGTGCCTAGTGACCCCCCTGCACCTGGCACCCCGATAGCCCCCCTGGCTTGCCTGTAGCCAGTGCCCCCCAGGACTGCCTGGCCCCAGCACCCTCTGCCCCCCCCATGTGGCAGTGTCTGGGGGACCTGCCCCACGCAGCACTCACAGGCTTTCCCAGGATCGCCCCTTTTCTGAGGCAGCTGCCCGGGTGCCAACCCTCCAGGATGGTCCTGGAGTCCCCAGCAATTAACCGCTGTGGCATGTGCTGAAACACATCCAGGCAAAACATGCTGCCAGCTGGGCCGTGTGATGGGCTCAGGCTTCGCCCATAATGCCCTGGGTTTTGCCCCCGGAGGTGGGCACTCCACCCCATGCCCAGCAGCTGCCGGCACCGGCCCACCTTGTCCACACACGCACAGCCCTCGAGGGATGTGAGCCTGGCAGCCCCCAGGCACTGCCACATGGGGGAGGGGCAGTGCCCAGCACCCCCTGGGACCCACTGTCCTGCTGCTCTTCCCCTGGAGGGCATCGCTGTTTGCACCGGGCGATCACCCCTCACAGCCGGTGCCGAGGGGGGGAGCTCAGCTAGGCACAGGGCAGGGAGGGGGATCATCCTAACGCTTGTTTTTTTCAGGGGAGGGTCGAGTTGCGTATCAGACAAAGCCCCAGTTCCCTCCTCACCTCCCAAACTCCACCTGCTGCGCGCGCGGGGGGGGGGGGGGGGGGGAGGAGGTTGTGCAAAAAATCTCCCCCCCGTTTCAGGAAAGGCAAATGCAGAGTTTGCAAGCCATGCGTGCGCCACAGGGCCAGGTCTGGGAAAGAGCTTAGGGGTGGCCAGCAGGCCCCTGGCTCCAGCCCACAGCAGAGTATTGGTAGGGGGAGCAGTGCTGGGCCTGCAGCGATCCCAAACCTACAGTGTCTAGATCCCCGTCCCTTCGTGGAGCTGGGAACAGAGGCAGCAGTACTGATGGACTCCCCCCCCCCCCCCCCAACACACACACACGAGCCGGCTGCTGGACTGTGCACACAGCTAGACCCATTGGTGTGTGGTCTACACCTCACAGCAGTGGTGCCTGAGGCCATGGGCAGCTGGACCTGGAGAGCAGGCAGAGGGGCTGCTGCCTTCCTCCCATTCCCCCCCACCCGTGAGTCTCTGCCGGTTCCCCCTCTGAGATCCATTCTGGTCCAGGGGGTGCTGGGCACTGCCTGACCTCACCAGCTCCTCCAGCCACTGGAGCAAGGCAGGGGGTGAAGTGTGTGTCCTTCCTTGCACTGCGCCTGGCTGCTACGTTAGGAGAGAGGCCAACCGGCAACAGCATTAATGATCATTGATACTCCCCACCCTGGGGGGCGTCCCTCACGCTCCCTGCCAGATGTGCTCAGACCAGCCTGGCTCATCAGAAAGAAACGTCCTTAACCAGTTGTGAGCGCTGGGAATGGAGGGAGGAAGCTCGCAGCTGGCCCAGCGTCCAGCGCCTGCATGGGGGGCTGTTGGGGTGACCGTGGGCACCTGGCAGCAGCCAGGGGTTAATGAACGTAGAGAGGTCAGAGCACAGGAGCTCGGCTGCTAGCGAGCACCATGCACGAGAGAACAAGCAGGGGGAGCGGAGAAAGGGGCCAAGTTTTGCCCTGATAGGAACAGGCCTCACCGTCAGTAGAGCGGAATGTGGCCGTTTGTCCTCCCCCAAGCACCTTTCAGCCTGACTTTGGTGTCCCAAAGTGCTTTGCAAACCCTGACTCACACCGGCCTGGCTTGTGCCGTGAGAACACCAGGCTGGTGGCCATGTTGCACTCAGCAAAACCCTGCCACCCAGCAGCCCCTGCAGCGCTCCGAGCGCGTTCTGAGGGAGAGGTTGGGATGCTGGAAAAGGGGGCAGCGCCCCGCGACAGTGACCCCTTGGGCAGCCCTGGGCTATGAGCACCGGCCACAACAAGTCCCACAGTAGCGGGGGGAGGCCGGGCGTAGGAAGCCTGGGCAGAGATTTATCAGCTCAGTGCAGACCCCTTTCACCTCAACAGCCCCTGGTCTTCTGCCTTTTGCTCCCGCCCGTTTGCTTCTCTAGCATCCCCAGCAGCTTCCCAGGCCAGCGCTCCTGGGAGAGATCCTGCTGCTCGCGGGTCGGCTCCGTGTCCCTGGGAGGAAAGCATCCCACGCGTGAGCAGTAAACGAGGGAAAGGGGCCTGGAGAAGCTGCAGCCCCACCGAGGAAGCCCGGGCCGCTGGCCCCCGCTGCACAATGCTGGCGCTGGTGGGCAGATGAAGGACAGAACGGCCTGAGCGCTGGAATTCCAGAGCCTCAGCAAGGGATTGAAACAAAACCATGGCTTTGTACCAGGATCTTGGCTCTGAAAGTCCTGGCCAGGGGGCCTGGAGCTGGTACTTTTCCACTGCTTCCCCTTTTTACCCCCTCCCATGACTTCCCCCATTGTTCCTGTCCCGCCGCGCCGGCTCCCCCCTCCTTGCCGGAGCAGCACGTGAGCAGGGGCTCCCTGGCTTCTGCTTTTCCAGCATCGTGGCGAGGCCAGCAGCATCGCCCGCTTCCCTAGCCCTCTTCTGAACACCAGCACCAGCACGCGCTGCCTTCTGGCAAAGCGTCACCCCCGGCCCCTGTCCACGGAGACCAACGTGACCTCGCCAATAGCAGCACTTAGAAACCACCATGAGAAGCCCCCCCCTGGTGAAAAGTGAGAGCTGCCCCAGGCTTGTGCAAGGAGCCCTGACCACTCGGCTGCAGGCCGTTCCGCCGCACGGAGCCGTTTTCCTGCTGCGTGAGCCGAGGGAGGCAGCGAAGGCCTAGCTGGAGGAAAGGCACCTGGTCCCATTAGCAGTGCTCTAGGGCCTAACCCCCAGCCCCGCTGCTGCCCTGTTTTGCAGGGCTGTAACCCGGTCAGAGCCAGACTGAGATGGGGACCCTTGCTGTCATCTTGGCATATCAACAGAAGCTGCTTACGGAGACAAGTGCCCTGCACCCCGCGAGGGGAGGCACCCGAGGGCTGGCGGGCAGAACCCAGGGAGGCCGGAAGCGTTTTGAAGCAAACAGATACAGGAGCAGCTGGGTTTTGCTCAGGGTTGGCCTTTATGGGACGTTCGTGTGTGTCACAACGGGGCCCTGTAGAGTCACACCCTGCCTGGCTGCACACAAGCTCTGGGTCTCCTTCGACTGCTACTGCCCCTCTTAGCAGCAGGCCCCTGACCCAAGGCTGAGGGTGTTGCAGATACCAGAACCAAGGCCTGCAGCGGGCAGAAGGGAGAACTCCCAGGAAAAGCCACAGAGACCAGGCTCAAGAGCATCCTTGAATGTTTATTACAATGGATCTGGGGAAAGTCCTACGGTCCGATCTCGCCTTGAGAGCCTGCCTGGCTGGAGAGCAGCTCTGGCCAGGTCTGCCCAGGGAAATGGACTAGAATCGCTGGGGTAATAAACTATTCTGAACTAGCTCCGCCTGTAGCTGCTATTCCCGAATCAAAGTGATTTTATTCCTGAGTAACTACTCCAGCCTGGAAACAATTCTGGTCACCTGACCATGCAGCTAGAAAAGCCCTGAGAAAGGCATCCCCCAAAGCACCCCTGTGTAGTCACTAGTGAGGGTGGCCTGGAGCCTGAGGGAAGGGGCTCCCGTAGCCTGCCCGAGCACGTCTCCATCTACTGTGTTTATCGTCCCACTCCCAGCTGAGGTAGGACAGAGCAGCATCCGCCTTACGCAGCAACTCGGTGACATCATGCAAAGCAGGAGGCTGCTGCAAGGAGCTCTGGGGACCCCGGGAGGCAAACAGTCACACTTCCATAGCCCCGGCTTTCTGCCTGCAACAGGCACCTGCTGCCTTGGGCTTTTGCGAGGGTAGGTTTTGAATTCTTCCACCTTAAGGCTACCCCGAGGGAACCACCTTTGTTAGCTCCCACAGCTGAACCTGGTCGCTGTCTGCCTCACAGTTGGCAACATCCCGCTCATGTCAGAGCGAGGGAAGCAGCAGCTTGTGCTTGAGGTACCGTAAGTTGACCCCCGCTTACCCCGAGTGACCAGCACAGAACTCCCTGGGAGAGGTTGGCCAGAAGTGAGTCCTGCACCAGAACTAGCCCAGATCCATTGCACCTGTTAGCCCATCCCTGGCTTCTGGCCACCCCCATAGAGAGCTGGGGTTTGGGAGCACGCAGGCTGAGAGCCAATGAGTGATCACACATGAAACGTGCAGCGAATGGACAGGAGAGTCAAGTTTCCAGACAATTAGGTTCCGATAAGAGGGAAGCTTCTGTGGCAATGCTGGGCGTGGCAGAGAGGAAGCAGCCGGTAAATTTCCACTGGCCCTTTTCTCTCATGCAGCCCTGCTAACGCTCCAAGCAGTCTGCTAATCGATTCACTTCTTGATCCCGCCTGGAACACAATCTGACAGCAGTTTATGGACTCAGAATTGCCTAGAAGTGACAGGAAAGAAGCAATTTAGTGCTATTTACACACACATTCCATTTTGGCAACCAAGAAGTAGCTTCTGTCCAAAGGGTAAGCTGTCTTCATCAGCGTTGCTAGGTATTGTTTGTCTTCCCCGGGTTCAGTGCTTGCTAGAGTCTCAGGCAGCCCCTGCACAGGTGCTGGGAACAAGGGGAGGAGATAGAACAGGACTTTGGGATCAGCTGCTCCACACACTGGCGGTGGGAGACTTCCATGTGAAAGAAATTGGAAAGCAGGACACAGACAGTGAAGAGAACATGATAGAAACACACAAAACAAGGACTAGAACAGAGAAGAGAGATCTGGCACGCCTGTATCTCCTCTGATAAAAAGATGAAAGGAAATTCAATGAGATTGAAAGAAATTTAAAAATGAAAACATTTGTAACAGAACATGTCATTAAACTATGGAACTCCCTGCCACATGAGATCAAGAGCTTAGCAGGATTCCGAAGAATTGACCTGTGCACATATGGATCACAACAACCCATGCAGTCTCTACTGCAGCTACATGTGTAAGGGATATAAACCCTCATGCGCCTACGTCGCCAGCCATCGTAAGGAGGTTATGCAGAAGCCTTTGTTATAGGCAGGTTATTGCATTACGTGATTTCCTGCACCTTCCTCTGAAGCATTTGCTATTTAGACAGACAGGATCCTGGCCTAAATAGAACTGCACTAGTCCCGCATAGAGACAGATACAGAATCTCTGGGTGACATTCTGGGGCTTGTGTTGTCAGACTAGATCAGTGGTTCCCAAACTTTAACAGCCCACGAACCCCTTTCACTAAATTGTGAAATCTCGTGAACCCCCTCCTAAAAGTGAATATTTCCAGAGATTTAAGTTTAAATTTCCTCAGTGTGATGGATGCCCAACTGCCCGGCCCCGCTCTCCCTGGGGCTTGGAGTGCTGGGGTCCGGGCTGCCGGCTCCCCTGCTGACGGGGGCGGGGCTCGGGCTGCCAGCCCCAACTGCCCGGCCCCACTTCCTCTGGGGCTCGGGCTGCCAGCCCTGCGTGGGGAGCGCTGTAGGTTGGGCTGCTGGCTCCCCCACTGACAGGGGCAGGGCTCGGGCTGCCGGCCCCAACTGCCCGGCCCCGCTCTCCCTGGGGCTCGGGGTGTCTGCCTTGCAACAGGGTCCCACCTGCTGTCTCCAATGCCCGGGGTCCTCTGTCCGCCCTTAGTGAAATTTTTCCGGCGAACCCCCATTTGGGAACCACTGGACTAGATGATAAATAAAGCCAGAAGGGACCACAGATCATCTCGTCTGACCTCAAGCATAACACAGGCCTGGTCTGAAATACTTCATTTGCACTAGGGCAGATCTTTGATGAAAGTATCCAGTCTTGATTTGTTGCCAGGGCTGGAAAACTCACCCCTACTCTCAGTAAATTGTTCCAGTAATTAGTTACCCTCCTTTGCAAGTTTGCACCTTATGTCAAGTTTGAATTGCTTTAACTTGCAGCCATTGGCTCTCGTTAGACCTTTACCTCCTAGACCGAAGGGCCCCCATTATCAAGTGTTTGTTCCCTAGATAAGTCATTCTAAACTGTGATCAAGTCAGTCCTTAACCTTCTCTGTGTCAAACGAAATAGATTGAGTTCCTTGAGTCTGTCATTCTAAGGCAGGTTTTCCAACCCTTTCATCATTCTCATGGCTCTTCTCTGACCCCGTCAGTTTAATCGACATCCTTCTTGAGTTGTTGACACTAACTGGACCCAGGAGTCCTGTGGATGGTCCCCTTTGGCCTTTAAAAAAAAAAAAAAAAAAAGCCACCCACTACCTATGGACACTTGCGTCCCTCTCCCCCTCAGTACAGCCCGTGGTCACAGAACAGACAGCAGCTATTAAGGGAAGAACAGAGGCTGTTTTAGGAATGGGTTTGGATACTGACCAGTCACTCGTTCTCATTTCATTCCTGTGTTAGACAGGATTTGCCCACCCAGCCTGTGCTCTCAGTGCTGGAGGATTCCCAGTATCCCTCATTTACTCTCTTTTCAAGTATCGGAAATAAATGGACACGCACGTTTGGTGTCTCACGTTAGAAACTAGGACTCCACGAGCTGGACTGCTTTGGGGGTCCGTTCTTCCACCACGATCTCAGCCAGCCCTGCAACCTCCGAGTCCCCAGCCCCTTCACCTGCGCCAAGGCATTTCAGCCTGAGCAGTGACACTCCCTGCTGCTTCACCCCTACTCTCCCCAGCAGGCATTGCAAGTCATAGGTTCCCGCAGGAAGTCAGAGACGGAGGCAAAGAGCAGAAGTCTTAAGGGGACAAAAATCCACCTTTTGAAGTATTGCCACAGCTTAGAGTTTCCCACAAGAACTTGGTAACGGCCCCTTTAAGGCATGTGCCGTGTTTAAATATGCAGCGCACAGGTCTCATTTGCACATTAAACTTTCAGCCTGCCAGAGTCAGGTTTCTAGACAATACGATGCAAATGAGGATTTCAGTTTAAGCAGCCTGGGTGGGGCACTGGGGAGCCTGCCGGAAATTTCCACTAGCCAAGTTTTAAATTCTTACTTTTCTCAGCTCCTTCTGAGGGCTCTGCCACCGTATCGACAGGGATCACGTCTCTGACTGCGGCACATGCCCACGGCAGGGGAATGGGCAGAGCCAACCCCCAGCCAAGTCTCGTGAAAATGCCCCAAAGCAAGCAGGGACACCAAGTGCTCTGTGTGGAGCGGGGTCTCCAGCAGCACTGCCTGCTCCACCCGTGCCGTGAATCGGTACCGACCGAGGGTGCACCAACCCCGGCTCCCGCCCAACAGCTGAGCAAACGTTCCTGGATTGCGGAGGCCTACACAAGGGCCGCAAAGGCAGCCTGGGTCAGGTGCTCTGCTCTGTTCGTGGAACAGGAGATGGAGTCCCATGTGACCGCTAAGGTACAGGCGGATTCTCCCTCCCCCAGCACTGCGTGTGGTACAGGCTGTTCCTAATCCCACCTGGTGTGTTTTCAGTTAAGATTCTGCTGTTCTTCCAGGCGCTCCCTCACAAGCCGGCCTCAAACCAAGGGATCCCCTTCCACCCTCCCCTCAAGGGCTGCAGCCACTAGGGGACTCCCTGATCCGTCTCCCCAGTTCAAGCTCTCCACACCACTGGGCTTGAGGCTGGGAAGGTGCCCATGGTTGCAGCTGCCAAAGAGAATTTTCCCAGAGTCAGTGGGAATCCAACACACCGTCATGTGTCCTAAACAAAGCAACCCAGGCCATGCCGAGGCCATGGAGAGCACTGCCCCACTGGTTCTCAAACTGGGGGTCAGGACCCTCAGGGGGTCACGAGCTGTCAGCCTCCACCCCAAACCCTGCTTCGCCTCCAGCATTTATAATGGTGCTAAATAGAAAAGAAGTGTTTTTAATTGATAAGGGGGGGGTCGCACCCAGGCTTGCTGTGTGAATGGGGTCACCAGTACAAAGGTTTGAGAACCCTTGCACTGCCCCCTGGTGGCTGAACATTGTCATACACCTCACTAAGCCCGTTTGGATCCAAATGTGCGGTACACACGGAGGTCAGGCAAGCAGAACGCAGGTTAATGCCTGTCCATGAGCAGCACTGGAACATGGACATCCAGCTCCCTCTTGCAGAGGAGGTCGGCCGTTCGTAACATTTTCCACAGGGTCACAGGTCTCTATTTTCGCAGCCCTTCCATCCCCTGAACAGACGTAGGCAAGTAGGGAGGGCTAACAAAAATAACTATTAATCCCCCAGCGAGAACATTCTGAGATTAGGATTAGTCCACTTCAGAGAGCACCTTGCCCACACTTTACCCAGAAGGGGGCTGAGAGCGATGGAGCACAGGTAAGTACCTAGGCACTGCAGACAGACGAGGCTTTGGATTAAGAACCACCAGGGGAGAGAAAGGGGATAAATCAGAGCCAATTAGAGCAAACCTGATCCTAAAGCGCCAAGGACACAGGGCAGCTGATCCTGAATTCAAATCGTGAGGGAGTTTTCTGAGCCTCCGTCACACAGGAACAGCGAGATCAAAACTTCACTGAAAGCTACATTGTTCTGCATCGGCAATGATGTTTCCTGGGTGAAAGTTACCAAGTCCTTTGACGGTGACAGGCTGAACGCTAGCCCTGGGATGTACCCCATCGGAACCTGATCAGTGTCAGACCATACCCTGTGCCTTTGTTCCTCTCCCTACTGCAACGATAACTCCTTACGTTTTGGAATACAGAATTTTAGCACAATATTTCAAACATTCGGGTTCATTCTTTATTGGGGGGTTAAACCCCATGCCAGCCATTTACCCTCAGAATGAAACTCTGAAAAGAAATATACAACCTTGTGCTTGTTTTCCAATACAGTGAATTTATTATATGTTGCAAAATCAGCATTCAGCTTTTTAGTGTACAAAAAGACACTAGCTCTTTAAGAAAAGATTAGGAAAGCTGAAGAGTACGCTGCCTTTAAATCGTAACATTTTGGCAAAGTGAAAAGCTCTTTGTAAACTCCAACTCCATGGCTCAATAGAGTTTTATCCACAGTACAATATTACAAAGTAAAACACAGTATCAATAAGTTAGATCATACTTAATCATCTAGAACTGGTTTCTATTAACCCAAAAAGCACAAGATTTGCCTAGCTTCATACTCTCTAAAAAGAAAAGAAAAAAGAGAAGGAAAAAAAAAAAGGCAGATTTGACTACATAACACAGACCAAAAGAAAAGTGAAGCAGAAAGTTGTTAAGCTAATTGGGTCTCACAGTTTGGATAGTCATTAAATATTTTTTCAGCTTTATATTCCAATTCTAGAAGTTCCAGAATATACATGTAAATGTACATAATACATCTTTGTATACAACTGTTTGCAAAAATATTTTATAGCAGATGTATAAAGACTGAGATCCATCTCTACTTCTCTCAAAAAAAAAAAAATCCAAAAAACCCTTTCAAAATATTAAGGATCAGAATGAGACGTGTTTCCATGGAAGAATTTATTTATCTTGGTTCATAACTGATGCCCTTTTCTGCCATTTGGAGTTTTGTGGTTCCTTGCGTTTTCAAGAGGAAGCATACTTTGCGTTTCTTTTGCTAAAAAACACGTTGGCTGATAAATGTAGTTTGTGCTACAGATTAGACCACCAATCTGAAAGCCACTGACGAAAAAACTCTTTAAAGCCCAACTGCTTGCATCGTCATGATGCGGCCTTCTGGCAGAGGCTTTACACAGATTTAAGCTGCCACCAGAAAATGCTGGATTCCCACAACTGCCGGCTAGCAAAGCTGCCTACAGCAATACTCACTTGCTTTTCGGGCCTTGCATTGTGAATCCTCACAACATGCCCGGAGATCTCTGCTGACCACAATAAGAAGTACACAAACAAGGTGAAAAGGGAGCCCAATAGCAGAGCAACGTAACCCCCCACATTAACCACAGCTGGAACAAAACAGATCACTGATGCTCTAATAAAATAGATCTTGATGCGACTCTCAGCCACAGAAAGTCTGTCGGATCAAAGCTGTTTCAGATCGCCTATGTTTTTAGCAGGATTTGAGCTCTCATAAGGAAAAATGGACGTCCTTTGTTTCTGATATTCTCATGAAACCACCACTTGCTGTTGGGGGTGAGGGGGAACTTATGCATGTAACATCAAGAGAAAACTCATTTGACAAAAGCTTTTCACTTTAAATCATCCATATTTTTTAGCTTTCCCTATCCACTGGAAGCCCCAATGGGGCATGAGATGTTCTGAAGATTGCTACTTATGTCCACGAGACAAGAATAACCTTCCCCTGCTCTCCTCCCCCATGGAGCGTTAGTCTGCTCTCTGGGTAGGGGAAGCAGACACCAACATTTTCCTTAAAACTTCAGCTGTTTGTAGGACTTCACTCCCACAAACACTGGGTTCTTCCACCAAGTCATTCTGCAGACCTCTGTGAGAGCCTCCTTGCCCTCCCAGCTTCTTACTAACCCTTTACTGCTAGTCTGCAAATTGTAACTGGCCACTGGCTAGTCATGGATCATAGCTGCAGAACCCCTGTACCAGACCTGACATAGCGGTATATGCAAATGGCTCCCATTAGCACTAAGTCAGATCCCTGCCGGAGCAAACTAGGGTAGCATCAGTGATCCCACTGGTGTTGGAGGACTAGGCAGGAAAGAGAAACTCTGACACTTTAAAACTATCTACACCTTGAACAAGGGCCTTTTAAGACGATAAATGGTGAGAGGTTTTGGAGCACAAGCCTATTAAACTAGCAGCAATAGAGTCCAGCTAGAATGGAATTATTTCAGATGGACGCACATTTTCTTGGGCAGCAAAACACAAACCAGAACCTAGTCCGAGAAGAACTAGTCCCCCCTCCTCATTCCTGATGATCTGACTCTGCCATTTTACTCTCTCAAAGAGGATCACATTCTCCTGATGCAAGGAGCCACTACTGGGAACAAAATAAAACCACTGCTGTTTGGAAGATAAAATGGAAGCGGGAGTGAGTAAAATCACACAGGCTGGCAGGATTAAAAGGTAAAAACCACAGAGCTAAAGGGCACCTTTGTGCTTTTTGCTGAGTTCCTCACGCCTCGGCCATGTTCTAAAGTATTCCCTTCAAGTCCAAAAATCCAGAGGAAAGGGTTGGACAAAGCACAAGAGTGTAAGTGACCCGCACTGGACATGCTACCTTACTTCTCTCAAATTTCTCTTCCGGTTCCTGTTCTGAGCGTTTGATTCTCTGCTGCTGCTTCTTTGGAAATGTGCAGAACACAGAACAAGAAAGCATCGCCCTCCCCCACCCCACCAAATCCTTTTTTATCCCATTACAAACAACAAAATAACTTCTCTGGGTAATTATCCAATGAGCATTAGTAATACTGCAGTTATAAGACAGGGAAGGTTCTGAAACACTTGGCCTAAAAGGAAAAGGGAGGCACAGTTTTAGAAAAGATGCTTCTTTGTATATATATATATATATATATACACACACACATATATATATATATAGAAAAATAGACCACAGTCTCATTAGCAATTAATAAAATTGGCTGTCTTGGTATAAAACTATAAAAGTCAAAGACAGACAGGTCTCAGTCTCCCTGGCCTTGGTATATGAAGTATAATGCAGGCTGACTGAATTGTGCACACGGGAGGAGCCATGGCAAAGTTTACGCCGATAGTTTCCAAATGCACAAGCTGGATAAGAGATTTCATATACGAAGAATCCAAAAGTCTGCATCGGACAAAGCATTCGGTGCAGATTCCTGGGCAGTTTCTCTCCTGCTGACACAGCCACCTCAAGGAGAGCACAAACTGGAGAAGATGACAAACAGGAACAAACAGCGAGAGCTCTGGGAAATGGAGTATTTAACATGGTGCCCTGTAGCGCAGACAGCTTGCATATGAACATCGCACGTGCCAGAGAAGGAGGTAACTTAGCAGCATTCCAGTTCCTCGCCATCTGCAGAACAGAATATGCAACATGGCAAGAACTGGGCCAGCGATAACTAAACTTCATTCCAAACTTTATCCGTGAAAACAATGGATTCTTTACCTTTGGGAGTTTTATGCACTTTAGGTGAGTTTTCCCTTAAGTGTCAAAAGCTGGCTTCAAAGAAGCAGATTTTCCTTTATTTTCCTTTCCAACATTCAGAGAGGGTAAAACTGGAGAGGACGACGCCAGGCACTGGTTTCACTACTTGGCTCAGACACTAGCGTGACAGACTCCGCGTCATCATCATCTCCAAGTTCTTCCAACCACGAGGACTTCCTGCTTGGCTCTGAAAGGAATTTACTTTTTTTTGTTGTATAAAAGGAAACTGTAACATCCAAGTGAATCTTTTTTGCACTACCCAGTCCAGATATTGGTGCCAAGACTAAAACTGCTGTTGGTCATACTCTGCTATCAGTTTTTTTATATGAGCCAGTTTGTTGTGGAGGTATTCGCAGCGATTTTTTTCTTGGCTGTAATTAGGGTTTGTCTGCAAGGAAAAGGAAGATACAATTACCGAAGTTAATAGTTCTCCAGTTCTATCATAACACACATCACAGATAGAGTGGGTCAGACAGCCCCAAAATGCAAACCATATTGATGCTAGTTAACAGTAAGCACTGAAGTTTGATTCCTTTGCTGGATGGACAGTCACTGATGAGCCTAATACTTTTACCGTCCAATTAAGTTTCTTCATCAGGAAGATCTTTCCTCCTCCCTTAAAAAGGCACTTGGATTTGTTGTTGCCAGGTTACAGCAAACGGTGCTGGTCCTGGATTGTGTGGACCAGCTCTATTCCTCAACCCACCCTCAATCTAAAATTGGAAAGCTGTTCTGAGCAGGGTAACTCCAGTAAAAAAGCAAAACATCTCCTTTAAGTGGGAGATAGCTATAAGTCCTCCTTCCTTCATGAGGTTAGGGTTAGGCAAGGGCAGGTACTGCAGCGTGTATCCTAGCAGCTTGGGTGTTGCAGATCTGGGAGGGCACAGGCCAGCAATTTGTAAGTTTCTCATGAGAGGAGCTGGGGAGTGAACTCCCCCACCACTGCGGGATGGAAGGGGAAAGAGGTGCCCATTACTTTTGAGTCACTTTATATTAACTTATAAAAAGTTTGATTAATAGACATTGCAAGAAATAGTTAATTGTTCCAGGTTATAATAGGTTGTTCTATTACCATCTACAACACACCGTCATAAATGTAACGTGCTTATAACATTAAACCCTTATAAAACTATCAACAGAACCTTAGAAATGCAACCAGACTTCATTTCGATTAAGATGATGCCCCTCCTAACAGTGCAAGGATATAGGCCTCGGTGTCTGTTCTGTAACTGGGGCCCCCAGCCCCTGAATTAGGAACGCTAAGTAGGGTATTGCTAGAAGAATAGCCAGATTTTGACTACACTTGAAACATTTTAATATCAAACTGCAAGTGACCAAATAACCAAGCTCAGCCAATTTATTGTCTAAAGGCAAAACAGCACAATACAAAAGAGCGCCTCCATGAACCTGTTTTTTGCAGCCTGTAGTTCACCTTACACAGAGGGTATTGCCGGAAGTACGCATTCATATTCATCCTATTTTTTAGTAGGGCTGTGTACAAGTTAAAAAACAGTGTGTGTGTCACTTAAGATCCAACCTATTTGTTCGTTAACTTGTTCTGCACCTTCCCTTATCTCCTTCACCGGACACCACAGTCCAAGTGCTAGGGGCTGGGAAGATACCTCCCAAGCTGAGGGCAGGACAGTCACATGGTCTGGTTTCTGACATTCCAGATCTGCCTATACCAAGTGCTGAGTTGTGCTGTGCAGGGTATTGTGGGATATACACCTTGACACGAGTGAGCAGAAGGGAACAGCACTGGGGGAAGAGCACAACACATTCAGTTACCATACCTGCCCCCATGCTGGGTACAATGACGTGCAATGCCCCTAACCTATGTATTAGCTAACAAAGGGGGATGTGAGGGCCTCTTCCACAAGGCCCCAAAGGGGACACAAAGGTCACCTGTGTAGATAGGCTATCAAGCAATGACACAACAGCTTTATCTGCAGCCCGCCAGCTCTGCTCTCCCTCCCTGCCTCGGAGCTGAACCACAGGATCCTTCTAAAAGGGAAGTGGAGCGCAGGGGAGAGTGCCCCAGAAACTCACTTCACAAAGCCCATCAACTCCTCAGCAAAGGGAGGGCTCAGAATCCCTTTCACAAACTAAAAATCTGATAAAAGAAAAACCACAGTGGTTCGAGGTGTGCCCCACGTCATTGCTCACCGCTTGGCTCGCTGCCCCCCTGCATTTCTACCTCACCTATCTAGACTACAAGCCCTCGGGGCAGGGACCATGTCGTTTTACATGTCTGAGGCACATAAAACACTGCAGGTGCAACACAAAGAATAAAACCAACAGGCCAGTATCCTCAGTGGAGGATTTTAATGGCCAGTCCATCTGTATTAGTAGCCACTTTGAACGTAGTTATATCGTCATGCATTGAGAAATGCCAGTGACACCACAAAACAAGGGGGACCCCAATAACTGTTACTCAAAGCCTCAGATGTGCCCTTTTGCTATCCTAGGCACTAACACAGAAACTTAGCTCATTCCAGGGGGCCATGTAGGGATCTGGGGCAAAAATCTGATCTGTTTGGGGATTGGTCCTGCTTTGAGCAGGGGGTTGGACTAGATACCTCCTGCGGTCCTTTCCAACCTTGATATTCTATGATTCTAACATAGACGAAGTGCTAACACATCTCACTGAAGGGCCTTGCCTCAGCCATTGAGCCCCATCTAACCAGCAGAGGGAGCTCTTTCCTTCCTGACAAATTGCAACCAGACAAATCACATAAGCTAAACCTTGTCCCTGCTAAGTGGAGAAAGGGATTATTTTAATTTGTGGCTGAGAGTTTTCACTCACCTTTTTGATTTTACGATATTCCTGTAAAATTTGATCATGGATCGTCTGAAAAAGAAAGGACATCATCAAGTTCTTTGTTTCTATAAAAACAATACAACTGGAACCTACTTTAGTGAGTGGCACTTTGACTATTCAAAGTTGAGTCCAGTGAGACCCTGACCTCTTTCCCAGAGGGCGCTGTTTATCAAACTATCACATGGAAAGAATTACTGTATATTTCCCCCCCCAGTTTCTTGCACCTGGAATTATTTTGGTGTGTTTTAGGTCATCGTGGCCCTTTCCAAATTGAAAAGTGGCCAGTTCAGAATTTCCAGTACAGCGTACAGGAGATATGCTAACTTGATGGCAAAATAAATAAAAATGTATATTTGCATTCACATAAAAGAGTTGGCTGTTCAATATCAAAAGGGAAAAAAGCAGCTACGGTTTAGTGGAGGAGATGTGGCAAGGACAGAGCCCGAAATATGTACAGCTGGCCAACAATTAGTTGATCCAAAACAAGGGCCTGACCCCTTCAACAGTTACTGTGCGTTTTACTGCGAGTGGCTTCATTGGCTTCAATGACTCACCCTGGCAATGGTTACACCGACAGCAAGTGCTGGAAGGATCAGGCCCCAAGAATGCAGTTCTTGAGGAGAGCTACCTAGTCTACTCTGCATGTAGCTTAACTTTCCTCCACTGACGAGTGTTGAATTATTTTGCTGTCCCAAGAAAAGCAACAGCAAAACAAAGGGTATTTCAGGGGAGGTGAAGGACACTGGAGCAGTACAAGAAGTGCTCCGTAAAGAACAGTTTATTATCCTCAGTGAAATTTATTTTCTCAAGCTAATGAATAGTTAAAGCTCTTAAAAACAGTCTGACAGGTTGAATACTACTCTACTATTAAGATCAAAGCGTCAGGAGAAACAGATGACCCCATATTAACTCGCTTTCCATCTTTAATAAGCTCCCATATGGGTGAAATATGTAATGATATACAGCAGGGTTTGGCTGGGGACACCAATTGTCTCAGGGAGGCTGCTCGTTGTCAACAAGTACCACAATGTGTGTTTCAACTGAAAGAACACAGGGCTGTTGTACAAACAGCCTGAAAAGCTGTCAGCTGCATGAACGCTCTGCCTCCATCAGTTCTGGGCTGTGTACAGTGCATTTAACACAGTCTCCCAGTGCCTGAGGCAAGTCCTCCCAAGACACCCCAACAAGAAGGCCACATGAACTACAACCAAACCACAGCTCTGCGAGCGGCAGGGTTAGGTTTTCAAACAGATATTCCTGCTTATACCTTATATTCTTCAGAGCCTTGCGAAAGCTGCTTCAGCTGGGAATCTAACTGGGTGAACCGTCGAGTTATTCTCTCTATCCGGGCGTGCAAGTCTCTGTACTCATTGTACTCCGCATTGAAGTCATTCTTATAACTCTGACGCTGCTCCAAAGAGGAAATGGATGCATATTTTCTGAAGGGAACAGAGTTTAAACAGCAGTTTACAACAAATGTCTCTTTTCAAGCAGCAATGTTACTGCAGTTCAAAGAAGCAGGTCTGGCAAGTGCTTGCCTTCCAGGACAAACAGTGTTATTTGCATTGCAACAGCACCTGGACGCCTCAGTCAGCACTGGGCCCCCACTGGTCTGGGGACTGCACGAACACAGAAGGCACAGCACTTCCCATATTAAAAAAGGGGACATATCCCCTCTTCACCTTCTGAAAATACCTTGCACAAACCGAACACACAGAGTGCCCATGCATATCCAAAGGGACATCTTGTAGGTCATTTAAAAGCCACTCAGTTTAATCAAACACAATTAACCTGACTTTCAGCAGGGCACCTTCTAACTAGTCCGATATAAGCGACCACTCTTCCCTTTTCATCTCCATGTTTGACCTCACATCTGCTTTAACAAGTTTACCATAGGTCACACCACCAATCTCTCACCTTACTCTTTGCAGCAGTGACGGGGGGGGCTGGAGATCTGCCAGGCTAACACAGGTCTTGAGTGACTGAAGGAGAACAGAGTGAAGGACTCTGAACTATTACCGCTCTGTATTAAAGGGAGCCTAATTTATTAAGATGCACCACTAAAGTGACTGAATTGACATGTATGTTGTATGCAGTGTTGTGATAGCCACATTGGTCCCAGAATGAGAGACACAAGGTGGGTGAAGTAATATCGTTTATTGGACCAACTTCTGTCGGTGAGAGACAAGCGTTCCAGATACACAGAGCTCTTCCTCGGGGCTGGGAAAGGTACTCCGAGTGGCCCAGCTACCTATCAGTTTATTAGAGGATACGACTGTTCTCTGTGCTGCAAAGTTGTGGTTTTACTGGGCTACTGACCAGCAGACTGCATAGGCGAGAGGACACAAAGCGATCACTCCGTACCTGAGCTATCAATCCTCACCCTCAACATTTTCAAAAGATGAGCCTGGGAATTTAACCTCATAAGCTGCTGGATACTAAGGCTGTGTCTACACTAGCACGTTTGTTAGTAAAACTTTTGTCAGTCGGGGTGTGAAAAAATAAATAAAACACACCTGACTGACATAAGTTTCACCGACTGGGGTAGACAGTGCTACGGCAGCAGGAGAGGCTCTCCCACCAACACAGCTACAGCCGCTCGTTGGGGTGGTTGAAGGATACCGACGGGAGAGCTCTGTCCCGTCGGCACAGAGTGACGACGCAGGAGAGCTCACAGCAGCATAGCTGTGCTGCTGTGAGGTTTGCAGTGTAGACGTAGCCTTAAAATCATGGTCTTAATAAAGACACTGGATTTATGGCTTATTACAACAACTTGTAACTACTAACCCCCCACCCCTATTTTTGTCCTATGATACAAGGATGTTAACGGGCCACTTCACCTTGAATGGTCCCTTAGTTTAGCATAAATACTTAGCACATATTCTATCTGTTCCAGCTGTGACGCTGGAAGTTCCTTTCCCAGACCTGAGGAAGAGCTCTGTCTACCTGGAAAGCTTGTCTCTCTCATCAGCAAAAGCTGGTCCAATCAGCATTACCACCTCCCCCACCTTGTCTTTCTGAATTGCCACAAACTTACTGCACAAACGAGGAGGAGGCTCCAGTGATGCACCCTGGCCATCTCATCACAGCCTGACTGGTTTGATTTCTGGAAACTTAAGCCACAGTGACCTCAGGCAAAAGAAGCCACCAATATGGGTGAAGAAACCACCAAGCTGATGGTCGTTTCCACCAGCTAATAACGGTCAGTCACTGAGCTGGTCAACATACTGGTTGGAAGAGGAAGTCAGATGCTTGCTGGAGAGGAGTGTACGTTGCAAATATCTATAATATGCATTAGTGCCATGCACTGAGAAAATGGCACTCAGAGGTAAGGTTTCACATCTGTATCAGGCACATGGGGTGATGGTCAGACTACTCAGTGACTCAAATATCAAACATTCAAATCAGACCCAAAGACAAGGTTGAGTATATGGCTGGCAGCTCAGGTGTTTTCTCTCTCTGGGTATAACCCCCAAGGATTCCTCACTCTAGAAAGACATGGTGGCCTATCAGAGGTAACATCTTACATGCATGCTGCACTCAAACAGTCCTCAATTTCTTCAACAGCAGTGCCAACATCCATTCAAAGAACTCAGTTGTGAATTCCCCTATACACCAATAAAACCACCACTTTGATTAGAGCACGGGAAACCGTCATACCCTCTAATACACCAAGCTGTGACTGGCCATTTTTGCATTGCAAGAAGAATAAAGGATGCCCTCCTCTCCACCTCTTCATGAAACACAAGGCTGCATGATCCCTGGGTACCCCAAAATGGACCCAGTGAGGCTAGAAGAGGGCTGGCAGCACTACCTTGCCCGATTCAGGGGTATATGTGCCAGATCTGAGTGACATTTCACAACAGCAGAAAGTGTGGAGTTTTATTTACAAACAGATCTGGCTTGAAGCAGCCAAAAAACTCAAGCGACAAAGAGTCCTGTGGCACCTTCTAGACTAACAGACGTATTGGAGCATAAGCTTTCGTGGGTGAATACCCACTTCGTCAGACATCTGACTCTGTTGCTTTTTACAGATCCAGACTAACACGGCTACCCCTCTGATACCAAAAACTCAAGTAGAAGAGATGTGAGTTACCCATAGCAACAAGTACTGCTTAATGGGAGTCAGGGGGATTTGATTAAAAAAAGGAGTCTAAGGCACCATAACCCAGGGATTACCCTTCCTATGAGGAGTAACCCAAACTGGTATTCTGAGCCTGCTACTTTTCCCCACCTAATTCAACTATCCATTAACGTCCTATCTGGAGCCATCTTTCACCCACACACCACCACAAAGACTTGTGAGTAGGTCACACAACAGGTCAGATGTCACTAAAACAAAGGGAGATAGAACCTCACTATCCTCACCACCCACACAGCAAGGATACCAGCAAAAATAAAATCTCATATCATATTCAGTCAATGACTGGACAAAAGGATCTAGAGCCATATTTAACACTGATTGAACAAACAGGTTCCTGGCTTACAAGTGGACTGATACTAAAATCATTAGCAATATTTGTGAACACTAAAACATTACAGATAAATACACTTAACAGCAAACATTTTAAAAAGCAGTTTCTCACTTCCCCATCAAACTCAGTACAGGGTTTTCCTTGCAACAAGATGATCTTTCAGATATACCCTAAGAATCCAGAGTACTGCTGGGAAAGTGACTGACTTCTGTCTAATACTAGCAAGTTATTTCCTCTCAAGGTCTCCATCTATAAAATAGGATATTGTTTACCGACCTCCAAACGGGTTGTCAGGATTAATGTGTTTCAAGGGCGTTGACAATTAGATATTGCTATTTATGGGGTAGGTGTAATCAACCACTGCAGGGAAAACAGCCTTGAATTTGGGGGTGGAGGGGAGGAAGAACCTGCTGTAAAACGTAGTTGGAGTTTAAGGCCATACGTTTGTGAATTTGGATTCAATACCTGGGTTTGTGTTTGGTTTTTTAAATAAATTTTTACAGAGTTCTAACATAGAAATCAGAAAATAACTGAGTTAGTTATGTCTTAGTCACCAGCTGGTTTTGATGAATAGTTTGGAATTGGATCCCAAGGTAATGATACAATGAAGATACTTACAATAAATAATCTGGCATTTCCGAAGTTGATGTTGGTACACTAGAATTATTGCACGTTCCATTTAAACCTGCAAAAAATAAAAACCCACATTTGCATCAGCCCTACATCTTACAAAGGTATGTTTAGCTACAGTCCAACTTCATACCCCATTTACAAAATGCATTTTCCTTGATAGAAAAGGATTTGTGGTTCTAGTTTTAACTGACCTAAGGCAGAGTGTATCAACATTATGAGATGGCTGGAATTGCAAGATTTAGCTAATATTCATCTATTTGCAAATGCGTTGAGCAGCAAAAACATCTCTTAATTTAACTGGTTTATAAATATTGCTGCATGCCACCCAGCAGGGATAACATACTAATCCCAGCACTAGTGAACTGCAAAACAAATGAATGCAGTCCAGATGGACAGATCAGAAAGTTGAGCAGAGTATAGTTATTTCCCCTTCTGTTCTATACTACATGCTTTACTGCTATTCATGTTTTACATGTCAGAATGGGATGAAGGGATATGTTCAACACTGCATTTAGAGATGTATGGCTTCATAAAGCAAACACCTGCTGTTATTCATGCATGTCTACAGAGTAGGCCATCCACACACAGAGCCCAACAGGAAGCACTCCCTATTCCAGAAAGCTTTTAGCAAAATGGTTGTGTCGCTACAGCCATGCCGCTAAAAGGCGTGCAGTGTGGCCGCTGTTTGTCGGCTCTCTGCCCAACAAAAAACGTTCACCCCTCCCACAAACAGCGTTTGCGTTGTCGGCAGGAGAGCGTTCCTGTCGACAATGCGCTGTTCATACTGGCACTCGTCACAGCAAAACTTGTCTTTCGGGGGAGAGGGGATAACACCTCTGAAAGACAAAAGTTTTGTCGTTCAATTGCCAGTGTAGACATCACCTAAAAATCCCATAAGGTTTTCTTGGGGTAAGAGAATGGCACCAGATCTTGGCAGGCATAAGATTTAGGTCCAAGGTAGACTTGACTTCAATCTGAGCTGAACACATAACTAACTATTCCTTTCACGTGACAAATCTGAGGAACTGTCCCAGATTGAGGTGTCATTAGAGGAGGTTTTGGAACAAATTAATAAATTAAACACTAATAAGTCACCAGGACCAGATAATATTCACCTAAGAGTTGTGAAGGAACTCAAATGTGAAATTGCAGAACTACTAACTATGGTATGTATCCTACCACTTAAATCAGTCTCTGTACCAGGTAAGTGGAGGGTAGCTAATATAACACCTATTTGTAAAGAAGGCTCCAGAGGTGGTCCTAGCAATTACAGGCCGCCGATACTGTTAATTTCAGTACCAGGCAAATTGGTTGAAACTACAGTAAAGAATAGAATGATCAGACATACTGATGAACACAATTTGTTGTGGAAGAGTCAACACAGCTTTTGTAAAGGGAAATCATGCCTCACCAATCTATTAGAATTCTCTGAGGGAGACAACAAGCATGTGGACAAGGGTAATCCAGTCGAAACAATGTACTTGGACTTTCAGAATGCCTTTGACAAGGTTCCTCAGCAAAGGCTCTTAAGCAAATCAAGCAGTCATGGGATAAGTTATCCTCTCATGGATCAGTAACTGGTCACTGAAAACTGCCCTCTGCTGTTCTTTCCCTCTGAAGCATCTGGCCACTGGCATGCGGTATGGCTATGTTCTTATGACCACCTCAGGGGAGGATACCCCATAAGCAGCGGGAAATTAACTTGAAAGGTGAGAAGTGTGCAATGCTCTGATTGGCCCTACTAGGAAGTCAGCTGCAGTCTGAGAGGAAGAAGCAAGTTGCAGAGGCAAATGGGGGTGGCTTCAAAGCCACAGAACTGAGGGTGTACTCATCCTATTTTGGAGAAGTACAATGTGCTTCAAAGCAAATGAGTCAGCAAAGCAAGTAGAATCTTGACTCTATATTGATCTTGTAATACAGAAATGAGTTACATAGAAATGGTAGCATATTCCCCAAGACCCACATTTATAGCATCAGCTACAACTACTTTGGTGTTTTCATCCCCCTAAAATTCCTCTGGAGTAGTTATCCCAAAGCTACGTCTGAAGTAATAAATCCAGTCCTAGGATGAGCTGCCCCAATTTTCCCTTTTAAGATACATTCCTGTCGGAGGCTGTACCAAGACTTCCTTAAGGCGAAGGAAAGCGTACCAGGAAAGCATCCTGAAGTACCAAAACCTTCCCCATTTATAATGGTCAGAACAGCCTACACGATAGCAGTTGAAATCACTTGTCAGCAATCAGATCCTGTGTACATGAACTGCTCTGGCTAGGACGGGAAATCATGAGATTTAATATCTTCTCGATTGAGTTCACCCCATATTGAACTGGAAGTTCATTCTCTAAAACAAGTGTGTCCCTTTATCAAAAACAGTTACATTCTGTTAAAGCCCAAATACAAGTAAAAAATAGAATGATCTCCTGTAAAAGATAAACTCTACTCAAAAGAAAGGAAGGTATATGCATTCCCATGCATCAAAGCTGGAGAGGATTTAGTGTGGTTAAAAATGGCGTTTAATTAGAAGTAATGGGGTAAAATTAAGGAAAAAAGGCTGGATGTAATGTATAATTTAGTGACAGATCTATGAGCCTTGAACTACTATTTTCCATGGCTGCAGTAGAAGCAATATTACTTGAGACATTATAAATTAGACTTGACAAAGTAGTAGCAAACAGGAAACATGACTGCACTAACAGGTGAATGGACTAGATTAGCCAACAGATGTTTTCCCACGTAATTTCTGTGAATCTACGCAGCAAGTAATCTTTGAAACTCTGTATTGGGGTTGTTTTTTCCATTCTTCCTTTTTAACACTTGAGATGTTGGTAGTTTTGTTGATCCTTGAGAAAATTAGATCAGGTAAATAAGATATAACAATGAACTTTATTAGCTTGAAAGCTTATACTGTCTGAGTCCTAACAACAACAGGTATCATGTTAAGTTTATCTACAGCTTCTGTTGTATCCAACATTGTATCCACAAAGGCTTTTAATGCCTTTGATGTGACTAGTTTTTCCATTATGGAGTTAAAATCAACACAATGATCAACAATATGAAAATGCAAATCCGTTGGGAAATAGAGTGGCAGCTATAAGTAATCAGTGACAAACTGGTATTCAGACCAGAATGACTATCCATGTACTAATACAAGGCTTTTAATTTAATTAGGAGAAACTGGACACAAATCAGAAGTAGATTCCAAAACAGTATAAAATCAAAATTAAACAGGAAAACCTTGATACACTCTGCACAGAAAAGCCCATATGTTGATCTAGATAGAGATAGTGAGAGAGTTTCACTAGCACAGTCTCTGGCCTTGGATCTATAGGCAGGACACTTTGTTTCTGTTCTAAACTCACCATACAATCGATATTTTCCATGCAGCCATTTGTTCGTACAGGCAGGCAAAGAGTTTCAGAATTCACATACCTGCGACACCCTTGGAGGTATTCGTTTTTAAGCCACCTTTCTTGATTAGTTCACAGTCCTGCTTCTCCTCTTTGCATTTTTCTTCACTTTTCTCTTTTCTCTCTTTTTCTTTGTGCTTTTTGGATTTTTTCTTTGTTTTCACATACAGTGAGCTACAGTTGTGTTTGCTCGTTTGGGGACAGTCTGTTGACAAAGTATTAGTCAATCTGTCAGTTGCCTCTGGGTTCTCACAGTCTCTGCCATTGTGACTTAGGTCACTGCTGACATCAGAAAGGGGGTCATGAGGCCTTGGAAGCTCCAGAACTGGTAAGTGAGAGCCGGAGCTGACAGAATCGGCCACAGCCGACTGCACGGCAGGAGCAGGTGCATCTTTCCCGTTCGAGGAGTTCAGTTTCCCATTAAAAGTGGGCTGAGTTCTATGGGCCAAGTGAGATATCCTAGGCTTTTTGTTGGCTAGTGGATCAATGAATTCCAGAGGCTGGGATCGTTTCTGAGGACAAAGAAAAACATTCTTTTAAAGACTAACAAGACAGTGATTTCAAATCAGTCATTTGCTTTAAGTACTCTGCTTCACCAGTAGGTGGCACTGCTGTATCAATAAGCAAACAAAAGTCCCTAGAAAAGAAATAAAATAAAATAAAATAAAGTACTTTGGCCAGCGGCCCAATGCAGAAAAGGCATTCAATAAAGATAATCAAACATTCTTGTTCTGTATATGGGGGAAAAAAACAGATGAAGTCATATTATAACTTTCCATTCCATTAGTATCTCAGGAGGATACTAAACAGTAGCAACTAAAGTTGGACATTTCTAAAATCAGCAGGTCCAGATAACTTGCATCCAAGAGTTTTCAAAGAGCTGGCTGAACATTAAAGTTGATTTTCAATAAGTACTGGAACCTGGAGAAATTCCAGAAATCTAGAAGTAAGCTAATGTTGTGCCGATATTTAAAAAGGGTGAAGAGGATGACCCAGATAATCTTAGGCCTGTTGGTAACATATAGGTCTCAATTAAAGAATAAAAGGAGGGTAATCTAATTAATGCAGTCAATAGGGGTTAATGGAAAATAGATCTTGTGTAACCTGATATCTTTTTCTGATGAAATTACAAGTTTAGTGAATAAAGGTGATAGTGTTGATGAGACTTCTGTAAGGTGTTTGACTTGGAACTGCATGACATTTTGATTAATAACCACAACGATGTAAAATTAATGTAGCACACATTAAGTGGATTAAAAGATAGCTAACAGATGGGTCTCAAAATGTAATTGTAAACCGGGAATCATCTAGCACGGGGTCGGCAACCTTTCAGTGCTGAGTCTTCATTTATTCACTCTAATTTAAGGTTTTGCGTGCCAGTAATATATTTTAAAGATTTTAGAAGCTCTCTTTTTATAAGTCTATAATATATTACTTTATATACAATAGTTTAGTTAATAAGGTTTTTAAAATGTTTAAGAAGCTTCATTTAAAATTAAATTAAAATGCAGAGCCCCCCGGACCGGTGCCAGGACCTGGGCAGTGCGAGTGCCACTGAAAATCAGCTCGTGTGCCGCCTTCGGCACGCGTGCCATAGGTTGCCTACCCCGATCTAGCAGTTGTGTCTCAGTGCGTTACCACAGGGATCAGTTCTTGGCTTGATGCTATTTAACATTTTTATTAATGACCTGGATAGACACAAGGAGCTCATTCTATTTAGCTTAACACAAAAGTTAAGGGATGACTTGATTACAGTCTACAAGTCCCTGCATGCGGAACAAACATTTAATATTGGGCTCCTCAATCTAGCAAAGACAGGTCTAACGTGATCCACTGGCTGGAAGCTGAAGCGAGACAAATTCAGACTGGAAATAAGGCATACATTTTTAACAGTGAAAGTAATTAACCAGGCTCGTGGGGGATGCTTCATCACTGGCAATGTTTAAATCCAGATTGGATGTTTTTCTACGAGCTCGGCTCTAGGAACTATTTTGGGGCAGGTCTCTGGCCTGTGTGATACAGGAGATCAGACCAGATGATCACAATGGACCTTTCTAGCCTTAGAATCTATGAATCCAATGCAAATCCACCAAGCTGTCTCACCGGAGACCCCAGATAGGACATAAGCTTGTGACTTAGAGTATAAACTGCCAGCCCTCAATCTAATACAAGGAGAAACTGGATTCTGCTACTCAAGCAGCTAATTCTCTTAGAGACCCTAACGATAACTGCACAGCCACACAAAAAGGAGTGGGAGTGCTACACAGGACTAGAAGGCCCTTGCCCAGAGAGGCTGCATGAGCAAGTGGATAGAGAAAGCTATAAGGGGTCAGGTCCTAAAAAGTAATTACTGGTACTACTCTGCTCTCTTCCTCTCCTGTAGAAGCCCAAACCAAGCCCTGTCAGTCTCTTTCCAACTTTTTTGTTTCAAAATTTCCCCCGGTGGGAGCAAAGCTACCCCCATGCAAGGGGTAATGGAAGAATACTAACAAAACAGAGGGCTGCAATCTCTTCTGTCTGGAGAGCATTTCCAATAAGTATTTGCCAAAGATGCTGCTTTTGCAAAACACCAATGTAGGATAATGGCAAAGGAGAAAGCATATTCAGTGGTTAGAGCTCCAAGAGTCAGGATTTCTGGATACTACTCCAGACTGATACTGACTTACTCTGTGGCCTTTGGTTAGTCAGTTGAACTTTGTGCCTCAGTCTCTTCCTCTATAAAATAGGGGTAATATCCTTCCCCACCTCAAAAGAATTCAAGGAAGGCGAAGTGGGCCCAAGGCTGAATGTTTGTAAAGAACTGTGAGTTCACAGTACGAAAGATGCTAGAGAAATGCTGAAACTTAGGCACTTAATCTTAAGCACTACTGACATATGGAAAACTCCTGGCAGGCTGGAAGTAGAGAGAAGGCAGGAATTTTCCACTTGCCCTTTCAGACCTATTGGGATGGAGTTCTGAAGATAATGCTTTGAGAAAATGCTTTTCAGTGATAAATCCACTGCTGATGGATGAGGGTAACTAACCACATCTGCATCTTAAATCAGGTGGCTGTTCGGGGGGGCCACAGGTTAGCTTAGGAGGAGTTACACTGTGAAAGAACCTTTCTTCAGTCAATGTACAAAAAGCTTAGCTTGGAGCCAGAAGCTATGGCTGACAGCCCAAATCCAGTTTCAGAGGCAGCCAAATTACCTTGGATAGCCTTCAGTACCACAGTGTACATTTGCCTTGCTGCAAAAGGCTACACCGAGTCTGAGGCAGGATTACTTAGCACCTACTGGAATACTGGGGATAGTTTTGACTGCGTTTCTTTTGGATATTTAATGATTGTCCTTACTGTCTCAGACAGCATTGTGGTGTTTGCAAGTGGAATTTTTGTTCCCTCAAAGTCCATTTGGAATCTCAGCTCCTTTGATGGAAATCATCCGATTAGCTTTCTTCTTCCAGTTAATTCCCCGCATTTGCCAACTCGCGAAGGCCCAAGAATGCTTAGTGACAGGAAGTCCTGCTTTCCAAACTAGTTACAATCAGGAGGGATGTGGAGAGGAAATATGCACTCTGCCAAGGATTTATGGGGCAACCACATCACTTCCTCAATGTCTCCTGGTGGCTTTTCAATACTGTTACCACCTCTTTGCTACAAGGTGCAGGGCTGTGCAGATAGAGGGAGGGATGATGAAGACGACTACAAGCAACCCCCAATAAGTGTGCCCCACACATTCTGGTGCCTGCAGATCCTGACAGATGAAAACAAACCAAATAAAGAATGGCCAATTTTTACTCACCTTAAACTAAGGCCTATATTATTGCTAACGCCAACACCACCTTGATTTTCTTGGATGAAACATACTAGATAAATACTCCTATTTTAGAAAAAGTTCAATTTGAGAATGAGGTACACAGCAAGCACAGTGAAAGTCCCAGAGTGGGCTGCAGCAGTCTCGACATGGGACGTTACTGAGCAGCAAGATGGTGCACTACAGATTCACACCTTGACTTGCCACATAGTACCTTGCATGTAGACAAGCCCTTAGTTGTGCTTGGGAGCTGGTAGTTACTGGCTGGCTCTAAATTATTGGTAAACACTTTTGAAAATTTAGTCCCAGAGAAGCAGAAATGCCACAGGATTTCAATAAGCATTCCAAAGCATTTAAGAGGCGAGGTTAAGAATCTTACAGACTGCTGGCTGCTGAACCACACAGACCGACAGCACAGCATTTTGGGAGGGGAATTGGATTCATGTGCTGCTCACAATAATGCTCTAACTTTGTACAAAGTTTTATAATGGTTAATCTTCACCACCGTTGTGCAGTAACGATGTCCAGTTTTACAAATGGGCAAGCAGAGGCTGAACCACCTCCCCAACGCCCAACACTGAGCCAGTCGTTGGGTTTAGACTGTGGCGGCTCCAGGCTCTGGGCCCTGTGCTAATCACCAGACACCAAGCTACCCCACATACTAGCCCCGGCAGTTCACCCACCTACCTGAGGAGGGGAAGAGGAGTTCACGTTGTCTTTTGGGGGACTCAAGGAAGGAGTGTCTCCCACAAAACTGCTAACATTCTGGGGCTGACAGAGTTTCCTGAAAAACAGAATGTATGGTGGTTTAGACCCTGTACCCGAGGGACAAAAAAGCATCAGGTGTCATTGCAGACTCTCCTCTAGCATGAGAGGATCATCTGAAAGTTATTCAGTAAATCTGCACCCATAGGAAAGCTAATGTTTGATAATCCCGTGCAATGCCTGGAGGTCTAGTGGCAAAAGTAGTTGCAAGCTCTAAGGGCCAGTGGGGACTTTAGCATTCCAACTCCGACAAATTCTGTAAGCAGCAATAGCTGGTGTGGGAGAAAGCCCTCCTTACCTCAGGGACAGCGGCTACTCTGCCCTTACAAAGGGAAAGGGAGATTCCCAGACGAGTCAAACCTCTTGGAAAGGAAACAAAGTTCAAGACATACAAAACTTTGACCAGTAAAATACTGAGGCACCGAAATATTGGAGGAATCTCCCTCTTTCCCCACCACTGGCGTATTCATCGTGAGAGAACAGGCCCATGTAGTGCCCCCAGGGGTTGAGACAATAGAGCAGTGAGTACCCCTGCCTGCGAGACTGGGGTCAGCATTCCCTGATGGGGAGGTAGCTTATTGTCTACACACTTACCCTTTGGCTTGTTTTCCCTGATGTCTAGACCTAAATATTGCTACTGTAGAAATTCATTCTACTCTAACAAAATTATTCCTGAGGCATGTCAGATAAAACATTTATATTAAAACTAAAAAGTCAAGTGACTGTACTGGATGGCCACAGAGTGTTCTAGCTAGTGCTTGACGACTGATGGATGCCCTTTAGTAATCAGAATTCGTTTAGATTCTCACTGACTTTTCAATCGTTTTTCAGTCTTGTAGGGTTAAGGTCGTCTTACAAAAAATTAATCAAAGCAGAGACATTCTTACTGGGTCCCTGCTTTGAAGGCAAGTTCAAATGTTAAATGGAGTAAATATCTCCCCATTAGGAGAGCATTTTAGTCCACAGAGGGTGGGACAATTATCCCTTAAAAGTGAACCATTGGGATGGTAAGGGGAAGAAGAGTGGTATCTCTGACAAGAACCTCACTGGTTTGTTATGCACCAGGCACATTTAAGGCTCCATAATACCCACCCTTTAAACTTGCACCTCCCAGACGATTGCGCCAAGTGCTGCACTTACAGTATTGTCTCAAATAAAATGGCAACCTCTTGCATCAAAACAAGATACTACAGTTCACTTTGATTGATACTTAGAAGAAGGTGGATGGATTTAGCAATCTTATTTTTCTATGCAGTTCCATAGTGACCAGAGTAAGTTTCAGAGAACATTAACTTTGCCCGGGGACTTTTCCAGCATGAGTCAGAGAACCCATGTCTTAAATCACTCAGGAAATAAATGTCTTCTACTGAATCAGGTTGCATCTGTAAAGAAGTTAACTCGGAAGAGGATTTAGAACAAAGGTTTTACTGTAGCAGTTCTACAACCCACATGCCCATGTTAAGTATCCAAAATCTAAGTTCTCCCATAAAATGATTCAGTACATAGTTTTAAATTGAAGAAAGTTATTTATTTTGCAAATTTGGAAGACTACAACAGAGATATCTGCAAAATTTCAGAGGAACTTGTTTCTTTCCCTAACCTGAAGCTTTGATTACACTTCAGCAGCCACATGCTCTTAATTAAGAGATTTAAACTAAATGAAGTGACAATATAAACCAAACGACCATGCCTCAGTGGTAACGGTCATCTCAAGAAACATGCTTGAGTGGACAGTAATTTGTACACCTATGAAGGGGACTAGCGGCAATGCATATAGATTACAATCATGTTCTCTGTATGTGTATATATAGATCTCCTCACTGTGTGTTCCATTCTATGCATCTGATGAAGTGGGCTGTAGCCCACAAAAGCTTATGCTCAAATAAATTTATGGCACCTTAGAGACTAACAAATTTATTAGAGCATAAGCTTTCGTGGACTACAGCCCACTTCTTTGGATGCACAGAATGGAACACAGTGAGGAGATCTATATACACATACAGAGAACATGATTGTAATCTATATGCATTGCCGCTAGTCCCCTTCATAAGTGGGCTGTAGTCCACGAAAATTTATGCTCTAATAAATTTGTTAGTCTCTACGGTGCCACAAGTACTCCTGTTCTTTTTGTGGATACAGACTAACACGGCTGCTACTCTGAAACCTTTTTAAAGTCAGTTTCTCATTGACTAGCCTCAAGTAGGACGAATTCACCTCCTAAACTAGTTAACAAAAGCAATTCCAGAACCCCTTTCTTTACTGAAACGAAAGGTATTCGAAAGGGATAAAGCCACTGAATCCAATGCACAGTATAAGTTGCGAACACTCAGGCCTGGCCTACAGTTAAAACGGAGGCTGACATCGTTACCTGCTCAGGGCCAGGGGGGTGAAGAATTTGCACCTAAGCACCGGAGCTACGCCAACCTAACCCGGTGTAGACACAGTTAGGTCGGCAGAAGAATGCTTCCTAGACCTAGCTCCTGTTGCTTGGGGAAGTGGAGTTCCTAGAGAGACAGCCAGGCCCCTATCATTGTGATAGTCTGCATCTACACTAGCGCTTCCTGCAGCATAGCGGTCGTGCCACTGCTATGCTGCTCTAAGGCCCAGAGCATAGACGTGGTCTTCAAAGCCTGCGTTACAGCACAGCAGGGAGGCTGGAAAAAGGAAGCAACACGGCAAAAAGCAAATCAACCCAACATTAATTGTGTTAGAAACAATTTAAAATGTCTAAAGCTGGGTTAGCAAAGCAATTCCTAATCCAGCCCAAGTGTTTCGTGAGCATAAAAACAAGGAGCTAGAGTGGTGTCAAGGGATATTTAACAGTTGGACAGAACTAAGCAGCAACTGAGGCTACCATGGCAAAACTCTAAAACCCTGCATCTGGTGTCTGTGCTCTTGGAGAGTGTTTTTCTACCAGCTTCAATTCTACATGTTTTTTCCATTTTGTAGTCTCATTACCTGCATTGGCTGAGCAGGTCTTTGTTTGTACAGTTGAATACATCCTTTCCAGGGTCTATTTTTAGATCTCTGCATAACTGAATGCCACAATTCGAGAAAAGCAGTAAACACTTCTCTACTAGGAAGAATCAACTTTTTTTTTTTTTTTTTTTAAAGCCATACAGACTGTGTGGATAGTTGTAATTTTCCATTTAACTATAATTCAGCGTGAAGGATGTTTAAATTGGTTACAACACATCAGTTTGAGTTTTCCCAAGTATGCCAAAGAACATTTAGTGTTACAGACTTTGTTGGTTTAAAAAGTCTCATCTTCAAGCCAACTGTGCTTTCAAACCATGGAAACTGTTCAAACAAAAAGCTATATTTTATATTAACCAAAATCACAACAGAAATAAGTCTCAAAACAAGTCCAAATCAAGTCTCTACCTGCACAACGAACAGTACAGACTGAGAAAAACATGCAGAAACCAGAAGTGGGACTATAAACCTATAGAACAGAGTAGAGTCCCCTGAAAGATCTGTAGGGCTCATTGTAATTTAAGGGGTATAGCTGCAAAGTACAGGGAGGATGAGAGTCTCTTCTGGGAACTCCCAGACTGAGGGAGACTTTCAATTCTAGGGACAAGTACCTGATGAAGTGGACAGATTCTAACAGTCTGCTAACTGCCCACCCCCAGCAATAAACAGGCTTTCACTCTTTCTGCCTGCCAAACAGAGGTTCCAATCCCACAGGCTTTAATGAGGCAAAACTCAAAGGCCTGAAAAAACAGCTGGAAACAGAGAAGCCATCCTAGCTGGCTCTATGAGGGGCTGCTAGTAAATAGGGAAATGTACAAGGTAAGAGGCTTCTGTCCAGGTGGACACCTGGGCAGTGAAGGCTAGGTAAATGGGCAGAGGGGGGGATGGCTGCCATATGCAGAGCTACATTGCCTTGTTTGCTTTAATCTCCATCCACTTGAGGTTTAATGTGATTGATCCCGAGTCACCGTTAACCCTAGGGTGACCCTAGGTTACCTGGCACAAACTGTAGCACAGTAGACACACAATTGAAAGACTTGTGTTTGGACACAAAGTGTGTTAAATTGTTCTAGGTGGAACAATCTATGTTAAACACCAAAACCTGTACACACAGATACGGCTCCAGAGGATTAAAATAGAAGCTGCCATAAAAAGACACAGCCACTAATGGGAGGGGAATGTCCAGAAAGAGCAGGGAACACAGTAGCCAAGCAGCATGCTCAGGGCAGAAGGGGGGAAATCACATCCTTGGATAACCTGTCCTCAGGTTTCACTCTATATGCATCCGAAGAAGTGGGCTGTAGTCCACGAAAGCTTATGCTCTAATAAATTTGTTAGTCTCTAAGGTGCCACAAGTACTCCTGTTCTTTTTGCGGATACAGACTAACACGGCTGCTACTCTGCAACCTAACAGAAGTCTGTGCACAGAGGACAGCAAGGCAACAAAGTGACATGTAAGGGGAGAGGCAGAGAAGGAGAGGGGACATTCAATGAAGAGCCAAATTTGATGGAGAACTACATACCCTCACTAACTAAATTCTGTTCCAGAGTTTAAACAATCGTTAACTTCCCATCTAAGGAATGACCTTTTCTTTCCTCCCATATTTTTCCCCGTGGCTTGCATTTTCATTGGTTAAGAACACAGTGACACGTAACTTGTGAAATTCCTAAGTTTAATAGGGACTGCATACAGTTTTGATGTTCTTGAGCACATTCACCAGCCAAATGTAGTAGCAGACTAAATAGGCTGCATGTTAGAATCCCAAATATTTGACACTATGGACCAGATCTGCTTGACATAGTTCTATTGACTTCACTGTGCTACCTGATTTACACCAGCTGATCTGGCTCACAATTTATAGGCCCAAATGAGTAGATTAGTCAGAGATCCAGCTAGCACAAAAAGTGTGGAATAATTACCGAACAAGTATCCTCTTCAGTAACTGCTGATCTCCTTCCGAGTAGCCAGGCCAATCTTTCTGTACATCTTTGTACATACAATCTTTCAATGTATAAGTGCTGTCCTTGGCACTCAGATTTGCCACCTGAAATAGAAAAGTAATTTGTGAAGAAACCATTAGGGTTTCGCTTTCACACATTTTTACAAAAAAAAAATCTGGATGCAAAGCTGCAGCAGACTGACTGAACCAGTTCTAGTCAGAAGTGTCAATAAGCACCAGGATTAATATTTGCTTCCAAATTATTTATCCAACTCTCTTTTTTGTGTACAGTGGCAGCACAATATTATTAGCACCTAGGAGCCCCAGCAAATGTTCGTTTATTAAATACATATCAAATTATACTGAGATGCAAGTACAAAAATTAAGGAGACTACAAATGGCCATTCAATACGGACACAAAATAATCTGGGGCTGCTCCAACGTGAGCTAAGGGAAACATCTGGAAATAAACCCTGCTGGGAACAGGCAGACAATTTATCAAGGCTGTCCAACACCTAAGATGAAGCTGCATATTAACTGATATACAAACTGTTATGGTGACAGCTTTGTTCACAGCTGTCTGAAGACAAAGTTTCCCACTATAGAGAGGAGTAATTAAAAACAGAAAAAGATGTAATAGTCTGGAAGGGCAGGAGAAAGAATGCTTCCCTCGATACTTCAGGGTTCTCGCAGTGTGGTTTTATGGCATATACTTCGAGTTAAATTGACCTGCTTAGTTTTATGGGAGAAGAAGAAGCGGTCATGTTGACAGCTACTACGAGGAGAGAAAGCAAAACCTACCATTAATAACTTGTACTCCAGAGCTTAACAAAATAATCACCTCACCCAATAATCATATTCTGTAACTAATACAGCACATGACCTTGGGAAGCTTTTTGCATTTTGACAGAACCTATCACTGAGAGATTTCCTATACACAGAGACCATTCGAGGCCTAATGAGCAACTCTGTTGGAGCCAACAGAAACATCTCAGCATGGAAACAACTTTGGTCCCCCCCCGTAATTCATCTTTCACCAGTCAGACTGAAATTTAATCTCTGAGCTGCAATTACCTTCTCATCTGAAAAATACAAGGTTCATACAAATTTATTAGTAACTCTTACACATCCAGGGATCATGCCTTTGTAAATACTCTACATGTCTCTACAGCCTGTCAGAGGACTGCAAAGCACTTTCCAAAGCAACAGTCAAGGATCACAGTTCACTTATGGGATGAAGTACTAGGCTCACTTTTACAGAAAGGGAAACTGAGGCACATATGTTAAGTACTTGTGCAATGTCATGTTTACAAATAGGCAAAGACAGGAAAAGTTTCAAATTCCATGGGTTCTAAGTTCCCTGTTCTAAAATAGGCTGCACTTTAAATTTGGACATGTTCTCTTAGTTTGTCAGTGGAGATACTATTTATCAGTCTGAGATTAAACATGTTTTCTAGGGTTTACAGAGCTCAGTAGAAGCGGTTACATTTTAGGTTGTCTTTATGGATTGTAAATCATCTTGACAGCACACTGTATGAAATGTGCTATTAGATTATCCTCACGAAACGATAAATTACCCCCATAAAAAACAGAAAGTGAAGGAGCAGGAAAGATGACATCTAACAAGAAACACTATGTGACAATCTCATCTAAAGTTCTAGTCAAGGACTGAATATTGCACATTTTGCAGATGAGTGATAACATACAATTGTCAGTTTACATGACAAATTTTGTTTTTCCTTTCAGTTATCAATGTTCCAAAATCGTGAGCCAAGCAAAAGATGAATTACAATGTACGTTACATTTAAATCACATAGTAATGTCCAATATGAAAAAAATAAGGGAAACAAAAAGCCAGTTTCTGCTTCAGAAACTCCCCCAAAATATCTTCTATCAATACCCAGATCATTTTTCCCTGTTGCACCAACAGCGTGCCAGGTACTGTACAGACAGGCCCTGCTCAGAAGGTTTTATAATCTACTCAGAAAAAGTTCTCAGGATTTTTTTAACTGCTTTCCACATCAGCAAGTCCGGGGAACACCGCAGCTCCTGGGACGTGCACACTCCATTCCCCCAGTAGTATCTTTTGAGAAATTAGACTGTACATTCAATACTAGCACAGTCCTGTGTAGATAAAACAGCATAATGAACTGACACCCAGACACATTTGGGCAAGAAGTTAACACAGCCTGTGTTCTGTAGCTTATCTGTGTTTGCTTGAGGATGGGAGCACCACTGCTGCCGAGAGGTAATACATTTACAAGTGATAATTTCCAGCCAAGCCAGAATTATCCTAATCATGTTAGTAGTGTTGTGACTACTATACATAGTTGCAACCTGCTAGAGGTTTGTGACATTATTAGTAAAAGATTACAGCAGACACTGTTCACTGAAGTTACACAACATTAAGACATTCAGGAGGTTAAAAAGAACTCAGAATGGTACGGAACATTGAGGCAGTAGTTCTAGTGGATTAAAATCCAGACTGAGAACCAGTAATGCCAGAGTTACAATCCTAATTTGGCTAATAACTTGCTGTATGCCCTTGGACAAGCGACTTCACCTCTCTGTCTCAATCTCACCAGCTACAGATGAAGGTTAACAATTCCAATACCTAAAAGACAGGGATGTTGTGGGGTTTAATTAATATTGGTAATGTGCTCTGAAAATGTAAATACTATAAAAGCAGTAAAGATAATTATTACAAATGGCACATTCAGCTAGCACAAATAAAGTCGGAGTATTCAGGCTGGTATTACTGAATTGGTACAACTGGAAGACAAGCGTTAACGTCTGGCATACATGAGAACATGTCTAGCAAGAAGCTGCATGATCTTCAAAGTTAAACAATTTAATACATTTCTTTAGCAGTAAAGGCATGATTTGAGAGAAGCTGAGGGACACAGTGAGCAGGGAATATATTTTCTCTTTTGGATGGAAAATATTGCATATGCCAATTTATTGACGTTATTGTTTTGGATGTATTATGAACACCTCTGAACCCTCTCTACCATAGCTCATATCAATTCATACTCAAGTGTTACATGTTTGCCACAAAGCCATAAAAACAAGGAGAGATCACAGTTCGGTATTAAATAGCCAATATACTGCAATGCAATTTGAAAGTGCGGAAGTGACCAAAACGTCTGTCCTAATTTGGTAGATAATTTATACAAATTGGTTATAAACCCCTGAAAGTGAAAATGTTGAGGGGCTGCTAATGTCTCTCTAGAAAAGCCAATGTAACACCGCAACCTATCCCTTAGTCGATTCTTACCGGGCTCGGCCATTAAAGAAAATTCATCTATGGATCACATTAAAGCTGCAGTTTAAATATGGACTAAGAAAATCTGCCAACATTATGACACCACATGTGTCTTAATGATTTAGGCAAACTAACCTGTTGCAAGAGGCTGTCCAGCAAATCCTTGTCCTGCTGAGAAAGTCCATCCTTTTGCAATCTGAGAATAAGTTCAGGTTTCTTATAAGGCTTTAGTGCCAATAAGTGCACAACTCTATCTTTGAAGGGTCTCTGAGAAATTGCACTATTGCCTCTCTTTATTGCACTAGCGAGGTTGACTGGTGTTGGCCGTTTCCTAGCGGGAACAGCATCGGAAGCTCCTGGTGCAGGCTTACGAAACTGAACCTTTTTACCTAAAATGAGATGAAAATGTAGTGAACTGCAGGAGTCACCTTGCAAAGTCCAGTGTTTCGCCAATGTGCACATGTACATCATAAACTCCACCATGAAGCCCTGACAGACAACAATGGAAGACTCAAATACACACACTCCTGTGCCAATGAAAGTCCGGGACAAACATTCTGCGAAACCTAAGAAGATTTAATCCAAGCGTGTAAAAAGTAACTAAGTCCAAAGCAGCGTTATCACACACGGGGAACATGGCTATTATTGGCTACAAACTTGTCGAACTTCAATTCTCTGCTCACCAGTCCTTCCTTCTTCACAATGTTCTACATCCTCTACTTAGTCCAGCCAGATTTTTCCTGTGAAAAGCAAAGTCCCACAATTGCAATGTACAGCAGCGCTGCAATACAGAGGGATAGGAGCAGAACTGGTCAATGGGAGGCTCCCCCGCTGCTGATCTCAGCTAAACTCTTCTCCAGCAAATGTTTCTGTTTTTAGAACAATAGGAACTTTATGGGTCTGGTTCCACAAGCCCTCCCCCGAGAGCAAATACAAGGACATGAATGGGGTCTAACACTTAGATGACTAGACTAGCATGCATCATAACGACTATCTAATATGACGTTTCTATTTAAGTAATAACTTTCCACCTCTTAATGAGCATTTGTGTACACTTGAAAACTGTAAAATAGTTTTTAACATTCAGTTCAAATCCCCCAGGAAAACTTCCTCAATTCCTTTTTGGGAGTTTTGTTTTTATCTATTTCCTTTTGATTATACCCTCTGGGCTTAAGTTTTTCCAGCTACCACAAAAAGCCTGAATTTTTTTTAAACTAGAAACCGTTTTCATGTGACGCAGAGACAAACTGCATCATTTGCTGGAAGATCAGTCACCCCTCCTTCTAAAAAAAAACCACTTAGGTTGTTTCCAGATGGAAAACAAGAGCTTTCTTAATGAAAAGCCAGATTCTTTTACTAATCATAAATGTGCCCCCATGACAGAGAATAGTGTCTATAGAAAAGAAAACTAGATAGCCAAAACCAGAGGCAAAAGTCTTCATATTTTGCACAGTTTTATAGAAGCCATTTAAAAAATTAACAGCCATTTTAGTTCAAGCAAACCGAGCGATTTGATCTGGCATAAATGAAATCCAGTTATTTATTCTTTCAATTTTTGGAGATCTTATTTCAGCATGGCAGTTCTCTCTGCTTAGGAAACAGTGTTTCAACTGAGTCATCTGAAGATGCTGCTGACTGTGTGCAATGTTTGTTTATTCTACTGAAATGTAGGTTGCATAATTTTTTTAAGTCATCATTTCCTGGCTTCTGCTTACACACATTGATGCAAGTCAATAAAGGCTGTTCCACTGGTGAAGTTGAGTGAAGATAAAAAGGGAGAGAACAGAAGAGTCCACACATGTTGTTAAGCACCCAGAAGTTCAGAGGTCTAACAGGATCGAATTACTAGAAATAGGATAAGAAATGTCACAAGAACAGACTCATCAGGTTTCTAGAGCTTGCTTGTTTTTTGGCCAGGAATCAAACACCAGAAATATGTTTTTTTGTGGCATTTCCATTTACAGCTGGAACCAAGAGGTGGAGAGATACACACAAAATATACCTGATGTTAAAGCAAACCCTTTTTAACCTCAACAAGCGTTCTGTTCAAGGGGCAGGCTTATCCAGACTGCTCTAATTTTCACACTTAATGAAGAAACTCTAACTTCTTCATAGCAATCAGGTTGAGCTGCCCGAAATCGCTACATATACATCTCATATAAACATCAATTAAAAATATATCCGCTTGCCCTCCTCTTAGATCATATAAAGTCAACAAGTCACATACATGCTTGAGGAGCCTGTAAGTCAGATGCAATGTGCACCTTAAAAGATGAGGCTACTCTGAGTATGCATCATTAATCCTAGGCTGGAGAGCAGGACCCTGGACCCCTCTTCCCTCCCTTTTCTTGAATAAACCTAACTACTGTGCTCCCAGTCCCCTCCTCCTCCCCACCCCCAGACATTTTGACACCAAAGTCTCAGCTGACACAGGAAGCCCCACCTCCACCCCCACCCTTGTGTGGCTTTGTCTTCATTTTATAAAGGGAAAAGTTCTAGTAAGAATTTTAAAATGTAAGTTTTATTATCCTTTCTTTCTGGGAAGCTGTTTGCTCATGAGCCTGACAACTTTATCCCTTTACTCTAATGGTTTTTCAAATATGAAGAGTTAAACAAAATTATTTTCTAGAGGACAGGAAATCAATTAATTTCCTTCCTGATTACTATCTTACTTCTCAGCTTTGAGCACTTGGCTGATAAAACTATGAGTGAAGGTCAATTCTCCATTCTGCAACTCACCGTTCTGTTCATAGACATCCTCTGTGAGGAAACAAGTCATCAGATCACATGAGCTGGGAGAAGAAAAACCAACTGACTCATAAAAACTGAGACTGGGTCTTCTGGGTTGCACTAAGTGTTCATGTTTTTGGCAGGGGATAGGGATCTGAGTCCAAAGAAGGCACCTCCCCACTCTAGTTTGGAACCCACTGATATTTGTCCCCTCTCTCTTCCTTCCTAGTAGAGATTCTACCTTTCAGCTTGTAAAGTAGAACAGTTTCTTCCATGGCTGCAATTAACACCACTACCTTAATCCCTTTGTTGGTGAATACTAGTTCAGTCCCCAGATGACAGTTAATGGCTTTCCTTTCAGTGCAGATGCACTCCAGGTATGTAGAATAGGACGGGTGGGTCATGGGTTGTGTACCTGGTCAGTCGGCCAGTACAGAAGCACTTTTTGTGAAGCAGTACAACGATTTGGTCCCGGTAACAGAAATAAACGAAGACTCTCAAAAAGCAAACTACGTAAGGCCAATCCTCAGCTGCCATCTAGGAACAGAATGGTCACTGAGTATCTGACCCCTAGCTCTGCTATGCTCAGCATCTTTACTCTAGAGATGTTACCAGACCCTCATCAGACACTACCAGATACCGTTTAAAAGAAGATTTGTGAAGATGTCAGATTTGGCCAACAAACCACTTACAGTCAAGCCATTAATAGCCCAGACAAACACTAACAGATGCCTCCTAAGTGGGAACCAGGTACAGCTCCAACAATCAAGTTGCTTCTTACCTACATATCTCCCGCCGGGTTTAATAACTATTGCACTTCGGCTGCGCGTTTCCTCCTCAGCTTGTGCCATGCTCTGCCTTGCCTTCTGGTAGGAATCATCAGTAGCACACACAGTGATTTTATCCTGTATGCTTCCAAGACAATCCAGATGGATATTACCATTGCTGTAAAAAATAAATGATATCAGATATTCCTAGGATTAACATACATTCCGCTGTTGGCCTAGTAAGTGAGCCATGGAGAGACCTGAAGTTACCTGAAAGCAGCTGTGCTCATCATGGCCTTTTGGTAAAGGTCAGTTCCTTATATAACAGGCCATACCAACATTTTTCTATATATGCAGGGGGGGGGAAAAACTGCTAGCGAGCTAATCAGTTTATTATATCAGATTCCTGCCAGCAAGTTATTACAGAAATAATTACACTCACATGGCTACGCTTAATCTAAACAGCTCAGACTCTTTTACAAATATGAATAAAGCCTAATATCCCTGTAAGACGACATCTTCATTTGCCATGTGGTGAAACTGAGGCTCAGTGGTTAAACTGACCTGCGCAAAGTCACACAGGAAATCTGTAGGAGAGCCAGGAATAGAATCCAGATCTCCCAGCTTCAAGTCCTATGTCTTAACCACTCGACTATCCTTCCTCCACAGTGGATTTCTGCAAAATGGGTTCAAGAGAAAAACTTGCTACTCTCCAGCAGCCACTGAGCAGCAAGCTGTTTCTAAGAGCTGAACCCTGCCAGAACAGTAAGAATGGAAAATTCAATGCAATGGTCTGTGATGCAAGCACATCAGGACTAGTGGATGCCTGAGCTTTCCAAGCCACTGGAGAATTAGGAGCCTTTTCCTGTGTTCAATATCTTCATTAACGATCTGGAGGATGGCGTGGACTGCACCCTCAGCAAGATTGCAGATGACACTAAACTGGGAGGAGTGGTAGATACGCTGAAGGGTAGGGATAGAATACAGAGGGACCTAGACAAATTAGAGGATTGGGCCAAAAGAAATCTGAGGAGGTTCAACAAGGACAAGTGCAGAGTCCTGCACTTAGGACGGAAGAATCCCATTCACTGTTACAGACTAGGGACCGAGTGGCTAGGCAGCAGTTCTGCAGAAAAGGACCTGTGGGTTACAGTGGATGAGAAGCTGGATATGAGTCAACAGTGTGCCCTTGTTGCCAAGAAGGCTAACGGCATTTTGGGCTGTATAAGTAGGGGCATTGCCAGCAGATCGAGGGATGTGATCATTGCCCTCTATTCGACATTGGTGAGGCCTCATCTGGAGTACTGTGTCCAGTTTTGGGCCCCACACTACAAGAAGGATGTGGAAAAATTGGAAAGTGTCCAGCGGAGGGCAACAAAAATGATTAGAGGGCTGGAGCACATGACTTATGAGGAGAGGCTGAGGGAACTGGGATTGTTTAGTCTGCAGAAGAGAAGAATGAGGGGGGATTTGATAGCAGCTGTCAACTACCTGAAGGGGGTTCCAAAGAGGATGGATCTAGACTGTTCTCAGTGGTACCAGATGACAGAACAAGGAGTAATGGTCTCAAGTTGCAGTGGGGGAGGTTTAGGTTGGATATTAGGAAACACTTTCACTAAGCCTTCCTTAGAGGTTTTTAAGGTCAGGCTTGACAAAGCCCTGGCTGGGATGATTTAGTTGGGAATTAGTCCAGCTTTGAGCAGGGGGTTGGACTAGATGACCTCCTGAGGTCCCTTCCAACCCTGATATTGTATGATTCTATGTTCGTCCCCTATCACTGGCAAAGTATCAGTAAAGTCACTGTAGCTTTCTAAGGATAAGAAAGGTAGGAAATTACAGGCATGGAAAAGGATTGTAGCCCAGATACTTAAGCCCTCCTGCAAAGCATTAACCTAAGAGACTTTCCAAGGATCTCACTGACGGACCCATTAACCCGTCACTTAGTTCCCAACCATGTTTTTCAGAGGCTCTGTGCACTGTAATGCAAAGGTTTTCTCCTTCACAGTGCATCCTCCCCAGCCCAATTCTCCCTGAGCCAGACTACAAGGCAGGGGAAGTGGGGGGGGAGAGGAAGCACATGCTGTTAATCACTTCTAATAAGAGATTTTACACAGTGCAACTAGCTTGTGTCTGCCCCAAGTGAGGCTGAATTTGGTCAGAAGTTTTTTCAAACTGAAGTTGCAATACAGGCTTGGCCGGGGAGGCTGGGATTTTCAAAAGCACTCAGTACTTCACTAGCTCTGCTGCCACGGAGGTCAATGGTTTTTTCCATCGACTTGGGCACTTTTGAAACCCCACTTGAAAGCTTTAGAGGAACACTTTAAACATAAACGAGCACTATCTACCCCTGGAGCAAAACTGTGGTAGCTGTAAGGTCTGGGGTTTGTATTGAATGTAGAGAAAGGATTACTAACACCGTCTCTTTTGTAGTGCAGATTGGGCTATCATGATTATTTTAGGCTATATCACAGTCTCCAAAACTACTGACTGACATCAGACACGAACAGGAATCACTAGCCTTGCCTAAACATCTCCCTGCCCTGCTACCATTTAGCTCCACTGATGATAGGGAGGCAGGATACTTCGTGTGCACAGGCTGGCCACCAGCATTTTAGTCACCAAGTTTTCTAGACCTGCTGCTCTAAGTGGGGCTAGTCAGTGTGCGGGTTAAAATATTAGTGGCCAGTCTACGTTAGCACCTCCACCATTGCTAGAGCTGAAATTTTAAGAAAAAAGTTTAACAGACACAGAAGAAGCCTGTAAAAGAACAAAAGAATGTGGAATGTGAAGGAGGACAGGGGTAGTCTTTGAAAGTATCTGCAAAAAAATCCAGAAAGTGGCTGGGACAGGTAGTCATTTTTCTGTGCATGACCCCTCGGCACACACACTAGGTCCCACAAAGGAAAAGCCTCCTAGGAGAAAAAACAAAAACAAAAAAACCCCAAACCTTACTTTAAAGGCACATTTACATTTCACTTCTATTCATAGCGTAAGTAAAAAACCCTCACTCCAAGCAACAAGATTTTTCTTCCTTTTTGACGGACCACTCACCTGGATACATACTGCTGTATACAGTCAAAACTCCCCTGGGGGCTGTCCCTGCCAATATTTGAAAGATAAAACATGAAAGTTCGCACTTCCGTTTGGCAATCGGGCCTGGGAATAGTGATGTGCTGTTTGGAAAGAGAAAAAAAAAGTGGATCATTGGGAAGTCTGCTCTACCACAAACACCAGACATTCAGAAGGTCACTTAGTGCTGTATTTCTCTTCAGTCACTTTCAGCACTTAACAAAAGTAACGTTTGTGAATTACGGCACAGAACACCGGAATGATGGCAAGCAAAAGGAGCAGTAGTAGGGGAGTTTCATATAGTTAATGAAGATTAACAGTTGCTTCTGTCTTCCCTTCTCCATCCCAACCCCAAGTCATTTTCTAGTTTTATTTTCTCCAATGATACAGTACCAGAAAATGGCAATCTGGCCTTAGTCACAGAAGGGTAAGATGTATGTAAGATTTAGAAATCGCAATAGAATGAGGGAGAAAAGCATTATGAACTTTTAAGGGAGTAGTTAGCTTTTTAAATTCTGGTTTACCACAGCAAGAGGGAATCCAAACCATCTGGGGAAGGTTTCTGAAGAGGTATACTTCCTGTGGATTTTATCCTGCCAGCAGGTTCACCCTAGGGCTGTAGATTCTAGACTTGCCTGCAAAGCTATGTCAGTCGGGATGTGATTTTTTGCCAACACAGCTATGCTGGTAAAAACCCTAGTATAAGTGCAGTTAGATGGGTGCGGAAGAGCTCATAGCAGTAAGTTATACTGCTGTAAACACTTTGATATCTGTGTAACTACATCTACACGAGGAGGATTTTGCCAGTTTAACTAAACTGTTATCGTTAAACCAGCAAAAACCTCCTCGCATAGACTAGACTTTAATGATAGATATTTTTTGGAGGTAGGAAGACTTAGCAGTAATGTACCACTTAAATCTAGATCAAAGGCTAGACAAAGCCATTTGAAATATTTCTGCCAGATTCCAGAAAGATAAGCTGGAAAAATTGGCTGTGGTTTCAGAGCTCTTAGTAGTGAGAGGAGGTGCTCCTCTTGTCCCCCCAAAATTTCCTACCGTTATCAGCAGTTGTGCTGTTCCACCTGTGTGAGCCCTACTGTGGACAAAGCTGTTTTTAACACCATGTCACTGAGACTTCTCAGAGCAGGTCCAGATAAGGTGGTAAGAATGCTGGTGAATACCAGTGCTCGGTCTAAACCAGTGCCATCGATGCAGCAAGCACTGCAGGAGATGCACTGGTACGGCACCACAGGTGGGAACTTTCAGGGATTTTTTTCAGTGTGCTAGTGTAGATAAAGCTCAAATGTGCTCCTGCATGTAAAGCAACAGGCAGTTCCTTGAAATCCACTTATCTACCCCAAGCTCTAACGTATCTGGCTGCGGGCTCAAGATTCACCAGCCCAAGCTTTTCTTCTCTCGTCTTGTGCTCTGCCAACTCCAGGCATTCAAAGATCATGAGTCAGACCCCCACACACCCAGAAAAATGAAGATTGTCACAAGTTTTTTTTTTTTTTAAGCCAAAAATTTGGGATTCTTTTTATTTGCTTTCTAGTTTTGGAGCTTAGAGAGCATTAGGGTTACATTTTCAAAGTTGCTATGGAACCATAAGGACTAGAACCATTTTTTTTTTAAACTAAATGAAAGCTGAGATTCTCACAATCACTTGATTCCAGGAGCTAGTGATTTAATAAGATACCAGGTACTGTGATACTCACAGTAAAGTTGCAAGAGCCAGCGTAGCCAGTTTTTGCAACACACGGTACAGCTACAAGAACACAGCACCTGGTCTCAAAGATCTCCCAAGGGGTGCCCTCCTCACGCCAAGTAGCATGTAGTGCTCAAAGTGGAAGACAGGGAGGTGGGAGCCACAGAGTAGAATAAAAGTTGCCACACACACACAGGCTTGAAGAAAGAAAAACAGGACAGAGGCAGAAAATGAGCAAAGAGGAAATGGGCCAAAAAAATATAATAATAATAAAAAAGCTGAATCTGTATGAAGGCATGGGTGGGGAGTGACAGCTATCTGACAATTACAAGAGGCAGGAGGAAGTCTCCCCAGAAGACACTGACAAACACCGCTCTAGGAAGTTGGTCCACCCTCATTCACTCATCCTCAAATCATGGTTGCTCTTGTCAGTGTTGAATTCAAACCAGTGTAGGCTGGATTCTTTAAAATTAGTGATCTGGCACTAAACAGTGCAACACAAGCCACTAGAAATCATGATTATTATCTCTTGATAGATTATAATTTCCTAATCAGGATTTCAGGCTCACATTGGAGCGTGACCCTGCTATTATATGAATCAAACATTAAGTGTGCTCTGCAGAGAACCCTACAGATGACACTGGCATCAGCCTAACTTGTACCATTTTCTCATGGATAACGAATTCCCTGAGTCCTACCGCACGAGTTTTTCAACTGAAAGAGCTGCTTGTCTCTTTTCCATGCATGTTCTGTGCTCGGCATGGATTAGGGCCTTCCACAATATAAATGGTTGATAATTAAGATGGTTGCCAGCAGAGGGTGCAGAATGAATGTCCGTTGTAATCTATTTCAGTGGTACCATACACTATTTAAAGTTTGACTGTCTATAAAGGCTTGTCTACACAGAGTTAGTACAACGGCTAGCCAGAGTGTGAACTGACAGTACACCAACTTGCCACACCACTAACTTGCCACGTGAACACTGGGGGACTTGCTGGAGCAGTGTTCATATGGTGAATTAGTCCATGGCCAGCTGGTGCAATGCACCGGTACACCCTGGCTTCCTGTGCACTAATTCACCTTGCAGACAAGCCCTAAGTGAATTACTGGTTGTATCTTGTATCACCAGACATGCATATATTTCACATCCATGTCCAGCAAAGCCATGGGTCCAACTGGTAGCCATCTGCTGAATAATATAAACTCCACTTAGTAGGATCTATATGGCTTTCTGGGTGCTCAGAGGCACTTAGTTTTGGCCTCCACGTACTGTAACAGCAGAGTGCTCTAACAGCCTAGGAACACAACGCTTATTATGTCTGACTACTGTTCTGGCAAGAAACGCTTCAGGGAGCAGGGCTTGGCCAAATGAGAGCCCCTAGAGCTCCTCCCCTACACAAGTATAATTTCTACATTGACAAAGCTCGCCTGCCCCTAGTTCCTAGAAGTGGTTTTCCTCATTTCCAGAAGAGCAGGTAAACATCAAAGGTCACTTCACACAGTTTGCAAATGTGAAACATGACCAAGTTATCCAATCCAGGAATTCACTACTTTAATGTAAATTCACTGGACTTGATTGGGTAGAATTCCAGCTACCAGTGCTCTACCAAGATATAAAACCAACTCTTCCCCTAAAGTAAGTGCAATGGACTGAGTGCTGGGAACTTCTCAGCTATCAAACACATCATGGGTGACCAGGGATTTCAACTCGTCTGTTTCCTCATCTGTAAAATGGGTATAATTCTGGCCTCTGACAAGTGAGATGAGGGGAGGTTTGAAGATTTAAAATGTTAAGTGTCCTCTATTAATTTTTTTTAATGTTAATGTTCCCTTTTATGCTACTAAGTACACCAGCATGCATCGAACATAGACAAGATGATCTAGTGGGCCTTTTCTCTCTCTCTCTATCAATGTAGAACTGTTCCTTACAGTACATTTTCAAGTGTTTTGTCCAATACTAACTAAGAAGAAACCAGATCAGAAATTAATGAGCTACTACAAATTTGACACTTGGCCATAACTAGACAATGATTGCTACTAAAGTCTCAAACCTAGCACTTCTGTAGAATTTCTCTAATAGTTACAAAGCCAGCGTCCTCCAGGGACACAATTGAGACTGAGGTGACCAAGATCCGCAATTAACATTTACGTTAAAATTTGCTTGTTTCAGTACTGAAAAGTAGATTTAATGCAAATTGACAGTTATCTAGGAATTATTTTTAGCTGAAGCAGCAGGTTCTCCAGCCACCTAATCCACATAAGTAGTCTTCAAAAGAGCCCCAATGCTGGTGTTCAGTAATCACTCTACCATGTAACCACTGGTATTTAAAAATAGCCCATTTACAGATGTGACTTTTGTTCTCTATTACAAGAAATCATTGGAAACAAAACGCTACATAGATGAATGCAAGTTTCACTTAGAACATTACTGCCAATGCAAGTCCATGCCAAGAAGTGGAAAAAAATGGCATGTTTCCAATTAAGTTGTTAGTCTCACATTTTGGGTTTTTAAAAATACCTTGTGAAAATATTAAGATAAAGCTGCACAAAGGTATCATAAGGAAACTTCAGATTTTAAAATTAATTTTAACTAGTTTAACTGTTTCTCTCCTTGCTCTCTTTCCATTCATCACCTGCAAATCTGACCCAACACTAACCGCCCCCCCCAGTACATCCTTTTACTGAAATAGAAACTATCTTTAGCAACTCTTGTACATTTCACAATAATTTGCACTGCAAGAACTGCCACCCTTGAGAACGCTATGATGTTGAAGCTTTTGACTTCTAATTTAGAACTGTCTCACGGAAAGAGTGAAAAGCGAATATTTTATGAAATATTAACAATAAAGTAAAGCATGTTGATGATGAAAAATATTTACACAAATGTAACAAACTAAGTTCCTTCAACATCAGCCTCTTGAGGGGGCTTAATGAGGACCATAACAAGGCAGCTTATTTCAGCGATGGATCCAGAACCTTTGTGTACCTGCTTTAAGGCAGAGTAACACTTCAGCAATGAAGACCTATTTTTATTATTACAGACATTCTGAGAAGGCCGAAAGTTATAAAAACATTACATGGTAACACTGAGAATGTAGTTAACAAAACCATGGCTAATCTGAAGATACACATTTCACAAGAGCAAGGATAATTTCCAACGTGTGATTAAGACTACCTGTCAAAGCTTTCAGGACCCAAAGGTAATCTACCTGAGACAGTGGTCACATTTGGAAGATCTTTCCTCCTGATCACAAACTAATAATTGAAAGCTGTCAGTCACATTTTGAGCCAACAGCCGACAGCCTCCCTTTCAGCTTTGCACTCCCTAGACAATGAAGTACACTGCCAGGCCTCGCTCTTAAGCTGAACTTTTTGTGCCTCCCAACCTTAATATTTTAATTATGGAATAATGATCAAGACGAAAGGTGTTTCCAGGGGATGAATGGACAGCTGGGAGACAGTGGTCTGAGGTACTTCTTGCAAACATTACATGCTAATGAAAGAACGTGGACATATGGCTTATTTTAAAATGGGTAATGAAGACTAAAATGGCATGGAGAGCATGTCTAGAGAATTAATGCCAATGTAAAGGAAGATGCATTTGTCTTAAAATGTTTCTCACCCTCTCATTCCCCCTGCTCCCTCCCATCCCCACCAAAAGATTTCTAAATAATTTGCAGCATTTTCTTCTCTGCAGGATGGAGGCATACAGGGAAAAAATGCCTCAGCTTTTAAAAACATGTGCTGCTGGAAACTGCATCTTTAAATGATATTCTCTCTTTGAAATATGTCCCAGATACAGAACTTGTGACCCTTAAAAGTTATGATATAAAAACCATCTCCATAGCAACATACATTCTGAGGTAACATACAACGACAGCAAACAGGGGGGCTAGGGGGGGGCGCAAGAGGATAAAGGAAGAATGCGGGGAAGAAATAAGTTTGTTCCAAAAATAATAGACCAAAAAAAGTATTCATGTGATCATTTGGATGTGAGGACTTGTTAATTACTGATCTTAGCTCTTCTTTGTTCCGCTTGAATTAGAGAATTTACCAGAAATTGTTTAAAGCTAAACTACTAATTCCTTAAAGTGAGGCTCTATCCCAACGTATATGAATACTACATTTAAAAGCAGATGGTTACATAACTGCCAGCTTCTTGTCCTACCCAGCAAAGACAACAAAAAAAGACAAAGCTCCTTCTATCTGCCCCCATTGAGCTAGTTCTCATCTCCCTTCAAAGCTCTACCTTTGGCCTTTACTTGGCAGTGCAATTAATTACACAGTTGACAACAAGGCAATCAGAGGTCAACTCTGGGCTACGAACAGCCTCTTTCCACCCACAATGCCTCAGTGCAGCTCAAACTGTGCAGGTCTCTGTTTCACTCATTAAATGGCCATGTTAGAGGTAATCACACTGCTTAATTCCCTTTTCATTCAACATAGACTACAATTACAGGTGAATGACAGCTGTTGCCATTAAAAATTATTCTGTGAAGCTTTAAATTAGTGGCCAAAAAATTCAATAAAGTATACTAATTTTTTTCTCCTTAATCTGTTCTAATTATCAATATTTTTTTAAAGTATGTTTTATTTAAATTAGGCCAAAAACGCACTAGCTTTAAGAATGCTGGCCCCCAGTGATATTGGTAACTCTGCAATATCAACTTCACTAAATAAAGGGACGCGAGAGGGAGGACGGGACTGTATTTTGAAGTTGTTCAGATGAATTTTCCCACTGTTAAATTACATCCTTGGAGGAGGAAGATAATGTAAACAGCTAGAAAGGGAAACTTCTTCTAACTCTCATTATAAAGCTCTACAGTGAAAATCATATTTAGATCCTTAAAAGATGACCTGCCAAGGGGGAAGTTTGTGCACCTTGCTGGGTTCTTCATTGAAGGCAGGGCTGGCGGCACTGCTGAATTAAGGCTGCCCAACACATCCCATTATAAGGCCTTGTTTTCAATTGCTTACAATTGCCGATCTTTAGCTTTTGGGGCATGAATTTTCCATGCTGAGTGTCTGCCTCACGTGGAATTTTTCAAAAAAGTTCCATGATCTATAAAGAAAGCCTGAAAGTGGCGCCTTCTCTACATGCCTCCAGCACCCAAAACCAAGAAGGGGCTTGAGGTTATTTTTGTTTGAAACCTTACCAAAGCTATTGTACCTTGCTTTCCCTGTTTTGTTGGTGGGCTGGAGAGCTAATGGGATTGCGAAACTACAAGGCACTGAAAGGTGAGCACCTGCGCAGGGAAGGGATTACTAGAGTTTGTTAACACCTATTTAATGCTACATTTGGAAGATTTTCTTCGCAACCACATAAGGGCTAGAAGTGTAATATTTACAAAATGACAGCATAGATTCTGCTGCACACTTCTTTGGTGAGGGGTGGATTCTGCAGCAAATTCCATGGCTACAGAATCACAAGAGAGACAGGGAGCTGAGCACAGCATTTGAATTAAACTCTCATTTCAGCTGCAATCCTGTGTGATGGTGAGTCAGAAGGTAAAACTTTGCTTCCAAGAAATAGACTCTGTAATTTTGCTCTACTTCATTTTCCAAGACCGTGAAACAGAGACAAGATCCCTGCTTATAAGTGAAGATCTCTCTTGGAAACTGCCCCAGATATCCCCAAATTTGAGTATAAATCTGTTCCACCTCTACTAGGAATGTAGTAATTGCCATTCGGGAACAGATTTGCCAGTGGCCACATGGTAGAGTATTCCGTCAACAAAGGGGAGTCCCACATACTTCAGAAGAAGCTGTAAGAAACTTTTCAGACAGCTACGGGATAGCTCGCCCCAGGGAAAGTTTCCTGCTGACCCCCAATAATTAAAGCTTGACTGATGTTCTGAAACATGAGGGTTTATATCCCTTCCTTTTTTTAATTATTATTAGCAGCCATAAGAACTCTAGATATTTATTCTTCTTACCAATAATCCTTTTTTGAATCCTGATAAGCTCTTGGACGGTGATATCCTGTGGAAATGAGCCTCACAGGTTAGTTATGTTGTGTGGAAGTATTTATTGGTTTTGAATTTGACACTTAATTTCATTGAAGGTCCCCTTGGTCTTGTATTAGAGAGAGGTACCTTACAGTATCTCTGGTTCTTCAAGAGGTGGTAGTCAGTATGGATTCCACTGCAGGTGCTTATACAAAGGCATAATGGGGGGAGCCACAACCTTCCCTCACTTCCCCTATAATTCAAAGCCAATGTTGTTGAGGACTTTGAAAAGCGGGGATAGAGGGCGAGTTGTGGGATCCACACTGACAACAACATCTCGAAGAACCACGGTCATTGTAGGGTAAGTGCCCATTCTTTCTTCAAGTACATGTCCATGTGGATTCCACTGCAGGTGACTGGCAAGCACAACTGCTCAGTACATGGGACTCTCCTAAGCAGAAGAGGCACCTGCTGTGTTCCTCTTTCAGTGGAATGAGCCCGTCACAAGATAGGTAGTGCTTGAAGCCCACAGGTTTCAAATCCGCCATGTTGAGAAGGCCTGCATCCGTGTCTGGCTGAACATTCACTCCAGATGGACTGATACTGTTACAGCAGTGGCATGTCAGACTCAGAAGAGTTCTGGACATTGTTATGAAGTGTTTAAATAAATGTAGCCAAAGCTAAGAACCAGCAAGTTGGACACTCACTAGGTTCCATCTTGCTGCCACAAGTAGTAAAAGGGAATGGAGGGAAGGTCTTGGCCTCCCCACCTTTTATGCCCTGATACAGGAGTACAAGGGGACATAGGGTGCATGCATGGCCTGGACGGACAGTTACTTAAAAAATCCAATCGCACATGCATGTGGCACATGCACACTTACAATAGGGTCCACATCAACTTAAACCAGAGAACAGCGCTCCTGATTTCCGGTCTCTATACCATTTATTTTGTGTATTTTTAAAATGTGTTCTCTTATCTCTTCTCGAGGAAGTAGTCCCCAGTTTTTTCAATTTGCATAGGACAGCAATTTTCCATGCCACCAATTCATTCCTGTTGCCCATTTCCCTACCCCCCTCTAAATCAGCTACATCTTTTTTTCAGATCGAGTGACCAGGACTGAACATTCCATGTGAGGCCAAACTATTTTTAGGAGGCATTATAGCATTGTGTGTGTTGTTCTCACACCTATTCCCTATGCATGTTAACATTTTGTTTGCTTTGACTTCTGCTGCATGTTGAACAAAGGTCTTTATTGAGCGGACCACGATAATGCCCCACTTTTCCTGTGTGCATCCAGTTAAATACATCTAGAAGGTGTGTGAGTTCTAAATATTCTCTCCAACATGTATTTCACATTTATCAACACTGAATTTATTTGAATTTTTATGAAAAGACCTGTCATTTCCACTACACAACCAATCCCTATCAGTTCATTGAGTGGTCAGGAGAGACTGGTCTCGCTGTATATTCAGCCACATTGGAGAGGTAAATCATGTCATCACAACAACATGAGGTTTAAGACTACTACAAGATGACAAAAGCAACAGAGGGTCCTGTGGCACCTTTGAGACTAACAGAAGTACTGGGAGCATAAGCTTTCGTGGGTAAGAACCTCACTTCTTCAGATGCAAGGTTCTGAAGAAGTGAGGTTCTTACCCACGAAAGCTTATGCTCCCAGTACTTCTGTTAGTCTCAAAGGTGCCACAGGACCCTCTGTTGCTTTTTACAGATTCAGACTAACACGGCTATCCCTCTGATACAAGATGACAGTCAGAGAATTCCATCGCAATCCAACATCCCAAAGACTCCCTCGGGTTAGAGATCAGCATCCCATTGGGATGAGCTGGCAGCAGCAGGGAAGGCTTCCAGAACCCGCTGGCCAACGCTGCAGCCAATGATTCAGTGTGAAATTTAAAATGAAAATGCCTTGAACGTAGGTACAAACCCTATTACAAAATCCAGGAAGAGATTTGTATACTTTTGGGGCTCATGAAAGTTAAGGTTAAACAGGGTTGGGAAGGAGCCAAACATACATTTGACAAAGTTCTCATCTTAACAAGGGAAAGCAGCTTTAACAGGCAAATTATATCTGAGGGCATAAAGTGGGCCCTTTAAACAAAGGGATAAGAAATTGCCTTTACATAAGCCATTTAAAAATCTGACTTCAAATTTACAGTCCCATTCTGTGCCAACCACAACACTCTCCTTTGGGCTACATATTATACTCATATTTGTTTTCTTTTCCAAATACTTTCAGCACAATGCTACTGAGCTGTTATGTGTGCACCTGGGGGAAAAAACTGCACGTTTTGCCGGCTATATATAAACTTTCGTTCAATTAAATGCTGGGACTGCATTTCAACCTAAACTACCTTCTTTGATAGAAACTTGGTTACAAAAATAAGTGTTCAAACCAGAGTATTTAGAACCATCTTGGTAATCACTGATTAAATAGGCACTGTTGATTCTGTAGCCATTGTTGTTTCTGTAACTAATTCTATTTAGAGAAGAAATTGTTCAAAACAGCTTTTGCCCACAACTTGGGCTCCATGTGTTCATTATCTTTATTTAGGGCCAAATTCTCTCACACTGATGTAAACTCAGAATGACAATTTACTTCAACTCATCAATTACATTGAAAGCTGCACATATTCAGCACTCTAAGGCCATTTTTATGTAGGTTACTAAATATGAATTTAGGAGCTCAAGTTCAGGTACTTCGGTCAAAATTTTCAAAACCAAGTTTTAAAACAGGGACCATATTCAGTGTTCAGTTACAACTGTGCAAACACACAAACAAGACAATGGGATCACACAAAGCTGAGCCTGGTTTGTAGAAAGAACACAACTTGTTTCAGACTCCAGGGTAAGTCTGCGCTACTAGTGATTAGGAATAAAAGTCATCCTGGAAATGGACCAAACTTGATCTGGAGTTAAAACCTAGTGGGAATATCTACCTGGCAATTACAAACAGCTGACTTGGGCTCCCAGGACTCGGGCTAAGGGCTGTTTAAGTGCGGTGTAGACATTTGAGCTTGGGCTGGAGCCCAGGCTCTAGGATCCTGCGAGGCGGGAGGATCCTAGAGCCTGGGTTTCAGCCCAAGCCCAAATGTCTACACAACAATTAAATAGCCCCTTAGCCCAAGTGAGCTGGCGTCTAACTGCAGCAGAAACATACCCAGTAAGGGAACGTACAGTGCCATTCAGAGTAGAATTGTCCTTTAAAGGAAATCATTTAAACGAAATCAAGAAGGGTATATAGTATTAAGGCAGCTAGTCAATTCTTAGCTCGCTTTCCTATGCCTAAGCATGTCAACACATGATAATTAAAATGAGTCAATTCTAAGACTCATGTAATGCTTCAATACAAAGAGTGTGTCAAGAACTGAGCAGCAGAATTGAGGAAGAATTATTTTTCTTTTTTCTAGTTCAGAGTCCCAATGTTAAAAATAACACCTTTTGTATTTAAAGATCTACAAGTGACAGCTTTAAAATGTATCAAAGTGCGGAGTTACTTTTAGTTGAGATCATGGAAATTTAGCCCCTCCATTGTCAGTAACTAAATAAGACAGTTTCATGCTTCCATAAACATCTGATGAATTTAGCAAAAGGAAGAGAAATGATAAAGGAACCAAGGCTCCTGAACAGAACTTTGGGCTGTGCTCAACATAGGGAGCTGCACAGTTGCTTGGGACTGACTTTATGTCAAGCCAAATATCACAGCGCACTAATAATTCAGTCTACCAGCATTATTCTGATTCACACCTCAAAATGTAGCATCAGAACTGCCAGGTTGGGTGAGGTGTTTCCCCAGGGCATAGGCAAGGCTTCCATGAATTGCTACACTTATCACACATAGTAGTATCACTTGTATTTTGATTTCCTCATTCTTCTTGGCAGCAAGGCTTTTTTTAATGTGCCCCACCATGGCTATCAACAGTGATAAACAATGGTGAGAAACTGTAAGGAAAGGCAGTCTGTGTAGAAACACCCAATGCTCTCACTTGGACAACGCTGTGTGCACACAACTCAATGCTTTAAAAAAAACAAACAAAAAAACCCCCATCACCCCGTAAGGTAGACTTTGATACATGCATAAAAACAGCCAGACTGGGTCAGACCAGTGGTCCATCTTGCCCAGTATCCAGTCTTCTGGCAGCAACCAGAACAGGGAAATTTTAAGTGATGTATCCCGTTGTCCAGTCCCAGCTTCAGGCAGTTGGAGGCTGAAGGACACCAGGAACATGGCAGTTAGCCAGGATGGTCCGGGATGCAATAGTCATTGGTGGACCTATTCTCCATGAATTTACCTAATTCATTTTTGAACCCAGGACAGATCTCACATAGGTTAACGTCAAAGCAGTTGGAATTCACACCCATGGGACAACCTTCCAGCCAGACCCATACACAAACTTACCCCTTGGTTTCCTTGAAATTGGATTGTTGGTCTCAATGCAACAGAGTCCTACAAAACAAGGAAAAAACAGTTTCAGTTATAACATGCACTACCAAAAATATTCAAATAATTCAGTTTGCATTAACAAGGATGCTACAGTATACATCTTTTGAAGGAAAAGGTACAGTGAACTAACCACCAAGTATTGCTACTGATCTTTTAAGTTGAAAATTTAATAGGGATTTGTCCCTAGAATAATAAGAAATGCCATACTGAATTAGACAGTCTATTATGCCATCAGCAGTGTTCAATACCCAACAGTAATACTTTGCACTTACAAACAGTCTTTCATACATGCTTCAGAGGAAGGCAAAAACCTATAATGCTCCTGGCACCTTTGAAATGCCACATATTGAATTCCTTCCTGATCCCTGTAATCATTAATTTACACCGTGAAACATTATATTTGAGGCACGTACAGACACATTGGTTGTATATTTGCAATGCTTAAGTAGTTTGTAAGCCTACATTCTTAGTAGAGGATTAAGGGAAAAATCTGTTACAGCACTCAAATCTAGAATTTTAGGTAAATTATCATTCCACCTAACTCTTCAAGGTACTTAGCTGTCAGGTTCCTGTTAATAATATCTTATCAATGAGGTTGTGATGCTTACAAACAAACAATTTTTCCTGTGACACTAATGTGCTTTCAATTTCAGGAAGTTGCACTATTGTTTGTTCAATCACGACCCTATAAAAAGTTCCTTATAATAGACATCAATTAAATTCAATAATTAAGTTTTATTTAGATTATGGATGCACTGTAATCCAAAAAAAACAAATATATGGTTTGCATTCCCTGATACTTTAACCTTTGATGGCACTGGAGGCTAAAGAAAAATCAGTTTGAAGTCATTACTTAAAAGATACTAAGATTGAAAAAAAATATTAATGTATATAACTACGAATTGGTTTGGAAAGCTTGTGTAATCTGTGTAGGTTCTTTTCACTTCCTAAACCCCAAAACATTTCAGTGCATTTTAATGCAATATATACTTGCCAATAGCCCAGCAATCATGCTCTACTGATAGGGTAGCAAGCATGTCTGATTAATGAACACATTTCGGTGGGGAGACTGATTTCAGTATCAGCCTTCCCAAGTGATGAAGAGCAAGTACACCTCTATTCCGATAGAACACAAATTCGGATATAACGCGGTAAAGCAGTGCTCCGGGGGGCGGGGCAAGGCAGATCAAAGCAAGTTCGATATAATGCAGTTTCACCTATAATGTGGTAAGATTTTTTGGCTCCTGAGGACAGCATTATATCGAGGTAGAGGTGTAGTTACATATACCTTGACTATGGCCATTTCAAAGGAATGAATTCCATTAGGATTGCTCTCTGAATTGCTTTAACTTGTCTGATGTGACTGGGTGCACGCAATAGGGGAACGCTTTCTGTGCTACTTCCATGTATCTGGGACATCCCAACATTTCACAGACTTCAATGATTAATTGCCCCAGAAATATGCATACGTAAGAGGGTGTGCCTCGCTGTGAAAGAGTCAATGGCTTCCGAGTCTAGTAAGCAAAGTTTCCCTATTGAATTCCATAAGGTATCTTTCCAACTGACATCAAATTATTGTGACTTAGCAAAGAAAACCTCTGATCTAGAAAAAAAGTCTATAGATAGACAAACAAGCTTAGAGCAAGATGAAACCCACTGGGTGTTTCACTGCACATCCATTATGATTTAAGTCATTAACAACTTCCAACAATATAACCAAGTCAGGTACCCACTATCACTAAAGAAAAAACAGTGGCCTTGAAGTCTGGAAAGCACTCACTTTCTGCATTGTACTGAATACTCTGCAGACAGAATATACGTTCATAGTGAAATGATAAATGTCTTTCATGCACTTCATACAGGGTTCACTAAATTCTTTAAGTACCACGACACTGCATACCACAGCACACTGTTCATAGACAGACTGGCCAGCTCTTGTTCCTGGTGTCAACATGTACTGTACAGTGTATGTCCATAAATCCATATGACTGTAATTAAGGGGACATTGAATTTGAAGGCATTTTAAAGAACACTCACTGCATTGCATAAGAACATTGCATTTTTGTATTTAATTATAGATTTAAAATCATCTGCACTTAAATCTGGAAAATTACTTAAAAAGCAATCACATGAAGTCCAGACGTATTGTATGCAAATCATGACAAATTTATAAAGTAAGTTCGGTGATTACAAATGTACCTATCCAACAAGCAACATTCGCTTTCACACCACTGCAGAAGTAAAAGATGATTTATGAAAGATCCCAGGGGAAGGAGTCTCATGAATTAGGTGACAAGCTTTAACTTTCCCCTACCCTCGAAAGTTTATCTACTGTTCTTCCCTTCCTATACCCAGAGGTTGGCGATTTCTTTGATCGCTTCGTTGGTGATGAAGTCTTTCCATCCAATGGCCAGGATCTTTCATAGGCACTTATTTTTGAAGGAGTCTAGTTTTGGTCCAACGCTTTGGTAGATCTCCAGCTCTCGCAGTTGTATGTTAGCACTGAGATTATGTTTGAATTGAAAATGCTCAGTTTTGTTCTGACATCTTTGATTTCTCAGTTTTTTTCTAGTATCTCTGATTTCCACATGTTGAGTTAAGTAACTGCTGTGGACGCCTTTCCTGTCTAAATGTTGCTTCCTTCTTAAGGTCTCCATTGGTTAGTATGATGCTGCCCAGGAACTGTTCTACTTTACTTTTGTTTTTGCTCTTCTACTGTGATGATGATGATGATGCTTGACATCTACGTTTTGAGGATGTTTGTTTTGGTGCACCTAATTTTGAGCCATGCTTGGCCTACTGTTTTTGCCATGTTATCTGTCTTGGAAGCTTTAGGGCAGTGACGCTCTGTAGTTCAACCTCATTGGCAAAGTCTAGACTTTCTAGGCATTTGCAATCTACTCACATTGCTAACATCCTTCTTCATTACCAAGTCTATGGCAATGCCAAACAGTAGACATAACACACTACATAGTGTTATTTGCTCTGTTTCATTATTGTTTCAGATGCCTCAAAATAGGAACTACAGGCAATGATAAATGGATTGAAAGTTTATCAAGGTTTCACTCTTTCCACAAAGACTATTAGCTACTTCCCACAGCAGTAGACCTTGATCCATAAGACAGGTGTCTCCAAGCCACATTCTGCATTACAACAACAGTGAGGTAGCTATTTTGTGCTCTCTCTAATAAGATCACCATTAAACCAAAGCTGTACTAAATCATGGTTATGGTCCTTTCTATAGTAGTACAGTTTTTCTTAAGAGTGAGGGCCAAGAAGTCAGACAATGGAGAGTTTGTACGCAGTGTAGTTGGAGCCATGTCGGTCCCAGGATACTAGAGAGACCAGGTGGTTGGGGCCAATAAAAGATATTACCTCACCCACTTTGTCCCTAATTGGAGGTCTTATAAGTTTAGGGACTAAATCATCTACTAAAGACTTAGACATAAGCACAGATTTCTCACACCATCTAGGATCTGAGCTAGGGAGCAGATTGTCTCAAGTGTAATTTTATTTTTGAAAGATGTCCAAGAAGCCCTACTAAGCATTTACCTAGAATGAGAAATAAGATACATTTTTCTTAATTCATCCATTCCACTCAGGAAATATGATCCGTGCCACCGAGGCTCACGGGTGTCACCTCTCTCCCAGTTCCCCACAGTTAACACAAGTTATTAGCCAACATTAGACTAAAATGAAGCAGGGTTGTACTCTGAGAAGGTGTACAGAATTTTAAGAAAGAGTTGAAGACTCGATCAAGCTATTCAGAATTATGAATAACCCACAGCTCCAACTTCAAATTTGATCCATGCTCTATTTCACAACCTCCAAAATCAGTGATAATCCTGCCACTCTGATAGTCTCCAAATTTCACTTATTTAAACAGTGAACTTTACACCCCATCACTTCCTTGTTCCCCAGGAGACACAGCCTGTCTCTCCGTTTCCAATTTGTTAACTGCTACTCTCACTGCTCCTGTGCCACACCTCAGTTATCAGTGATGTACAGTAGTAAGTTTTCAAATACAAAAGCTCTAGACTAGAGGTTTCAAACTGCTAGTCTGCAGGCCAGATTCAGTTTCTGCAGAACATAAGCATTCATTTTTTTGATGTTTCTAGGCATTATGGTTGCACAGAAAACCTTTCAAATGTCATTCAAAGTAGCAGTCTCAGTACAAAAGAGCTCTGGGGTGTGAACGGTCATCAGAAAGGGAAATGTACTTATCTTATAGTAACTGGAGGTTCTTTGAGATGTGTGGTCACTATCTGTATGCCACTGTGGGTACACATGTGCTCAACGTGCCCAGAGCTGGAGAATTTTGAAAGCGGTATCCGTTGGTCCACACTTGTGCCCTGGCTCACCTCAGGCCTCTGACCAAGGAGATAAATGGCAGATCAGACTGACTGCCTCTCCAGTTCTTTCTCCACCATGAATCAGAGAAGATCTGACACAGAGGGGAAGGAGGGCGGACAGTGGAATAGATGGATTAGACAACAAATCTCGAAGAACCTCCAGTTACAATGCTGCTACCGAGGGTGCCACTGGAAGAAAATCACAACCCGAAGATGGAATGGGAGACAAACTCCTTCCAAAGGACGGCTCCCTGGTGGAATAACCACCTCTCTCAAAAGAGAGGGACCCAAAGGAGTGGGAGACTCCAGGTCTGGAAGAGCGAAGAGGACCTCAGGAGTGTAGGTCTCTGTTCTTCCCAGCATGAGAAGAGTCCTGTCTGCCTGAACCGCAGGAGCTGCAATAGAGACAATCTGTGTTTTTAGCAGCTGTGGCAAAGATAGAACTGCGGATGGTCAGTGTTCTCAATCAATCAATCTTCGTTGGTGCCAGCGGATCCCAGGTTTGTGCCTGGGAAGTACCACAGGCACAGGCATCAAAAGATTGTGATCCGGTGTCAATGGAACACTAGACTGTGGGCTTTCGTATCGTGCCTCAGACTTAGGACATCCTAAATTCTCTTGAGCTGAGCTAGGGCTTGTTTAGGCAGGGCTGGATCAGACCTGCTTGAAGTGGATTTGGAGGAAGACTTAGCCTCATGCGTATGGGAATGCTCCCTGCTCTCCCAACAAGACCCGGGCCAAGAGTAGACTCCGCTCCTGATTTGGACCTTGTGGCAGGAGGCATTGTCTTTGCTGAGTCAGGCAAATGTACAGGGGAGTGCCCAAGTCTGGGTCCGATTGCTGCCTCATGGCCTTTTCCATTAGGTGCTTCCCAGCCATAGCTAAGGAACGAACTAGCCCTTACTCTTACAGGGAGAGAGTGGAAAACATGACCCAAGTGTACCCTAAAGGCCCAAAAAAACATAAGGCAAGTAATTCTATTTGTGTAAATCTCATGACTTATGCGCCAATCCTATGATATACTCAGCACAAGCAGACCCCTGTGCCCCACTGAAGTCCTGAAGAGAGTAGTTTTGATTATCTACTATTTATTGTTTTGTTTCAAACACCTCACCCCAGTCTTTCTGCAGAGTGAAACTACATGCAGCAAAAACATCCAAAGGCTAGTTGCCAAGGAATCATGAGAGATCCACATCTCAGAGTCCCAAAGTTCATTAAGAGTTCTAGTAGCACAGCATACAAATCCCACTGGTAATATCTGTAAGGAACGTACTACAGGAACGTCAAATGGTGGGTGAAGAAAATTCAAGTTCACTAGTCACCAGTTAATTAAGTTAGCATCTATAGTTCTGAAAAGGGCATAGGCTAAATAGAGATGAAAGATGTCTATCTCAAGACATTCCAAAGTCTGACTGCATAGAGACACCATCCATCCAGAAGGGCATATTGTCTGGAATACTGTCAACTCACCTATGCTTTTAAAAATGAAATTTACCACCCATCTATTACTTATATTATTAAAATGCTGCCTTCTTGCAAGCCAGGGGTAGTAGCACCTGCAACCCTCTGACATGACCAAGACCCCGTTTTGCTAGGTGCTTTACGAACACATAAAAGACACAAGAACAAAAAGTTCACTTGGATTGTGTAGTGTTAATCCACCATAAATTAATAGTTTAGAAACCTATACTGTTTTCCTTGCCCCGCAACCACATACTCAAACTGTATTGGCATAGCGAAGATTCCATCTCCTCAGCAATGTAGCACCTTAAATTAGATGTGCTACTTCATTTCTGTTCCTATTAAAAAGTTCAAACTGACGTTTTGGTCAGAGTGCCAATACGGAGTTAAAGGCACTTAAAAGATTTTAAGCTTCCAGAACTATGGCTCTAACTTGGAGAATTTCAGCACTAACAGGTTCAAAACAAAACAGGTTTTGTAGCCCTGTGATTTTTAAAAAGATCACCACTAATACCAGCCCACTTGAGTCACACGAGATGGTCACACAACAGTCAGTTTAGGGGGTAAGATTTACAACTCCTGTGGAGCAAGTTAGGGTTTTGTACTGTGAGCGCGCACACCCACACCGTCCCTAACCTGACAATAGTGTGCATCAAACCCCCAAGCAACCGACTCCCCTGTCATCAGGATATCACTTCACAAAGAACTCTCGAGCTAGCTCAGGTCGAGTCTATTCTCTCACACATGCCCAGATACAATGATCTCTTCTAATCCAGGTTAAAAAATAGACTGTATTGGAAAGCCAGAACTGCATTTCTTTACATGATCCTTGGATGGAGAATTCATTTGAGTTTAGATTCGCAACTGAACATAACTGAATTCCTTAACTGTGAACTGCATTACAGGAAACCGGTTGTCACTTTATTTCCCCATCACACAGTAGTTTGAGAGATGTAGGAACTTCCTGCAAGACGCACTCAGGACTGCTATACTGCTAGGACTCTGGAGGCAGGACTTCAGAAGGAGAGAGGAATCCTAATTTCTGTTAATGGACAGGTTTGGAATTGACCTCAAGTTTTAAATGCAACTTGCCAAAGGACTTTTTTTTTTTTTTTAAACCTGCCCTTCCCGCCCCCCCACCACCACCCCCCTTCCTTAACCCTCATGTATAAAGGCAGCCTGGAAGATTGCTTTTTTTTAAAACCTTAGAAATATCAGGAACATGAAGTCTGGCCTTCCCCAGGGTTCCATTGGAGACATTCCTGGGGCGGGGGCAAATATCACACAAGCACAGTGGGAGCTCTCACACCTTACTTGAGGGGATGGAACGCTGAATTGTCTGAAACCTGAATTGTCAAGATGTCTTTTCACCCAAGGGTTCATTACGCAGCAAAATTTAGATGTTAAGAAAAAACAGTAACAAAGATTTAAATATGCCTCCTTTCTTCTGTTGAGCTTTCAGTCTCTTCACTCTTGTGATGTTATAATTTCGTTAGAATTCTGTTAGAAATTGGTTAAGAGACAACAGTAATTAGAACTTCAAATTAGCTTGAGAGGAGCCCAGTGTAAGACACCTCCAATCTATAAGAGACAACAATTAAATTTACAGTCTGATGTGGCAATAATTAACACGTATCAGAACAAGAGATCTTCAGCCACTGAACAGATAGGAGTTTTGCTTTACCAAGATCCTCATACTGCACTCAAGGACTGGGCTTGCTACCCATAGAACATGTGTTTCTGCCAAGTCTAACCATGAAAAATCACTTGTGAAGACAAACTAAAAATCACTATTTTCCCCTCAGAAAGTCTGATAGTAATTAAAGGATCATTAAATATACTGTTACACCACTGAAAAATGAAAAGGTTAAAAAGCATCATTTAGAACAATCTCAATGCAACAGCTACATGATCACCAAGCATCTTAAACTATGCTACGTGTACAACAAAAAGTAGGTCACTAAATCAGATTCCTGAACTTCTGGGCAGCAGTTTCCAGAATTTGTTTCATTGCTCTGAATCTTGCTGGAAGAACCAAATTGGAACAATACTTTTAAGCTTCAACCCATCACAGATAGAGCTTAATTAGGATTAGTCTTACTAACAATATCCAGATATAGATCTAGTAACAGGACTAAAGAGTCCAGATGAAAAAGGAATGTATGGAGGACAGCTCTGAAAATTTAACCCTTCATAAGATTTTGTAAAAACAGTTTATTTAAAAAACAAAAACAAACAAACAAACAAAAACCACCACCACTCTTCAGCCAGTTAAGATCAAACTTCAATTGCAATATCAATAAAAAAAGTTATGAATTCTCGGTGGATGTTGTCATAAGTGAGGTTACTATGGTCAAAGGTAGACATGCTAGTTTTGGCTTTAATCTTCATCCTTTTGACATTTCATACACTTGGAATTTAGAGCTTCCATTTTGTACACTTATCAGTTTATGAAAATGTATATATGAAGTTTGAAGTGGATCTTAAATACTGCTAATTAGAAATATATTCAACATTAACAGTATGTGGCAGGAACTGAATGTATTGGTTGGGAGGAATCTAAATGCAGGAAGTTATTTCACTAAATCCCACTACTGTTTCGTCTCATTTTCTATTCTGGAAAGTAGTTTACTTTGAATAACAGCAACTCAGTTTCTCACAAGAAAAAATCTGACGAGCTATTAAGGAGTTTCCCAAATTGTTATGAAGTACTCTCATAATATCACTTTAAAAGATGCTACAAAAAAATTAGTAGCCAAGGGTTACTGCACAAGCAATTTTATCCTCTTAAATGGAGCTTCAAATGGGTAGCAGAGTTATCTGTAAACAGTATCTCATAGCAAATGCCAATACTTTTTGCCAAGCATTTACTATAAAAATCTAAATGTATTCTGTTTTGGGGGGGCGGGGGGGAGGGGTTGTTTTAGAAACTATAGTGGATCTACTCATTATGACTCCAATCCAGTAAGATACTTAAGCAGGTGCCTAACTAAGCATGTGAGCAGTACCACTGCAGTCACATTACTCGGTGAGTCAAAATGCCTCAAGACTCTTGCAAGAAGTTTCAGAAGCTACACGAAAAATGGAAAACATGAACAGGCAACGAAGGGAGTTGTATCTTTCAACAAGAGGCTTGTCAGACCTGATGTGTGGAAGGAGGAGTTGTGTCACAATCAAGAATCTAGGGAAATGGAATGCGCTCCAACAAGTGGAGCAAAGTCAGTATTGGGAATGCACTGGCATGAAGAGATTTCAGAATGAAAGTCAAATCTAAAGCTGAGCTTCAGACAATGCACACACGGAGCTAATGTAAAGAAAGTGTATTAAAATGAGCCAAGCGTGCAGCACCACGGATAAAAAGGAACATGGTGTATTTAAGTATGGAATGTTTAAACAGGCCCAACAGTACAGTTCCCTTACTAAAAGTGAATTTGTCCACTGCTGGTATTAAAAAATGCATTCGAGTTTGCCATATAAGTTATGTAGTATGATTCACATATGTATTTCAAGACTTTTCCCCTAATCACGTTTAAATCTAGTTTGAAGTATAACTGGATGATCCCAAAACTTGTAGAAAGGACAAGAGTCCGGTCCTTCTAGTTCTATCTGGTACATACAGCTCAAGTTAAGCAGTTTGTATGCGTGGGATGCAGCACATGGATCTGTCATGCTACAGCAGATGAAATATAAACGTGTACTTAAATATGCACCATAGATCCGGTACAATGGGTACTTCAGCCTGCTTGCAACTTGGGGCACAACCAGACCTCTCACTCACCGGCAGCAGAGGACCACCCTGCCACTGAAGCTCCCTCCAGTTGAGACAGATTCCATAGCCAAGATAATTCCATTCTATTTTCCTAAATTACAGATTGTATTCAATATACTTTGAGGAAAGAGTATGATTTTTCCTAATGCAGACCATGTGAAATTCCCACTACTGTAACAAACTCAAGTGTCTGGACATCAGTTCTCATCTCTATTTGGGATGATCGGTATCTCCTAGGCAAGAACCTTATTACTTGGAGTGTTCCTATTCTTCATTATTCTATGGTCCACAGATCAATAAAAATAAAAATGGGATCTTCACACCCTGTGCCTCCAAGGTGGGAAGCAGGTTTATCCTTAAATACAGGCATCTAAATCAGGTATTTTATATATCCTCTGTTTTCATCTGGGTACTAAGGCATGGAGAAGACTTCTACCAAAAATATGGCTTTGGCTGAAGACTAGATGACTGACAGATTCTTGGTAAATTTATTTACTGACAGACACCTAGCAGATCCCAGTACAGGAGAATGTACTTCTCTTCCCTTAGATGGTCAGTGGTCCTAAGGTGTGGACTTTGATGCTTATCAGAAGGAAGAATATTTCTTGAATTTACGTTGCGAATGAATGCTGTGATAGCTGGGAGATCTGCTTGTCTTAATTAAAAGCACAACACTAGTTGTCTCATTTCAGAAAGCTCCTAATTTCAAAACTTGTCTGACTGGAGATCACTATCAGGAAGTCTACTTTGATAGCACAGAGATTCCACCTGGATAGTCAGTAAGGAGCAGAAGGAGGTTCCAAGATCATGCATAGGGAAGGAGGCACCTGAGCTCTGCAGTCCAAAGTGTGGCTGGTAATTTGGGCTCTAGGGACTTAGGCACAATCCTCCATCTGGCATGCTGCCCCCCTTCCATTGTCACTCATCTCATGAAGCTGCTTACCCCTTGAGGCAGTTTTTCCAACCCTGCCTGCCTGGTGTCGGCACAGCTCCAATGAAACACTTGATAAGGGGGTGAAGCCAGAGACAACATCTGGCTCTTGGCCTACCTCTTTCCTTGAAGCTTGTAGGGACAGCAGCTGCTTCAAATGCCTCAAAAGGAGAAACAAAGCTGAGAGGGCAATCTCCCCAAAAGGAAAACACAGTCCTGGAACACCCCTGGGAATTAGAGACACTGAGCCCCAATGGTTATCAGAAATTTGAAATAAAACTTTCCCTCAGAAAAAGCCCTACAGTAGGCTGCTGGGGAGACAACTAAAACACAGGGCAGAGGCAGCAGGTTTGTATAATTCTGGTAGTGCCCAGAATGGGTCCAAGTACCCCCCCACACACACACACACACCCCTGCCTAAGGCTCTGGGAGGGAGTTTGGGTGCAGGGTCTGGGCTGTAGCAGGGGGTTGGGGTGCAGGAGGGGGTGCAGGGGACAGACTCTGGGAGGGCGCTTGGGTGCAGGGTACAGGGTGCAGGCTCTGGGCTGGGGCAGGGGGTTGGGAGACTGTGCGAGGGATGGTGGTTGACAGGCAGTTAGGGTGCGGGCTGGGGAAGGGGGTTGGGGTGCGGGAGAGTGGTGCAGTGCTTACCTCAGGCGGCTCCCAAAAGCCACCCGCACCCCCCTCTGGCAGCAGCTCCTAGGTGGGGGGGCCAGAGGGGCGTCTGCGCACCGCTGCCCGCAGGCACCACCCCCGCAGCTCCCATTAGCCACAGTTGGCAGAGTGGGCACTCGGGGTGGGGGCAGCATACGGAGATGCACACACACACACACACACACACACACACCCAAGGACCGCAGGGACATGCTGGCCACTTCCGGAAGTGGAGTGAGTGGGCAGGAAGCCACCTTAGCCCCGTTGCGCCACCAGTGGTGGCTGAAGTAACCATTCTAATGGAACTGTGGATCTCAGCACAATAAGGAATTGGGGCTTAAGTGCCTACATTTTATTTTTTGGAGAAGCTGCAACTTGGGAGGCTTGTACAGGCAAAGGGGAGAAGAATATGTATTGGTCATGATCTCAACAGTAGGAGAAATGAATGCATCCCTACAGTCAACTGAAGAGATAATCTTGTTGGGAACTAGAGAAAGCGAGGACTTTAGAAAAAATTCAAGATGAAACCTAACTTTTTAAAAAAAGAGCTCTTTAGGTCTAAAGTTGTCCAGATGCCATCAGAACATTCTGAAACCAAGATATGGAGTAAACTCATTGACATTTTTCTTTGAGGTTGGTTCTATTGCCACAACTTGTTTGATATGTTGAACAGTTTCTACCACTTTGAAGAGTAAGTGGATTGAACAAAATGGGTGAAGGGAAGAATTAGCTATGAAGTAGCCTCAAATTTACTGTGGTAAGTGGCCGATTCCTTCCAACCCCCGTCTGTCTGATATGGAGGAGGTCCAATGGAGGCAAATTAACAATGCAATCTTCTAAGCTCCGTAGTATTCCTGTTTGATAAAAGGGTTTCAAAAAGAGCTCTAACACTGGTAATTAATATTTGAATGCAATATTACGATGATTTGTTTACAGAATGGTTTTAAGTTACATAAACCTTCCCTTGAAGCATAGTGAAAACTGTTTTAATTTCAATTTCAGTGCTGGTGTAACTTCACTTCACTAAAGGCTCTTGTTCTTGAGAGAATTTTCACCTCCCTGCAGAGCCATACTGTGTTTTTACTTACACTGTATGTACAAAAATAAGCCTTTAACACTCAAGAGAACAGATGCCTCTGAGACATGAGATGTGATATTCTGAACCTCTTTTTAGCACCAGCAGACAAATATTGTGAAAGGCACCTTTGGTAATGAAATCAACTCACTGTACACCATAGTTAAAATCCAGGGACTTAGAGTAGACATTACTTGCAACCAAAAAAGCTAAGGCACTAAGAAAAAACAGGATACAGTCTTCCAACAAAAAAAGGTGCACATAGTAAGTACAGGTTAGGGGTGTCTTTCAGAAGGAGAACTGCAAGAAGTTCAATTCCTTACAGAAACATTTTTCAAAATAAATGGGATTTGACTTTAGCACATGCTAAAGATTATGCAAGTAAACTAAAATAACGCCTGAGATTAGGCACTTACTAAACAGCCGGATTTTCACAAGTGCCAAGTGTGATGGATGTGGAATTGCTATGTAATCGGATATGGAGATGTAAGAATTTTATGTACACTATAGGTGACCTGGTCAGTGAGGAGAAATTATAACCCAATATACAATAATATTTTCTGGACGAATGTATTGATCTAGCTTATTAGGGAGCTGTAAGAAAAACAAACAGGGATCCAGATAAGCAACCTCCGAGCAGAAACTTGAGAACAATTACAAGACAATATGGGAAACTATCAGCTCTGCAGATCCTACATGGTGTCTCCCGTGAAGATGCAAGCCTTCTTTTGCCAAGCTAGAAACCCAATGATGACGAACACTTAACAGTTAAAAAGTCCTTTTCGGGAGAGGAGAGGTCAATTGTCGGGGGACAGGTGGATAGAGAAGCTGTGTAGAAGTCTCAAAGAGCTGTCTCTTCCCCCACATCCAAAGAATGGGAAGCCTTAGGAAAAAGCAGGCATGCAGAGAGACTGGTTTATTGTTTACAGTCTGTCTAACGTTTTTGTTCGAAATAAATGCTGTAAGAAAACAGTTGGGTCACTGGATGCCACTGTCATTACTCCTGGAGGGAGCAGATCTTCAGTGCCTGCTGCAGTAATCATGGTTAATACCAGGGGACTGCAGTTCAAGGGTGGTTGGAGAATAGGAGAATCACAAGAGTCAGGTGATGTATAAAGCAGTAGTTCTCAACCAGAGGTCTGGGGCCTCCTGGGGGGCCGTGAGCAGGTTTTAGGGGGGTCGCCAAGCATGGCCACAGGGTCACTGCGGCCCAGGACAGACAGCCAAAGCCCTGCCAAGCAGGGCTGAAGCCCGGGACCCCGCCACCCGAGGCTGAGCAACTTAGCTTGGCTGAGTCCTCTGTGGGATAGGGCCCCAGGCAATTGCCCTGCTTGCTGTCCCCTAACACCAGCCCTGGCTTTTAGATGCAGAAAAACAGTTGTGGCGCAGGTGGTCTAGCTATGGAGTTTTTATAGCATGTTGGGGGGGGAGGGGGGAAGAGGAGACTCAGAAAGAAAAAGGTTAAGAACCCCTGGTCCAGAGGCCTGAAACCTATGGGGGGTACACTCCAAGAGACCACCAGGTGCAAGTAGTCTTGTCACCCAGACACCAAGCACCCACCATTCCCAATGAAGTTAATGACAGCTACGGATCCTCCGTGCCTATGAAAAATCAGAGTATGTGGTTAGGTGCTCAAGTTTGGAAAAGCTTTGGCCACAATATTTCACACCTGTTTAGCATTCTATATCTTCACAATATACAACACCTTAATAAAATAGCCAGTTGCCTACTATTAATTCAAATTACCATCCTAAACATCAATAAGAAAATAGCTAATTGGTCACATACAATGTGGTAACACCAGTACCTCCCGACCCGCTAAAAATATGCAGAAGTTTGAGAGATTTTCTTTGTTTTTTTCCCAGAAAGTGTCAGGATTTCAGCCTACTGGAATTTGAAACTAGGTTAATAATGGAAAACTTTACTGTACCATTTTAAATGTAATCTTATTAGACAGGAATGACAATTTCCAGGATAAGCTGCATGCATCGCAGAAGAAGCCCACCAGTATGCTTACAAGTTACATTCTGATAACATTAGAACTTTGTTTCTGAGAGTAAGAGTTCAAAAATTAGAGCCATTGGCCTTACAACAACAAGTATTATCTTCATCTCAGCTGGGATTTTGGGTTAAACAGTGACTAGACTTAATTTCTACTCACCTATACAGTTTTTACTGAAGGCAGGAAATACCTGAATTGAAAGGATTCAGTAGCTTGTAGAAAAAGGTAACAATTCTGGAACACGTCACTGTTTTACCTTTGGACAACTACTACTTTATCATGATGTAATTGCTTTTTATTTAATGCAGGGAGGCCCTATTGCTACAGTTTAATTTATATTTAATTGTTTTGTTCATCACATTCTGAGTATTTCTGTCATCTTTACCATGGATGAGAAATAAACCTCACCATAAGAGAGCTCCTGATAATATTTACTAATTAAAACCATTCCAATATGGTTTGTGGAACTCCATTTTTTTTAATTTTTATTTTTTGAGGTGGCCATCCTGAATAAACCCACCTAGAGGAATGACAATCAAGAACTCTCAATTTGCCTTGCTAAAATTCAAGGCTAAAGAAGTCTGGAGGTGACTAGCTGGGGGAAAGACACTTACCCACAGTCTTCCTCTAAACTCACTGACAAAACTCCCAAGGACGATGGAAGCAAAGTTAAGCTCCTTAATGTTTTATTTCCCAGAAAATAATAGGCCAAACCCCAAGTGCTCACAACCACTCCAATGGAGTTGAATGGCCTTGCACCTCACAGCATCAAGCCATACTCAACAATTCTTAAACTACAGTATGATCATTCAGAACACCCCAGCAGTCTGCTAGCACTTTGTAAGTTATTGTTAGTGACAGCATGTGAAACCACTCCCATCCACAGTGTAATATCATGAGCTTTGGAAACTTCTGTTAAACATGGCTATTCAAGGGTTATTCTGCTCTCTTTTTCCTGTTTGTGTATTAGGAACAGACAGATTATATTGACAAGATAGTTCTTATAACTCTCAGACTAGCAGCAATAAAAGCCAATACCAGGAGAGTATACAACAAGTTGAAACAATATTTCCCAGAGCACTTGAGAGTATTATGCTGGGCTATCAAATTCACAGTCAAGAAACAGAAGTAGAAAATAAAAATAAAAAAATTCTACACTTTTTTGCTTGTAAAGGATATAATACAACTCTAGGAAAAATCCATTCTGCATTAATGCAACAGTTCCCAAAACCCATTTCTTACAAAAATACACCTCTACCCCGATATAACGCAACCTGATATTACACGAATTCGGATAGAAGGTGGTAAAGCAGCACTCGGGGGGGGGGGGGGGGAGGCTGCGTACTCTGGCGGATCAAAGCAAGTTTAATATAATGCGGTTTCATCTATAACGCGGTAAGATTTTTGGCTCCCGAGGACAGCGTTATATCGGGGTAGAGGTGTAGCAGACATTTAGTGATTTGCTTATGAAGGGGGAAATGTTTTAGAAAGACTGAGTCAGAATTTAAGTCACCTCTAAAGGCCAGTACCTCTATATCGCAAAGCACAACCATGTACCTTCTAGCATAGTTCTGTTGGTAGAATCACCAGCAGATTTCAAGATTGCTCTGCTGCTCAAAAATAGGATAGGGACAAAAGATGAAAGGACTGCATTTTCAAAGCGTGTACCAACAAAACAAGATCTTTCCCTTTGTGATTTTTGCTTTTAAAACCAAGGGTAGAGTTCTTAACCAACAAGGCAGAAAAACTTTCACACCAGTCAAGTGTGCATAGCAATTCAGAAAAATTGTTATAAATGTGCAATGGTGTTAAGGTTATAATTACTAAAATTATCTCTCAAGAAGCTCAAATGACGCAGCCTACTGTATATACAAGTTCAGGAGGTCTACTCTGTATTGAAAGTTAGTTTACAGAGATCTCAGTTCTGCCAAGATTCCCATGAAGACATTCATACTCAAAACTCCCTAGATAATCTCTTGGATGCAACACTGGTTTTTCTGAAGAAGTATTTTATTGGCATGATCAGATCTTGTTAAATTGGGAAAGGAATGAAAAAATATGGTAGAAGGAAACTGAATATTCCAAAATTCCCAACCTTGTTAAAAAGTGAATAGAGTTGCTATTTTTCCCCCTAAAGATTTTAAGCAGTTTAAGATCCAAAAATCAGTAATATCAGTTAACTATACAGTTAGACTTCATTAGATTAATATTTCAAAAGCCATTTCCCTGAGGCAGCTTGAGGTCAGGCTTCTGTACTCCCTCCAAGAGAGAAGAGCTTTCCTGAACTACTTACTAGTGCAGTAAAAAGCAACAGAGGGTCCTGTGGCACCTTTGAGACTAACAGAAGTACTGGGAGCATAAGCTTTTGTGGGTAAGAACCTCACTTCTTCAGATGCAAGTGAGGTTCTTACCCACGAAAGCTTATGCTCCCAGTACTTCTGTTAGTCTCAAAGGTGCCACAGGACCCTCTGTTGCTTTTTACAGATTCAGACTAACACGGCTACCCCTCTGATACTTACTAGTGCAGTGTCTCTCAAACTTTTGTCCTGGTGACTCTGAGTGCAACCCCCCGTATAAATTAAACACACTTTTTTTATATATTTAGCACCATTATAAATGCTGGAGGCAAAGTGGGGTTTGGGGTGGAAGCAGACAGCTTGCGACCCCCCCCATGTAATAACCTCGTGACCCCCTCAGGGGTCCCGACCCCCAGCTTGAGAATCCCTGTACTAGATGCTTGAGATGTGATCACCTCTCATGAGGGAAACAAACAAGTTGTGGCCAGGAAGAAAAGAGAGAAGAGTTAAGAACTGTCTGAAGTACTCTGAAAATTTTAAACTACACAGTTCATTAGTGAGCTAGGTTCTAGAGAGTTCGGAGGTGGTGAGGGATTTCCCACACATGACTGGAAAAGCAAGGCATCTTTCACAATACTCTTCACCAACCTTTCCAAAATAAAAATTTTAGACTAATTATTCTTGCTGGTCTATTTTTTTAAATGAAATCGCATTACTTTCAGAAGAGAAGTAAATCAGAACTCCTGGCCATTTGTGGACAATGGAGATTCCATAGCATTTTTCACTAGGGGTATTAACCTATGGCTTTGGCCAGTTACAGCCTGCTTAAAAATCCCTTTCCTCTTCAACTTGTTATGGTATTCTTCCTGAGCTCCTGTTCCAAACTTTTGTGTAGTGTTGTAATGCATGGTTAAACAGCTGCCATGTTCCACTACAGAGGGGACAGAAGTGACTCCTGTATATAGTGCAATATAAATATATTACTAAAGTGCAACTACAGTTAATACAAGTTATGTGTATCTGCCGAAAGAAAAATAAGCCCTTTCTATACCACATTTCCCCAAGAGCTACTGAGTGTTTTATGGCAAATTTCCTCATACAAACTGAACAACAAGAATAGTGACTGACCTAGTCAACCTTCCATCCTTTCCCTATTGGCTTTTGTTTGAAATGCTTTGGCATTTCAACTTTGAACTTTGACATTAGTAAAAAAAAAAAGTTGCCACTGCTTCTCTCCATTTAAACAGTAAAGTAGTTCAAAGAAATCTCTTCCATGCTGAACTGTATCAAATACAGGCACTGCTTCATACTACAGACTGTTTATTTAAGCTCCCTGTTTATTTTGGCTTCAGTCTTTGTACTGTACAAAATCCTGGACTGTGAAAAGAAAGAGCTGCTTTCCCACATGTAGCAAAATTGTCCCATGGAAGTCTATTTCTTCCACAACTTCCTTCTCGCCCACTCCAAGAAAAGTGAGAGAATGTATATAAATTAGTACAATAGCCAAGTTATTCCATCATAAAACATCTTCACAAAAATAAAGTACTTATGCTGAGGAAGTTTTATCAAGTGGCCAGAGCACAGGATTTGGAGCAGGACGACGGTTCCATGTCTCCTCCTGCCACAGGCTTGCCTGACCTTGTGAAGCCACTTTACCGCTGTGCTCCTCCTTCTTTCTGTAAAAGATGGCTAACAACTTATGTGATACACAGGGGTGCTGTAAAACTTAATTTATTAATATCTGCCAAGCACTCAGATCCTCAAAGGAAAGCTAGAATTTAATCAGCATCTTTAGAGTAATACTGGAAATGGGAAAAGTCTAAAATCCCCCGTCATTCTGGAGCTCTTGACAGTTCTAAACTGTTATTTCTGGTTATCACTGTCATGTCAAACAGCTGATTATTTTGCCATAACTAAGCATTTGTTGCTAGCCTCCCAATTACTGCCAAAATGGAGGAGCATCACTGTTCTTTCCTTTTAACACTACCTAGTGGGTTTCACTGAGCCCTCAAGCACCTTTTCACCAACAGCATTTAAAAAAAAGTGTTGAAGAGGCCCTGTCAAGTTGAAGTCTAGTCATTTAAAAAAGTAATACATCTGCCCTTTTGCTCCCTTCCCAATTTGTGTGTGTTTACAGTTATTTTCCTAATTTTTAAACTATTTCTGTTTTTAAGAGAAAGGTTCATAAAGGGTTGGCTATACAAGGTAAAGAATTGACGAGTCACAAAGTCCTAACAAATGTACAAAGTAAACAAAGCAAAAAATGGGGAAATATCATTTTCCATTAGTGTAACGATAGGTAGTCAACCTCACCTCTGAAAATTTACATGATCGATGTCCCCTTAATCAACTAGTTCTAAAAGGCTGAACAGTTGCACTAGCCTACTAGCGCTTTGCATAGGAAAAAAAATATTTCCAGCTGTGAACTAATAAACGGAAGACAACCAAATAAGGCTGGTAGAACCCTACAACAATGGAGGAATGTAAAAATCTTGAGACAGCTCTGGTAAAAATCCACTTGTAATGGAGATCCACTCTCCTTGTAATAGTCAAGAGAACACTGAGCCCTTGGAAAACTAGAAAGAAAAGCTGAGAAGTTGAAAAACCACTGGAAAAAACGGAGAGAGGGTTCACAGCACAGATACGCCAATATAGTCACTTCAGCCTGCCATTTTTTAGTCCAATATAAGCGATAAGGTATCACGTCCTATACAAAAGTCAAACACACACAACCCAATAACAGACCATTGCAAGTAAGTTTGCCAAACAGAAACCAATGAGAATGGACTTTCAGGCCCTATTCAATAGAAAACACTTAAAACATTCAGAAACAGACTAAATTCCATGGGAAATAAGACATTTAAAGTGCAAGAGTTTCTCAAAATTGCAGCTCTGAGATCTTCCTCACTTATTACACTACAAACATCAAGATTCCACCCTCCCTAAATTCCATTTGCACCTAAGACAAGTTAAGAAGTCAGTTCAGAGCCCCAACACCCATGATGCCAATGACAGTTGTTCAGATATTGAGTGTAAGGTCATTTTCAGAAGACTTGACAAAATGTTTTGCTTATAAAAGTTCCATTCCTTTATTAAAATAATTGTATTAGATTTATACTCAAATTCACATTATTACTGAAGTCTATTGTATGACAACTGCACCAGCATAAGTGTCAGCCAGTCATATTCCCCTTAAGTGTGTCTTTTTTATAGAACTTGAAGAAAACAGCATAATCCTAAACATTTGAAAAATGAGAAGCAAATTGTAAACAGTCTATAAACTGAAAGGATGTAAAAGAGTAGTCACTACTGAATTAACATTGTCACCCCTATCGCAGCATACATGGACCAACTGGGTTATTGTTAACCTAATGTCAAATCATTCATTTGAGAGGTTGCTTTTAAAAACCATGCAGAATTGGTTGAAATAAGTACACACTCATACGTTAGGACATCCATGGTTTTTTAATCTTGCTAAAGGGACACTGTCAGGCAGTTTAGGTATCAAATTTAAGTTAGTAGAAAAGCATTTTATAAACAAAATCAAAAATATCTGAGAGATGATCTTATGTTTTTGGGGAGTTGGTTTATATTGTTTTAAAACTTTAAAAAAAACCCAAGCATTTATTGTTTGGATTGAAATGCCAGTGCTTCAATTGCACACAGAGCCACTAGAAAACAGAAAAGTATTAACAAAGCCTTTTATACAAGTGAATTTTAAGTATTTTCCCCCACAGACAGATTGATAGGGTTGGTCACATGCACGCTGTTGACTTGCAACTCCTGTAAGGGAGTCCTCGGGGACTTACACAATTGCATTCTAAGTCGAAACGGCTTTTCCCATAGGAATCAATGGTATGAAGGGGGGATTGGTTCCTGAACCAAGGCTTGATACACTATTTTCACCACAATAACCCAGATTTTTGTACTAAAGTGAATTATAGATGACGAATGTTGCAACATCAGTGTATTTACTGTACACTGTATTTTGTAATCAGCATTCACATGAACATAGAAACTCACACATGCGGCTCAGAATGCCGGCAACACAAGCTCAGAAAGCCAGGGAGAATGGCACACATGCTGAGCCGCAGCCAATCACTGTTCAAGCTTGCTGATTGGCTCCCGGGCTCAGCCAATCAAAAACATGCAGCAAACCCACCTGGCTACAAGCTACCCTGCTGCCCTGAAACCAATCAGAAGCAACCCCTTCCAGCTTCATACTAGTATAACCCATGAAGTGATTTCAAGCAAACTTCATGCAAATCGAGCGTCGTAAGGGCAAAACAAGCATCGTAGGGGCGAAATGGGCAGTCAATTGAAAAAGGTCATAAGTGGCATCTGACATAAGTCGAGCGTTGCAAGTCTGAGGACTCCTTGCACTCTCACTCAGAAATGCAATCTATTAAGGTCCCTCCAACTACAGGCAGTTAGTGGCCATTTGTAACCCCCATGAAGTTGTAGGTCACCGACCTGAAATTTGTCTGGCTTTAAAATGACCTTTGTACTAAAAACAAAGTTACCAAACTACTAGCAACCGAAACTTCTCTTCCAGGCTCTAGAAATTACTACATTTAAGCTCTGGAAGTTAGTTTCTGAAAAAGGAAGTTTAGCCAGTAGACCAAGTGATAATCTAACGGGGGGGGGGGGGGAAATAGCTCAGTGGTTTGAATCCTTGAGGGGGCCATTTAGGGAACTGGGGTAAAAATCTATCTGGGGATTGGTCCTGCTTTGAGCAGGGGGTTGGACTAGATACCTCCTGAGGTCCCTTCCAACCCTGATATTCTATGATTCTATGAAGGGTAGCAATGACGACACCAGTTCTGTACACCATTCTCATTACACAACAAACATTAGTGATTGTAATTCTGTTAACAGTCAGTTAATGGATATTATGAAACCACATCAAGGCTGAATTTTAAAGAGGGTTTTTTCTCTGTATTCTTTTAATGAAAATGTGGCAATTCCAAGCCTCCAAGTTCAGTAAAGGAAACATCTCCTTTGTTTTAGACTAAGCTAAACAAAATACAAGGCTCTTTCATATGACTACTTGCCCACAGAAGGATCTTTGCTAGTTGGTAGAAGCGTCACTGTGATCCTTACGTTACTTTCGTTGCAGGAGAGACTACAGCAATGGAATTGAGAGTTCACATTGACTTAACATGCCCACTGTCCCAACCATGGCACATACTTCACCACATGCATTGCTGAACCTGGGACATCCAGCCAGAACTGGTTTTCTTGGTTTTACTGCTGTGGGAATCTAGATCTTGCTACATTTATCTTTTTTAAATAATTAGGCTGTACAGTTGGAGCAACATGGAGATGAAAGTAGGCTGCCGCAATGCAAGGTACACGACCTTCGGAGGGGGAACAAGAATCAAGGGAATCCTGAAGAAATCCCCCCCCCCCACCCCAATCCATCCCAACCATAAAAAAGGAAGCCAAGAGTCCAAATTTAGCTTCCACCATGCTTTCACGCAGCATCGCCAGCTAGGCCAAGGCGCTTTGAGTCTACACTGGAAACTTCAAAGCGCTGCCGCGGGAGCACTTTGAAGTGCGAGTGTGGTCACCGGTTAATCTACCTCCACGAGGGGATTAGCTCCCAGTGCTCGGAGCCTGTCTACGCTAGCGCTTTAAAGCGCTCAGACTTGCTGCGCTCAGGGGGGTGATTTTTCACCCCCCTAAGCCAGCAAGTTAGAGCGCTATAAAATGTAAGCGCAGACAAGCCTTTAGTAAACTTCAAACACAACATGAACTGAAGAGCACCGTTACACTCAATCAGGGCTCCTCTGAGTCACAGAAATTCAGGGAAACCACTAGTTCTTCCTTACAGATGAATGAGAAATGGAGTCATTGCAAAACACTCAACACTTCCACTGGAATGATACTGAGGTGTTTCCAATAAAGTTGACGGCGTTATGCAGCAGACAAGTTAACTTCACAATTAATTCATCTGCCTAACTATCTTTCCCTCCCCATTCCAATTACTGCATGCTGCTGACAAGATGCAACCACCATCCCTCTGTGCTGCTGGACTCCTCCCTCTCTACTAACATTTAATTGGCTGGAGAGGCCTCCGTTGAGTAAAGTGAGGCTCTCCCTTCCCCTCAACAGACCTTCTGGATGAGGGCACACAAAACTAACATTGTTCTAACTACATTTTTATTTGCACTGCCAGGTTGATTGGTAACAAAATCCATTCCAAAAATAAACTGACAAACAATAGAAGAACACTACTAAATTGAAGAAATCTGCCCTTCAAATCAGATGTTTCTCTGCTCCCCACCAGGCAGTCTGTGAAAGTTAATGGTTACAAGGGATTCCAAACGTGAATATCAAAAGTCTTAAGATAAGAACAGTAAAAATATACTACCTCTGCTGACTAAACAGAGAAAAACCACATCCCTGCATCAAACCTCACAGTGGTACAAGCTTCAATGTCCTCGAGAGACTTTTACAGCCTAGCAGACAGAGAATCTCTTTCACTGAGTAGAGTTAGTCTAGTAACACACATGCAAAGAAGATAGTATGGCTATTGAATCTTCACCCAGTTATGTGATCAGAATTTTTAGCCTTAAAAGAATGGTAATTGGAATGCTAGTGGATTGTTTTAAGAAAGCAAATGGCTGGGCTATCTGAGTTCAGATACAGTATGTTTCTTTGCTGTCAGTTCATCCAAGCTTTATTTTATGAATCCATTTTAAAAAAAGCTTCTCAATACTGGGCTAGATGCATATGTGAAAGATGCAGTTTAATCTTTAGACAGGTAGGTACTACCACTGTGGGTTTCTCGACATTGCAAAGGGTTGCAGAGTATCAATTAGAAGTCGTACAAATAAACCGTCGCAGCCAGACTATACCCCGCAAAATATCAGCGGTAACTCTTCCTGGTAAAAACAACAAGGAGTCTGGTGGCACCTTAAAGACTAACAGATTTATTTGGGCATAAGCTTTCGTGGGTAAAACACCACTTCTTCCTGGTAAGTGGGAGTAAGACTTTTTAGCTTTAGGAATTACAAAATAAACATTTTCGTTGATCTGGATATAGAAATCAGTCCTGCACTATTTAAAAATGGCATCAATGGTGTGTGCGCAGCTACAACAAAGTTCTTGTTTTACTAGGACTTATGAATCATGCCCCTAGTAAAATAGTTGCACCAAGTTCCTAATCACCACTGTTACACAAATTGAAATTCAGCTTTCAAGCAGATTTAAAAGAATATCCCATTTATTTTCATCAATGTTATATAACTATCCTCATACCCCATTGTTGACAATAATCCTTTGGAAACTTGAAAACCAAAGCCAACTTCTTTAATAAACTTATTTTTGTTCCAGCACACCAGGTTTGTTATTGCAGACCTGCTTCTTAATTCTGAGCTGCACATACTGGTTTGTTATTGTAGGGTCACTTGCCTGCACTGATTTCCCACCCACTCCCACTTAGGATGTTGCTCTCATTCTCATTTTGCAATAAAGTGAAAGTCAGGATTAGTAACTGCTTCTTATGGAGTCAAACTAAAATTTAAGGATTTTGTTGTTTTCTGAGACAAGGACCACCCAGAAACTTTTAACCTCAAACTAGAAACAAGCCTCAACTTCTGCTATGGCGTCACAAAAGGCAGCCCACAGGGCTCCATTACTGCAGCTGCAGGCAACTGCTGTGGCAATACAGGAAGCACCCCCCACTCCCAAATCCTGAATGAGTGACAGAAAGCAGAACAGACCCCACTGATACCATATACTGGAGATCTAACGGAGAAAGCTCGCATTCCCACAGACAGGCAAGGATTCCCCTTCTTACTGAACGGCTGCCCATGGGATGGGGACAGGATGCTAACAGTCCATCCCCACATAATGTAACTCCCAAGGCAGGAGTAGAGTGGGGAAGGCAGAGGGCAAGGACTAGCTCACAAAAGTCAAGATGAGATTGAACGTAACGTCCCTTTCAAATAAAATACTGAAGCACTTCTCAGGGGCTTTTCGGTATGGAGGAGGTGGGCGACTAGATTAATAAGATTTCTGTTTTAAAGGATAAAAAAAGTGTAAATCAAGATTTGGAATTTACCAAGATTGATAAGTACCCCATCAACCCCCCCTGAAAGTTCAACTGATTTGTTTTTCGGATCTCTTCTTAAAACATATTAGGAATATGGGAACAGTGATATGAGACCAAATGAATGGTCCATTTGGTCCAGCATCCCTGGTTAACACTGGCCAGTACCAGATGCTTATAAGGAAGGTTCAAGAAACCCCATCATGAAAAAGATTATGGAATAACCTGACTAAAGAAGAAGCTTTTCTTTCTTTCTTCCCCTCCCCACCTTCACTTATGTCTTTATTTGGGAAGTTTTAACAGCTTTATAAATCCTAGCCATGTAAGTATCAGAGACAACACAATAACAAAAGCTCACTGCTATAATGTTTATCTAAATCATTACACAGTAATATAATTATTGGAGTTCTCTATTTAAAAGGATGTTACCATCTTACAGAGTAAACATCTTTACACTGCTTATATGTCATGTCATTTCTAATTATTTTATTAAATTGAGTGAAATCTTTGATTACACATTTAAACCAGGTTTCAGAGTAGCAGCCGTGTTAGTCTGTATCCGCAAAAAGAAGAACAGGAGTACTTGTGGCACCTTAGAGACTAACCAATTTATTAGAGCATAAGCTTTCGTGGACTACAGCCCACTTCTTCGGATGCATCTGAAGAAGTGGGCTGTAGTCCACGAAAGCTTATGCTCTAATAAATTGGTTAGTCTCTAAGGTGCCACAAGTACTCCTGTTCTTTTTACATTTAAACCAGTTAGGTCTACCAAATTTTAATCATCAAAAAAATTGGACAGGTGTGCTGGAGAAAGTTTCTAATTCCTGTCAACTTATGTCTATCTCAGGGGTAGGCAACGTATGGCACATGTGCCAAAGGCGGCACACGAGCTGATTTTCAGTGGCACTCACACTGCCCGGGTCCTGGCCACCAGGCCGGATGGCTCTGCATTTTAATTTAATTTTAAATTAAGCTTCTTAAACATTTTAAAAACCTTGTTTACTTTACATACAACAATAGTTTAGTTATATATTATAGACTTATAGAAAGAGACCTTCTAAAAACATGAAAATGTATTTCTGGCACGCAAAACCTTAAATTAGATTGAATAAATGAAGACTTGGCACACCACTTCTGAAAGGCTGCCGACCCCTGGTCTATCTTATGTCTTGAATCACAAGTTCATATCCTTATATTCTTATCCTATCTCATGTAATTGAACTCTCTTATTACCCAGACATATGCATAACCCTTTGTGAATCCTGATATAATTGTGAAACTCACTGCCATAAAATGCGTTATGAACAATACCATTTCCTTTTACCAGTTTAAACTTCAAACTTTTAATTTCTTCCTGTGGGTTATCATGGGTTATTTTGTTCTCAAAATCGAGTCCAACTAGTCTGTATTAGTTCCAGTAGTGAGATCTAATTTACATTCTATACAAGAAGACCTAGTATAGTTATTTCATCAGACTGAGGATGTTTCTGAACTTTGACCATATTTATTGATATTTTTCCAGGTTCATTCTTTCCCAGTAGATGGGTTCTTCAATGGATGCAGCTTTCATCAAGCAAGGTAACCACAGCTTCACACATGGGACTAAATTTTTTTCCAATCCAGATCAAGACAGTGCTCCATTTGCCAGTCAGAATTAATGATAAAAAAGATCTTACTTCTATCCTTTATATTCAGTAGGTCTATTCACAGTAGTAAGGCAAGTATGATTTAGGTACAAATCACTCAACTTATAACAGCAGTCCATCTCTTTTAAAAGACGAATTCACAGATTCAAGGGATGGCACCAAATCTTGCCCCCATTGAAGGCAATGGAAAGAAGACCAAGTCCACTGAGAATTTGTTTGCTGGAATATTAAAGACCTTACAAACCTACAAATACAAGAAAGTTCCTGGTTGAAAATGGATTAGAGCAATTCTGACAAATTAAAAAGCTGCTTTACTCCAGTCTCAACTAGGAATTTTCTTGCTTTTGTGGGTTTAAGTCAGACTCAGTGTTATTTTTAGTTTTAGAAAGATTAAATTTGAGTCTCTAATTTCCCTTGGGTTTTTTTTTTAAACACTCACAATAAAATTCATATCCGTCTCATTCACTGAAAGATATTTGTCCCACTGAACCAATCAAGAATTTGTGATCTTTCCTCACACCTGTCATCTCATGACCAAGTGGTATGATTTCCAGGCCATGGCAGATTTCAAAGTGCTTTCAGAGTAGGTTTACTTGACACAACTTGCCCAAGTGAGAGTTTCCTCAGCAAAGCCAAATTCAGTGGCTAACAGATTATACAAGTGAAATTTTGTCAATTCCCTTGTTCCACTGCTTCTTTTTTTTGGGGGGGGGGAGGGATGGAAAACATCAAAAGAGAGACTATTTGATTTTTTCACAATGACTATGAGCCAACAACAATTTAAATCTGTGCCAAGGAGCTGGAAAGGTACAACAACAAAAATCATACAAACAAAGTCTAGACACTGAAATGTGGAATATGATTCTAATAACCACAACTGGCACATAAGCCTCTGATTGCAGCCCATCATGTAATGCAGGCCCTCAGATAGCAGGAATATAAAAATCAAGATTAAAGCTTCTTCCACTTAGGGTTATTGGGAGATGCAGATCCTTTGGGTATAACACAATGTGGATTAAGCCAGTATTTCTTCCATCCCTACTAGTATCCTTTGCCTGGACTGTGTGCAACATTCTTATTCTTGCTACACACTATTAATTAGTCCATACCTAACTCTTCTTACTATCAAGACCTTATTACTATGAGCAGAAGTGCTGCAAGTATCAGGAAATGACTTTTCTCTCTAATCAAAGGAGAGGCACGTCATCCAAGTGACACACAAATTACTGAACTAGAATTTGGGGCTTGAAAGCTCTTAACCAGCTCTCCAAAGAATAACTTGTAAAAGGGATGTGGTAATAATCAGACTTTACCAGTAAACACATATAGGAAATGACAAATGTTTTAGAGTGTTCTGTAGTACCCGCTAATCTCTGACACATGGAGCTGCATAGATCTAAAAAGGGGAAATCAGTCTCTACCTTTAAATAAATAGCAGAATCTGGACTAAAGGTTCAAGTAGAAGCAGAACTCCGGAATCCTTGGTTCACAGTCCTATGCTCAGACCACATCTCTCAAGTCACATGGTCCACCCCTTTTCTCTACTCCAGTTGGTCCAAGAGGCGAATGCATCAGAAAGGGTTTCTCTTCTCTCCATATCAAAGGGCCCAAGAATGGTTGCAGGCTGGGCACATGAAAAGAGGCCACACATGGCTGCTGACGGGCTGGAACATCACCTGTCAGACAAGGAGCAGCCCTCAGGAGCAGAACAAAACTGGCCGGCCTTCTAAGAAAACCTTCGCATCAAGTACTTGATCTTCGCTGCTACAGTCCAAACGGCATGAAATTCTCTCCTAGATAACAAAGGCCAAGAAAGTGGTTTTGCTGCATAGATTGTGGGGGGAGGGGGGAGGAGAGAGGTTAACAGAAGCCACCAGACTGTAGCTAGATCAGAGAAGCCTCAAAATGGGTGGAGGTGGGCTGCCAAATAAAGTCATATTCATATGCAGTGACCACTTTTCAAAGTTAAACAAATCTGGTTTCTTTAAATTAAAAAGGCATCCGTCCAAAACAAAGAAAGGAGAGACTACGTGTACACAGCAGTGTTTTTTCCTAAACCCTGTCTATTCATTAGAGCAATGCAAAATGCATTGGATTTTTAACGTTTCCTTTTTCACTGCAGTACTGGAACTCAAAACAAACTATCAGGTTAGGACGACAACAGCTGCAAAAAATGGTGCCATCCTGTTCATTATACCAAAATTCTTAAAGATCAGTCAACACACAACACTAAGTTACTACAATGTGCAAAGGCTGCCTTAATGCCTGGGATACTCTAAGGGTACGTCTATACCCAGCCGCTAGTTCGGCGGCTGGAAATCGAACTTCTGGGTTCGACTTATCGCGTCTTGTCTGGACGCGATAAGTCGAACCCGGAAGTGCTCGCCATCGACTGCGGTACTCCAGCTCGGTGAGAGGAGTACCGCGGAGTCGACGGGGGAGCCTGCCTGCCGCATGTGGACCGAGGTAAGTTCGAACTAAGGTACTTCGAACTTCAGCTACATTATTCACGTAGCTGAAGTTGCGTACCTTAGTTCGATTTGGGGGTTTAGTGTAGACCAAGACCAAGCAACATTAATGCTACCACAGTTATTTCTCCTACAAAATCTAAGCTCTCTTCTCTGGATGATGCCCTCCAGGTAAAGGTTTAGGCATGCTGGCCGGGGAGAAAGCTGGCTTTACTGCTGTCTATTCTGTGCCTGCTCTTGTGGGTAAGAAGAGGTTGCTAGTCTGGGGGCTGTCGATCTGGTTCCTTTTATTAGGATAATAAGGTTCATAAAAGTGTCATTATCCTTAATATTTCAGGGGTAAGCAGAAAGTTGTTAATGCTCTTGAAATTACCGCTGATGCTACACTAAGGAGAACCCCTCTTCCCTCACACCAAAAAACCATTCCCTGGCATCCTTACAACTGCACATACCAGTCTGACTACTCTAGAGAGAGCCTTAAAGTAGCTGGTGTGGCTCCAAACTTTACCTACTCTTGCAAAGCAACTCCATCCATCTCACTGTCTCCTCTTATGCATTATTAGCAAACCGCGAAGTCAGCCAAAACGCATTCCTCTTTCAGGGATTATTTGGCATAAATCGGTATTAAAGTGATGCATGTACTGTCTCTCCCTTCTCACTTTATAACATGCATAGAGATTTAGAGATACTTTGCAAACTCGCCCTGCCCGCATCACACAGTGGGATCTCTGCAAATTATCCAGGAAACAAACACATAACTGACCAGCCTTCATTTTTCTACACTGAGTTCTCAAATTTTAGGTTTTGTTTTTTTGGGGGCTTTTTTTTTTTTTTTTTTTTTATAAAGACTCTCTCCTCCCCCAGCTGGTAACAAAGAATTGCAAAGCCTGTACTATGCAAGTGAGTGACTGCGGTCTCTCTGCCAGGGAACATTACAATAAACTAACAAAAATAAAAACACACATTTCCAAGTGATGAAGACACATGTGTTTGAGGGTCCCCTATTAATAGGCAGTGCTCTAAGGTCAGCCGTTAGTTTATAATGTAAGCATACAAGCCACTTAGAGATATATACTTTGTAATAGAGCACAGGGCTCATCTTAAAAGGAGGTTATCAAAGAGGGTTTTCTTAAGTCTAATTTTGGAAGACCAGAGTTTGATAAGATATACTTCAAATAAGAGCATGAAGTTTAAAAGTATTTTCTAAGGCATTTTAAATGTTTTTTCTGTTCCCCTGCGGATGTTTGTAAGATTTTCAAGACAGAGGCTAGCTGATCGTGCAATGGAAACAGTGGAAAGAAGCGGGAGTTTCTTCTTGCAAGATGCTGAACACAGTGGCCTTAATCTAGCTGCTGGGTTTGTGCCACAATGCTCAGCACCTTCCAGGATTTAAGACCTATCTGCAGATGAAGAACTGGGCACTAATCTTTCACTGTCCGTTGCTCTAGGAGTTACTTGTTACAATATATGGATAAAATATTTAAAGGCAGAATTGTGAGTTTCAAGTTAAGGGTGTATCTTCTTTAAGGCACAAACTTGCTGCAGCACTTTTCAAATTCTTGCTACCGTTGTCGGTGACAGCCTGACAAAATACTGTTCTCTCTACTTTTCACTGGCATGTCACCAAGTAGTCCTAGTTTTTAGTCAGCTACCAGCAGTACAAAAAAGCACATAATAGGTTTATAATCTGTCACTGAATCCCATAGCAACTGTACGTCACTTTAGATGTAAATTATAGACAATTCCTTCCCATGCAATTTGAAGAGTAGAGAGATAAATCTATAATTTGAGCAGATCTAAATGATATATGGTTGGGAAAAAAGCTACCCTAAATAACTGAAAGGAAACAGCCAAAACATACCTCAAACACAAGATTAAACCTCTGTCTGTACCCTTTCTTGAAATGGAAGAAAGCACATTTTAATTCACAAGATTAAAAAATCTTTAATGGAAGTTTTAACAGACCAGTAATAATTGATATATCCTGCCCCATCGCTGCTGATCATCAAGGGGTGTATGTGCAAACAGACGAGTTTCCTTTCTAACCAACCTCTTCCTGACTGATTCACTTAGCAACGTCACAATCCCATGTTAATGATGTCATAAATGCTTCAATTTTGATGGACTGACGGCATCAATGAACTAATGAGGCAGGAGAAGAGACCAGTTACAGAGAAGGAATAATTATGCAAAAAGCTTTAAGATAATTTAATGGGTTTTGATTAAAAAGCTACATGCTCTCAACAAGCATTGAGACATGTGCATCGCTTTGAACAGTCCGTGCTGAAAATTAAAGGCCTCATTTTTGATTTCCCACAAGACAACAAAAAGAAAACTCTGTGTGGCCATACATGTTGTAAAATAAGTAAAATAACTTGATAACTTACACTCAGCAGCTGCTTCGGTAGCCTTCACTTTACCACTGAGAAATTCACGGGCATTTGACTGAAAATAAAACCAGGAGTGCGACTGGCGCAGGAGCAGTACCTCACGCCAAAAACTGGAAGATTCAGATTGGTCAACAGCCCAAGGTTCCAGGATTGAAGCCAAAGACTAGAGCATGCTGCGGAGGGGCAATACCCTTTGGCAGTCCACATCCCAAAATTCACTAGTCTGGCTCAACCAGTGGCCTCAGCTCAAGAGAGGCGCTATGGAAAAGTAGGGGTGGAGGAGTGCCCGCAGGCTAGGGCTAAGGAGTGGGGACAGAATCTTGCATCGTCTCCACCTGCCATACTCACGGCACGCGAGCTGATTTTCAGTGGCACTCACACTGCCCGGGTCCTGGCCACCGCTCCGGGGGGCTCTGCATTTTAATTGATTTTAAAAACCTTATTTACTTTACATACAACAATAGTTTAGTTCTCTATTATAGACTTATAGAAAGAGACCTTCTACAAACGTTAACATGTATGACTGGCACGCGGAACCTTGAATTGGAGTGAATAAATGAAGACTCGGCACCCCACTTCTGAAAGGTTGCCGACCTCTGGGCTAGAGACTCAGGAGATTCACAATTAAAGGTTCCATCATCAGCTTTAATGCTACCCACATACCCTCACCCACCCCATCACAGGATGTAGAACCTTGCCGGTTGCTACATGACATTTAAGCCTGACATGTCACGTATACGCATTTTAGTACAGTATATGCTCATTTAGCCAAAACTCTTATCTGAAAATAACTATTATCTGAATAAAAACTACAAGGAGTCCTTGTGGCACCTTAGAGACTAACAAAGTACTCCTCCTTGTTTTTGCTGATACAGACTAACACGGCTACCACTCTGAAACCTATTATCTGAATCTCTTCCTTGTCTCCCAAGTATCTTACACTGTGGGAAAATGAAGGGACTGGATAATGCGGAGGTTCAGATAATAGAGCAGAGACCCCCAGTTAGAAGTGCGAGGATGACCAAGCCCCCTGCCGGGTGGGCTCCTGCAGCAGTGCAGAGAGCCCTCTGTGGCCCCACTGACATGGGGCTGTGACAGCCGAGTTGCAGAGATCTCCCTGCACTGCAGCAAGGCCAGTGACACCTGATCCCTGTAAGCACAAGGTGCAGGGAAGGCTGTAGTCCTGGTGGGGAAGAACAGAGTCCTGGCTGGAGGTCTTTGCTCAGTCTCACACCTTGCGCCTGCAGGGATGGGGTGTTACCAGTCCTGTGGCAACACAGGGAGCCCTCTGCAGTCCTGCTGTGACGGGAGTGAGTGGGGCACAGCAGAGACCCTGGGCTAGGGTTCAGAGGAGTCAGTCATCCTTCCAGGCCACTCCACAGATGAATGGCTCCTGTCCTCTCCATTTAGCTGAATAAAATCCCAGTCCCCCATGCTACTCAGCTAATTGGGAGTATCCTGTACTATGGTTTTCAGTTGTACAACAGGCTGAAAGGATGGATACAACTTATGTCGTGTACAAGGGGAAAGGGTGGTGAGTGGATTAAGATCATCTCTTTGGTCCTGAATTAGGAAACGGGCCAACACTAGTAGCGTACAATGTTCAGGACCCAGGCTAAACAAACAGAAAAACAGGAAGTGCACCAACAGGGTCTTGAACTGACCCTCTCAGGAGAGTCATGGGAAGTGTTGCCTGGCCAGAAGGAACAGGAGGCAGGAGAAAGCTGGCAGTGGTGTCCTGCCTGACGCACAAGGTGACTGCCAAGCAGAACATATGCATATGCCAATAGCGGAGATGGAGTAAAGCAAAGCTGATGCACAGCCATCTTCCTTCGATTGCAGACAGTGTTTCAGGCTAAGATGTGAAATATTGCCCCATTTTAGCTCTCTGGCTATTAGTTCTTAAACAGAATGATGACACAGAATCAGATATTCACACGTAAGCTGTGCAACTAGCTTTCAAAAGTCCACAATCATGAGGGTAATTACATGGGCAAAGGGTCAGACAAAGGGCAGAAATAATAGTGGTCCTAGAAGTGCATTCTCCTCTCCCCCCCCAGTGATGCTGAACATAGCATTGCTACAAGGTTTGTTACTACACAAGGGTCACAGCATATACTTGATCTTTATGCCCACCTCATTGGGAGATCCACTGTGGATCAAGGGGAGTACATGACCCTAACTTTACACACTTGGGTCATGGACAATTAAAAATGTAATTTGGCCTTCTCCAAAAGGAGTTTTATGCCCTCTATCTATAAATAATATTTCAAGTACTCCCAAGTCAACAAGAATGGTACATCAAAGTGACTTGGGCCAAAAATGACTTACCATATATCAGCAAAGACCCAGCTAGGACGGAGAAGTCCAATAAGCTGCTCAGAGGCTTCTAACTAGAAGCCAAGTCATGGACCAGAAGTTAGCTTGGTCTGTGTTACCCGGCCGTGGTGCAAGCTATTATCAAGCATGCAAGAACATGGAGGGGAAGGGAAAAATCAAAGCTGATGGCAAATACTCCTTTTTGGGTGTTCACTTATGAGCTATACACTCAACACATGCATCACAAAGTCAAAGAGCAAACTCAGCAAGTAACTGGAGATAGTCAAGGTAAAAAACTTGTTTGGGCAGAATTTCAGAGACTGGCCATAGGAATCACACTAACATACTATACAGGGATATGGACAGGTCAGACTCCAAACAGATCTGACTTCAGGTAACAAACAGTATTGGATTTTTACATTTTCTTGGATAAGGGCTAGACCAATACTGCAGTCAGTTACACCAAATTTAAACTCAAAAAGACCAGGACAAAGCCTTTGCAAGATCCTTCCATTTACCTTCTACAAGCCCAAATGAAATTAAAGACTAGCCTTCACATATACTGAAAGAGCAGTAAGACGGCTTCTTGGCACAGCACATTTCAGAGGAAGATGACAAGTTCAACAAGCTAGAGAAACTGTTTATAGAACAAACGCAGAAACAGCGTATGTGTTTAATAGCCCACGAATTGTCACGTTATTCATTACACAAACTAGTGAACTCTTATCCTTTCCTACCCATTTAACCATTAGTAGCAGACAAGCCCAACTGTCTGTCACTGTCAGATGGGGAGCAGAAAGCAAAGTCCATTAGTAGCCCTTGGCTACCAAACAAAGATAGAAACCACACTTCATTTAGAAAATAAGCAACCCTATTCCTGTGCAACAAGCACTCCAACTAGTTTCCCAAAATATTTAACACAGCTGCCTAAAAATCCTTACTCCTCCCCCCATCCCCCAAAAAAACAACAACTTTCCTTGACAGACTAATTTTGGAGAAAAGCTACTGCACTATTAGAGGCCTAATGTTTCCTTCACTCGCTGCTGCTGACTTTTCACAAAGCTGATAAACACTCATTAAAATATAAATTGCTGTTACCAATGTTAAGTTGATAAACCCTGGGACTGTAATTACCTTTAACCCTCATGCAGAGATTGCCCAACTCGCTTATGTGATGTAACCAACACCCTACATTAAAAATAGTGTTGTGACAACATATGGTTTATTCTACAGACGCTGGCAAGCAGGATGTTTCTAACAAACAGGTTAGAGTCCCAGCTTTTACCACCTACCTGCAAGGTGAAGACAGAAAAACGTGCACTGTACAAGAGCAAAGAAAAAAGGGATTTTTTAATTCATTCTAGAGACATCCTAGTAAAAGATGTCCAGTGTTCCCATTTTTATTTATTTACGCAGTAGCTAATAAGCTAGCTGGATGCAATTTGAGGAAACATCTCAACAGCCTTCCTGGAAATTTTGAAGATATCAAAATACAGCCTCAACGACGACAAAGAGAAAGAGAAAAGCTAGCTTCCTTCTCACCTATAGCAATCAACAGTGTGCTCTAGAGCATGGGGAACCCTGGTCTATGGTCAGCGCAAGGCATCTGCCTGCCTGGAAGGAGAAGCCGATAAATCAGAGCTTTTAGCGAGAACAGCAGCAGCGATGATGGGGACAGGAGAAGGAAATTCCCCATTTTACCCAACGGTGTTAAATATTCACCAGTGAGTGAAAGCTGCAGCCTCTTCCTTCCTGGGAAGTGTTTCTCTTGAATGCTCCTACAGGGTGGAAGCTGGGCTCTTTCCAATTGAGGACAATCTGATTCACCCCTTCCTTATCACCCCATGATACGCAAGGATTAACCCCCCTGAATTGTTGTGGTGCTGAACCCCTCATGACAACATAGATCTCTGCCTCACTGGGGGGGGGGGGGTGTATGTGTAAAAATTCTGGGTATTTTCAGACTACACAGGTGAAGTTTCAAACTGAGGGGTACAGCCCCCAGCCCAAACGAGGGAGGACGGGGTCTGAAAGTTCACAATATAAAACCCATCATTGGCTCTTGGCAGGGAGCCGAGGATTTAACCCTTTCTGGATGGAGGTGACCCAAGCCCCACCACCCTGGATTAGTACTACTACATGGGGGAGAACCTGTCCCAGCAGCCTCCCTCCCCCCAAAACCACCACCAAAGGGGTGTGCAAGGTGCCTCAATAACATTCTCTTTCTACTTGACCCTAGCTAAGCCCTATGCCAGGCCCGACACCAAGACCAGTGCCCCCGGCCGCTCCTTACAGCATACAAGGGGGATCCAGGCCCCTGGCCAGGGAAGCTGGGGCAGACGCCCCGTGGGCTGGGGGGCACATCCCCACAGAATATATACCCTGGCAGGAATGGGTACCTCCTGGATCCCCCCATCCAGCTCCCCTTAAAGCAGGAAGCACATCAACACCAGCGCAGGACCATGGAAGCAGCCCCTCAATCCCTGGGACTGGGGGGGGGGGGCCACACTCTACCTTCACGTTGGAAGGGCCCTCCCCTGTCCCCCCGCTGCCTTCCCTGCCTGTGGGGAGAATGGGGTCAGATCCCCGAGACCCCGGGGGGGGACTCTGCATCACTCCACTGCCCCCCATGCCCAGGAGCCTGCCCCCCACGGCCGGCCCACCCAATCCCCATATCCAGGAGTCCCCCCGGCCGGCCCCCCCATACCCAGCTGCGCCCCCCCAGCCGCCCCCTTATATCCAGGAGCCCCCCCAGCCGGTCCCCCCAAACCCAGCTGCGCCCCCCGGCCGCCCCCCATATGCAGGAGCCCCCCCCGGCCGGTCCCCCCATACCCAGCTGCGCCCCCGGCCGGTCCCCCCATATCCAGGAGCCCCCCCCGGCCGGTCCCCCCATATCCAGGAGCCCCCCCCGGCCGGTCCCCCCATATCCAGGAGCCCCCCCCGGTCGGTCCCCCCCATATCCAGGAGCCCCCCCCGGTCGGTCCCCCATACCCAGTTGCGCCCCCCGGCCGCCCCCCATATATCCAGGAGCCCCCCCCATATCCAGGAGCCCCCCCCGGCCGGTCCCCCCATATCCAGGAGCCCCCCCGGCCGGCCCCGCGGTACCTTGCTGCCCTGGTAGCCCTCGAAGGCCCGCACCGCGCTGTCCGTCAGCTTGACGTGGAAGACGGAGACGCGGGTGCCCCGGCCGAGCCGCCCGCAGGACAACCCGTACCCGCGCTCCGCCTGCAGCGCCGCCATCTTGGGACCGTCTCCCCCTCGGCGCTGGGGCGGTCGGGGCCACCCGCCCTATGACACGCCCCCTCATGTATTATTCACCAGGCCATTCGCCGAGCCCCGCCCCGCCGGCGAGCCTGTTGCTGGGCTAAGAGGGGGCAAGGGGGCGGGCCAGCGCGCTCTGATTGGCCAGGCCGGTGAAGGCTGGCTTCCGATTGGTGTAAGGCGGTGAGAGGCGGGGGGGTAGTCAAATAAAGGCCGCTGTACATTGTGGGTAGTGTGGTCCTGAAGCCACCGTGAGCCGTAGAGCAGTGGAGGCGAGGCCCCAGGGGCCTGGAGTGGGACGGGCAATAGGGGTTGTGTGGGGCTGCGTAGTGGGTGTAAGGCAATCTCCCTGCGTGGTATACACTGGGGGGGGGTGAGGCCTGTGAGAGGGAGGGTAGGTGGCAGAGTGGGGGTTCAGGTTGGAGTGGGGGGGCTGGCACCCCACAGGGGGCTCAGGGTCCAGGTTTGACCCCAAAACCACCAACTCTGCAGTGTGTAGGGCAGGCTCGGGGGGGGGGGGGGGGGGGGTGAGATTAGGGCAGGCTTGGGGGAGGGGGGGGGGTTAGATGACTTCTCTGGCCACAATTCCAGGGTCACCAGTGTGGTTAAGGCAATACCCGTTTATACCAGAGTCACTCCAAAGTCCTACATCTTAACCCGGTACGGGAAGGGGAATGCGCTGTACCCCTGTAAGGAACTTTGAATGGCACCCGGGGGAGGGGTTGTAGGGGTGAAATACTCACCCCTCCTTATTACAGTGCTGCTGGGACAAACGCGGTGTCGCCCACAGTGGTTGCAGTGAGATGCAAGTCAAGCCGACCCAAGTGTCCACATGGAAAGTTGCACAGCGGTCAGGAGCTCACTGTCCACTCCCCCCAGGAGCTAAGCCCGCGGGCCGCTCTCGGTGCAGCAGGCCTTGTCTACACGGGGCTGGCGAACGGGAGGGCGGTTATCCTCGTTGGACAGCTGGGAAAGGGACGGCTGGTGCACAGGCCCAGCCAGTGTCTTAATGCCAGCACCAGCCCATCCCTTTAGTCCAACCATCTTCTCCTGTGCCCCCAACAGCCCATGTAGAGTCCACGACAGCACAGGCTCCAGGATAGGGTCTAGGGCTTTAGGAACAGGCTCGCTCACATGCCCAATGTTCCAGCCGTACGTGTAAATGCCCAGAGGAGTAGGGCCCACCTTTGGATAGTCTACTAAACGAATGCATGGGGTGGCCGCCCTCAGAGAAAGGGCGGGCTGGGGTCAGCGTGGAAAACCCTCTTCAGACCTAGCACTGCAAAGAGGCTGCAGTGTGTGCTGAGCACTGACCCTAGCTGCTCCCCCGGGCTTTGTTAGCAGGCTCAGCTCCGTCGTGGAGCCGGGCAGCCACCAAGCGAGTCGCTAAAGGACGTGCTGCTAGCAGCCCTCTACGTGTCAAAGTCCCAAGCACCTGTGACTAAGCGCTGGGTGTTGTGGCGAGCACAGCGTACAGGGAACAGCTGGTACAGTACCAGTGGTGGGTCCCTCTGGCTCCTGTGTTGGTGTCGCTTCCTTCCTCTGCTTGCGGGAGGTTTGTTCCTCCTTCGCCTAGGCAGTGAAGTGAAACTGGGGGAATATTCGTCGTTTCTGGCAGCTGCACATCACTGCTCCACCCTACCCCGCTCAGCCTCCATTGCCAGCTAGTCTCAGGGCGACGGCAGGGAACAGCTCTAAGGCTGGGATGAGGCTGGAGGATGTTGGGGTTCCCCAGCCCCCCGGCACTTGTCAAGAAAGCTCGTGGTGTCATCTCTGGTACTTCTGTTAGAAAAGAAGTTCCTCCAAATGCAAACGAGGCAGCCAGTGAGCCAGGCTGCACCTGCTGCCCTGGGGGGGACTGAGCCGCATCTGGGACGCAGCCCACTGGCTCCCCCAGCTGGGTCTGGCCTCCTGAGCTCGTGCTACGCTGCGGGGTCATGGGGCGGAAAGCAGGCTCCTCTCCCCAAAGGAAACGCTGCATTTTGGTTTAGTTTGACATCTTGCTGTTTGAAATGCAGCTAACCTGTGAAATGCAGCATGGGCACCACCGGGCTGCAATGGCCGCCCAGCCAAGCCAGGTCTGTAGGTCTGCTCGGGCTGCCACCAGCAAGACGGGGTCTGCGCCTTCACTAGAAACCATGACCGAGTTTCAGTCTCCTGAGCAACTAAAAACAGCTCCAGCCCCAGGAATCAGCCGCAGTACCCTGAGCAGGGCGTCACGGGGTCTGTCCACACTGCAATTAAAAACCCACGGCTGGCCTGTGCCAGCTCCCTGGGGCTCGTGGGGCTTGGGCGAAGGGGCTGTTTAATAGCGGTGTAGACATCCGGGCTTGGTCTGGAGCTGCAAGGTGGGAGGATCCCAGAGCTCAAAACGTCTGCACCACAATTAAACTGCCCCTTAGCCTGAAGCCCGGGAGCCTAAGTCAGCCAGCACAGGCCAGTCACGGGGGTCGAATTGCAGTGTAGACAGACCTTTGGAGGGCACCAAAACCGTAGTCCCAGCATCTCAAAGAGCCAGCAGCCAAGCATACGGTGAGGGGTTTCTGCCCCTTTCTTCCAGCTGTTGCCACGTCTCTTGTGCAGTGTCACATTAGTGTGCAGATGCCCTAGCCACTGCCCCAGACACACGTGGGCTCAGTCTTGGAGCAACTGCGGTGCAGTAGCTTATCACAGCCAGTGCTCACCCTTCTCCTTCCCCAGGTGCGTTCATAGCCCACAGGTGGGAACCGAGCAGCCATCTCAGATCCCAGCTAACCCGTACCGAGGACGCGAGGTGCTCCAGGCTGCTGGGCTGGTTTTTAGAACCCAGGTTCAGCCACTCACAGATGAACCTGGCTCTTTAGGAGTTGCTCCAGGGGCCAGGGATGTGCTTCCCACCCCTGTGGCATTCTCCCACGGCTATAGGGGCAGGTCACAAACCTTGGCTGAACAGGGGAGATTGAGACGGTTTTCTTGAGAACATTCTTTTCCAGTTCCTCCCAGCTTCCCCCTGGCCAGGAAGGGAAAGGCTAGGATTGTCCCCTCTGCCTGCCAGCTGGCACCTTGGCCACTGGGCGCCCGGGGCTCTCACCTATGGCAGAGCGTGCTGGTAGCCGCAGTATTTCAGCCACAAGGGAGCCAGTGTTTTTCTGGGCCCGACGTGGCGCAGAGAACGCCGCGGTTCCTGTGGCGGATGGTCTCCCATTGGCAGTGGAGAAAGGGCCAGGGTCCGACCGAGTTCCACGCTGTCAACTCCCGTGGTGTCATCGCACATCTTGTGCTAGCTCCTGGGGTCCCAGAGGAGAGTCCCAGCTGCTTGCATTAAAAACACCCAGGAAGGGGCTCGTTCCAATGGGGCCAGAGAAAAGTTTGGTCACGGGACGCAGGTAACGGCGCAGCAGCTCAGAAAGCAGTAGGCCAAGGCAGAGCCCAACACTGACTCCCCCGCCCTGTTCCCATTGCAGCGCGCTCTGCCTGCCTTGTAGCAGACACCGAAGGGGGCTGGCCTGGGAGTGGGGCTGGCCTGCGAGTGGGGCTGCCAGATGGGGAAAGGCTTTCAGGAGTGCTGGGGGTGGGGAGGACTCACTCAGCAGCTCCCCCAAAGGGCATGGCCCATGTGGCACTCCCCCTGGTCCCCCCTGACAGGAGAGGGCCCCAAGAGACGGTGCAGGGCTGCAGAGCCACCTGGCCGGAGACAAGCTCTGCTCTGCAGACTGCAGGGCACAGGTGCCCATGGGCGGACAGCGGCTGGGGTGAAGCGTGGCTCCGGTGCCCGGCAACCTGGCCTGCGGGTGGACTTGGTTTCCTTGCACAGCAGCTGAGAGTCGGGGTGGGGGGGGAAATACAGGGGCAGGTGCAAGAGCGTGACAGCAAATCAGAAATCCCCATCCCTGCCCGGGGTATGTCGGGGGGGGGGGAGGGGCTGGATCCACCCGCGCAGGGCCCGGGGTGGTTGCCCCAGCTGCAGAAGGAGGCTTTTCCCACCAGGCTGTGAGGTGCTGGACACGTCCTGCTCTCAGCGGTGCATGCCCATAGCCCAGCCCGCAGCCCAGCCTGCAGCTCCGCCGGTGCAACCGGCCATTCTCCCCCAGCCCTGCAGTGCTGGGACCCCGAAAGCGTCTCCTGGGAAGGGCGGCCTGGCCCTGCTGCCTGACTGAAAGAGCCTGGGTGCTGGAGAAGGTGCCAGCAAGACAGGCCTGTTCCCACCCCCATCCCCACCCAGGGGCTGGTTCTCTGCCAAAGGCTTCCCCTCCCCAGGTCTGAGCAGCACTGTCCCTGCCTGTCCCACACAGTCAGCAGCAGTGAGAGTAAACACAGCTTCAGCCCCCCATTGCAACCTGAGCAAGAGCACCGACTGCTCCCCTCTGCCCCCGAGGGGCCAGCTCACAGGCTGGGGGTGCTCACGGTGCTGCTCAGCCCCCCAGCCAGCTGTCCAGGGAAACCAGCACAACCGCCCCACCCCTCCTCAGCCACGGCCCAAGCACCGCTCAGAATCCCCCTCCCACTGCCTGGACCGTCTCCACGCTGGCCCCAGGCAAATCTCCAGCCAGCAAAGCCCCACAGGCAGCGCCCCCTTAGGGAAGAGGGGCTGGGTATTTCCTGAGCCCCAATTAAAGACAAGAGTTTTCCCCTTGGAAGATGACAGGCCATGGGGGGGGGGGGGCTGAGGGCCAGGGAGGATGGGCTGAGGGGCAGGCAGGGGAGACCCCGCTGAAGGGGACAGCCTGGACCACACACTGCAAGTTGGATGTCCTGGCCAGGGGAGGGTCTCTCCCCCTCCCAACCCCCATCCTTCCCTCCTGGGCCAACAGAGAATCCAACAGGTCCCTCCTCTGGGAGGAACCAGCCCTAGGCCTGAACCAAGGGGGGCACGGATGGGCAGGGTAAATAATCACCTCCCGACACCAGCTTGTGCGAGGGCCAGGCCGTCACAGCCAGGTCTTGGTCCTGCCCCAGCAGAACAAACCCAGAGCACTGCGACTGGCCCTTGGGCTACTGCCCTTGAGCCCCTGGGCCCGACGGCAGGCACCGGGCTCCGATCCCTGATGTAGACTCCACCCTAGTTAATACAACAGCTGCAGCAAACCACTCATGTCCCTGCCCCACACCGCGTGGGACACTCCCTGCCTGAGGTGCCAGCGCTCTGCCCGCAGACAGGCCAGGAGTGGGGGCACGGGCAAGCCCACGCTGCAGTAACCAAAGCTTCAGCAAGAAGAGGAGCCAGCCGCTGGGCAAGGGCCCTTCAGGGAAGGGCTAAGAGAAGGGCCGAGGGCCAGGCCGCTGGCAGCTCAGCTCCAGGCCCTGGGGAACTGGCTCCTTCACAAGGAAGTCCCTTGGCAGTCCCAGCCAAGGCAGGATGCTGCCCCAAGGGAGCAGCTAAGGGAGAGCCCTCCTGTCCCCCAACCCCCCTTTCCTAGGGACCGTCCTGCAGGGTCACCACCGCTGAAAGGGGCTTCGTTAGCCTCCCAGTGCTGCCCCTCAGCCGCAGCTGGGACAGTGGCCAATCCTAGCCCGCCCCAGTCATTCCTCCTCTCAGCAAGGGACACGCAGGCACTGCAAACTGCCTCCCCCTCTCCCCCAGTCAGTGACAGAACCCAGCTCTGCTCTTTGGTGCTGGGAAGGGGGCAGGCGTCCAGGGCAGCTGCTGCAGGGCAAAAGGAGACGCTCCTGCACCTGCCTTGCAGCAAAGCCGCTAGGTGAGGGAACAGCCCTCGGCGGGGCGTCCTCACACGGTGCTCTAGGCACCCAGGGCCACAGGTGTTTGGGGCAGCACCTGGGTGGGCACAGAGGTAGTGCTAGGCAGACTAGGGTGCGCTGGAGGTCGGGGAGCTGCTCCAGGGGCCTTGGTTGCCTGCCAGGGAAATTCTTTTGATGTTCTCTGCAACCCCCGCCCCCAAGGGCCGAGGCAGCCAGCAGTGCACCACAGCTAGAGAGATCAGCCCAAGGGCCCAGCAGCTCCCACACCTGGCCCTTGCCTGGCAAGGAAGAGGCCCAGCTCTGGAGGAGACACAATTGAGACTTGTCCGTTTATTGGGGGTTTTCACAGTTGATTGGGGGGGGGGGGGGGGGAGAATAGTACTTTGACTCTGTAGATGTGCAGCTGGTAGGACAGTGCGGGGGGACAGAAGACAGGGGCCCTGCTGCACAGTGGGGAGGGAGTCAGGAGCAGGACTGGACAGAGCTACAGGCCGAGGGGAAATACCCTCCCTAGGGGACCTGCAGAGCGATCAAAGCCCTGGGTGCCAGGATGAAACGGACACGCCGACATTTTGCCCCTCCACCGTTCCTGCCACATGGCATTTTGCTTCCCAGGGGCAGCTCACGCACCTGGGACTGTTCTTGGCCATGGCACACTGGACCCCACCCTGTAGTGAAGAGGGCAGCGGGGTGTGCGTGAAGGCTGGGAGGCAGGGCACGCTCCAAGAGAGCCTCCCCTCATCCCTGATGTATGATCGAGACCTCTGCTGGAAGGGCTGTGCTCTCCCGCCTGGCCCCACTGCCCAAGGGAGCCCGGGACAGGGCCAAAGTGTCACCTCCCAACACCCCGGGGAGCCTGTTGCAGAGCATGGTGGCTGCAGGGGCACTAGAAGCCTTTACAACAGGAAAACCAGCCCTCGCTAGCTTTGCTGCGACAGGCAGCTGAGGTCCTGTTACTGTGGCAAGCTGGGTTCATTTCACAATGGCACCCACGGGCACAGCTCCCAGCACCTAGGGGGACGGGTGCTGATTGCATGCCCTTCCCCACAGCCACATGGAGAGCATCCCCCACCATGGACCCCGGCTCTGCAGAACCAGAGTCATGACCACACCAGCCCTGCCTGCTCTACCCTCCCCCAGAAACAGCTGCATCCCTTAACAGATTGGTTGTTGAGGGGAGCCCCTCCTTGTCGGACCATCAGAAGGGGGCAGATGGCACCGGACGTTACTGCTCTGCTGGCCGCAGGTTCTGCCAGGGTAGGACGACAACAGACCAGCGGTCAGTGTGTGGAAATGCCGGGCTCTTCGTCCCACAGTCAGAGGGCTCATCTACCCTGGGCATCTCCACCTGGCCTGCCACCCCTCCACCCGCGCCCCGTCCTGCTGCAAAGGTGCCACCGCAACGGCTGCTCGCCAGGCCGCTCGGGCAGAGCGGGTTGATTCTGTGATTTACAATCAGTGGGTAAGTGGGGAGGGAGGGATGCGCAGAACCCCGGCTCCGCTCTGAGGGGAGGAAATCAGACAGTCCTCAGCGGTGCAGATCCTGGGGCAGCTGGTGGGGCAGACGGGGGCGTAGCACAGCTTCTTGGGCCTCTCCGGAGATGACGCTAGTTCCTTGCAGCTATGACAACGGACAAGGCCACGCCACCGAGCGCGACAGCTGTTGCGCCGAAGAGCCACTTCCAGGGAATAGACTGGAGGGGAAGGAAGGAAAGAGGCCACGAATGTTAGAGGAGAGACAGCCGGGGGGGTGCGAGGATCAGGCCGCCCTTGTCAGGGAATTGGTTAGAACTCCGCTGGCTCTGGGGCTGGAAGGCAGCCTGGAAGGAGCAGGAGGGATCAGTCCTGTGCCTGTCACACGGGGTGGGGGGGGTGTCAGGAACCCCAATCCTAAGTTGGGGTGCAGGGAGGTTCCCTGTCCCAGGAGCATTTGGCCAGCCTGTGCTCAGCAGAGCAGGGGAGGAGGTTCCCTCGATCTGGCCGGGGTGGTGCCATCAGGTGGACCGATGGCGTTGCAGCTCTCTGGGCTGCCGGCTCGGGGGGCCACGCCTCAGCCCCACCTGCAGCCTGCCCCTCATCACCAGCCACAGCAAGCAGGCACCTCTGCCCTCTCCACCGCGGATCCCTCCAGCTGGCAGCTCCAGACTCAGCTCAGAGCCTGGCACACAACAGCAGTTTCCCTGGCGCGTGCTGGCTCTGTGCTGACTAGGAGAGCCCCAGCAGGGCTCACGCACTCTGCAGCCTGCTCTGTCAGCACGTGGGGGCACAGGCAGCGGCAGCCAGAACACAGCGAGTGTGGAACTACTCTGGGAGCCGGGAGAGATCTCAAAGGCCCCAGAACGTTGTGGCTGCTTTCCCGGGATCCTTCCCACCCCCGCATCCTCCACCACTCACCCGGGGCAACTTGTCTTTGCACGGTGCAGGGGTGCTGCTGGTGCCGGCGTTCCCCAGCATCTTCTTGTACATCGCGGTCTCCACATTCTTCTGCTCCGCGTGTTTCTTCACCAACTTGGAGAGCTCTGCATGGATAGTCTAGGAGCAAGACAGCCAGGCATACATGAGATGCCAGCCCCACTTCCCCTCTCCAGCCAGCTCCCAGTGCGCTCCGCAGACGGGGGCAGAGAGGAAAGAGCAACACGACAGCCCTGCGAGAGGACAGAGCCAGCAGCCCCTCGGAGCCGGGCTCTGCCGAACTGGGCGTCCGAGGCTGCATAAAGGAGCTCAGACACCAAGGCTGCTCCTCCCCACTGGGCAGCAGAAGCTATGTGTGCCCAGGCCGCCTCTCCCCACTGCCACCTAGCCCTCACTCGGAGCAGGGGCAGCACACCCAGGCAGGCCAAGCCAGCAGCTCAGAACAAGGACTCCTGAGTATGGGTCCTCGTTGTACAGCCAGACACTTCACTTCTGGGCCTCAGTTTCCCACCTTTGAGAGCCGCACGAGTGGGCGACAGGGCCTTGTATTTGCTCCAGCCTTCTAGAGCAGGGGTTCTCAAACTGGGGGTCGGGACCCCTCAGGGGGTCACAAGATCATTAGAGGGGGTCGTGAGCTGTGAACCTCCACCCCAAACCCCGTTTGCCTCCAACATTTATAGTGGTGTTAAATATATTAAACAGTGTGTTTAACTTATTGGGGGGTGCAGGGGGTCGCACCCAGAGGCTTGCGATGTGAAAAGGGTCGCCCGTAAGAAAGTTTGAGACCCGCTGTTCTAGAGGGCGAGACGCACCCTAGTGGTGGTAACGAAGCCACACCTCTGCAGCTGGTCTGCCGGAGCCCCACCCGGGGGCAAAATCCTGTTACAATTTCCCCCACCCCCCCGCCACGAGCACGTGGCTCAGCCTGGCTCCATCAGCCGCAGCAGGCCCATCACAACCACTGGGGATGGTTCCTCAGCGTGCCAGGAAAGGGCTGCTTGCCCTGCCTGGCTGGGGCTGCTGGTCCTGCCCAGCAGAGGGGGGAACTCCAGCAAGGGCAGGACAACAGACGGCCCCAGGCAAAGCAGGTCCATGGCCCCCAGCCTCTTCCAGGGTGGAGCTGCAGCCAGTGCCACAGCTGTTATGCCAGGAGACGGCCGTCAGGCTCAGGCCTGAGCTCCTGGCAGGTGCTGGGCACGGCAGCCTAGCCAGGCTGTTCCCAGGTCCCACTATTTTCTGTGCCCCCAGCCCCGAGAGTCACGGACACCCGGCTCGGGAGGAGGGGAAAGCAGCCCAGGCTTGGAGTAAACACATCCAGGAGACACGTGGATCAGCATCAAGCAGGAGCGGAGCAGAGGCCAGCCCACCTCAGCCGCAGAAGGTGCACTGCGGCATGGGGCTTTACGGGGAAGCGGGAGTGAGATGGACAAACACACCAGAACCCCGTCCCCCAACAGCTCTGAAGAGATGTAACTGACTTCAGATTCCATCCTTCCTGGAAGCTGAACCTGCCTCTGCTCACCGGGTAAAGGGCCCATCGGAAGGGGACTTTAGCTGGGTGAGGGGCCAAAGGCCACCTCACAGGAAGCTGTGCCGTGTGCTGATTGGGAAAGGACTTTTTTTGGCTGTAAATGAGACTAAAACTCTGCCCAGAAAACCAAGAAGGGCAGAGATGCAGCAGTGTTTGTTCGGATTCCCACCGGAGAGAGGGGACAGGGAGGCGAGGGTCAGTTAAGATCAGCCGGAAGTTGGACTCTAGCAGGATCTGTCAAGCCCCTGCCAGTCACTTTAGCGTGGTCACCTGGCTGCTCTAAGAAGCAGTGACGAAATGTAGTGGGATTCTGCGACTGAAATCTGCTCCCTCCTGACCTGCATCCCCGTGAGCACCGGGAAGTTCAGCTGGAAAGCCCCGAGGTTTCACAAGAGGTGCGAGCTAGTCCCTGCGCCGCCTGGAACCGAGCTCACTGCCAATGCTGCCCTACAGTCCTACCCTCTTAGAGCTGAACTAGGTTCGTACAAGACAGGTTCGAGATCCATTTAGGGGCATTTTCCCAGCACCCCGGGCGGCGAGAGGTCACTGTCTCAGCCCCACTCTCTGGGATACAGCAGTGGGCCGAGGATTCCTAGCAGCCACTAGCCAGCTCCCAAAGCCCACATCAGAAGAACCAGAACAGAGCCGAGTGCGGACAGACACGAACCCAGGGCCTGGAAGGAGTCAGCTATTTGGCTTCTGGCTTGTGCCACTTGTGTAGTGGGACTGCGCCCTCTGCTGTGGGAAGCTGGATACTTGTCTCTTCACAGCAGGCAACCCCACGAAGTGGCTTTGTAAAGACACACTGGCATGGTGAAGAATTACCTAAAGGAGCCAAGTACTTGGACGGCTGTTATTTATCCTGGGTGTTTCTAAGACTCAGCTAATGTAAAGGATCCAAGTTTGCTGTTCCCCACTGATGGGCTCTCCCCACGACTTCTCTCCTTCGGAGCAATGAGAAGTCAGGGCCGTCGCGCTCTGGTTCCTGTACGCTAGCCGAGCGCTGCAGGGGAAGGGCTCTTCCTTTACAAGCTATGCAGCGTCTCCAGTTTGTGCCTTTCATGGAGAGAGCTTTAGGCTTTGGAAAGAGGAGCCTTTCCAAAACCAGCCTTTCGGGCCAAATTTAATCCGACTGTTTCCAAAGTAATAAAAGCCAGTGGCGCCCGAGAGAAGACTGGATTCCGGATGGTGTATTTTTAAGATGCTTTTGAGAGTGAAATGCAACAAGTTAGTCCGGTGATTACTGCTTGTCTGCTAGGTCGGTCCTGTTGGGAGGGGGTCACGTCCAATGGCTTTCATGAGTTGTGAGCCCATGAGGAATTCTTGGGTGCAGCCCCCCGCTGTGCAGCAAGACCTCTCCAGAGCAGAACCTGCCCCCGTGGGGGAAGGAATTAGCCAGTGCCCCCTTTTCCCCTACTCAATTTGAAGAGTTAGAATCTGGCACCTCCACATAGAGGGTGGGAAGAGAAATGCTCAATATTGTGGTGTGCTTGGCTTGCACCCGGTGAAAGGCGCCTGACCGACAGCCCGGGGGAACGGAATGATCAGACCCAGATGAACATGATTTGTTTTGGGGGGGAAGGGGGGGGGCTGTCAACACGGCTTTTGTAAAGAGAAATCCTACCTCACCAATCCATTAGAATTCTTTAACGGGGTCACCATAAGCATGTGGACAAGGGTGAGCCAGTGGCGACAGACTATTTGGACTTTCCAAAAGCCTTTGACAAGGTCCCTCACTAGAGGCTCTTAAGCAAAGTAAGCTGTCCTGGGGTAAGAGGGAAGGTCCTCTCATGAATTGGTAACTGGTTAAAAGTCAGGAAACACAGGGTAGGAATAAATGATCAGGGTTTTCAGAATGGAGAGAGGGAAATAGAGTCCCCCAAGGGTCTGTACGGGGACCAGTGCTGTTCAACGTATTCAGAAATGATCTGTGAAAAGAGGTAAACAGGGAGGTGGCAAAGTTTGCAGATGATACAAAACTACTCAAGATAGTTAAGTTCAAAGCTGACTGTGAAGAGCTACAAAGGGATCTCACAAAACTGGGTGACTGGGCATCAAGATGGCAGGTGAAATTCAGTGTTGATAAATGGTCACAGTGAGACAGGCTGAGCAGCCAGCCTGTCCATCTGAAGGGCCTAGCTAGAAATCAAACCGGGTGGCGCCTGACCTGCAAGGAGGCCAAATCCTTTTGGGACTTGCCTGGATGAAGGAGGAGGAGTTAACACCACCTCTCTTCCTAGCAGAGATGCCCCCTTTTACACTGTAGGCTCTTTGGGGCAGGGACTGTCATTAACTAAGTTTGTACAGCCCCTAGCACAATGGGCCCATCTTATCTGTGGCCTTTAGGTGCCACAGGGATATAAAGTCTAACACCTCTGCAGCGAAATGCCCACTGAGATGCTTTTTCATAGTCAGGGGCACTCACTGACAGACAGGGAGAGCTCATTCCCAGAGCAAAGCCCTGCTCCGCTCTCTGCCCTGACACATGGAGTGTTTGTGTATTCTGCCCTGGTCCACAATCCTCACTGTCATCCTGGGTATTTCCAGGCTGCCTCAGGGCTTCCACTCCTGCAGCAGGAAATTCCCCACCCAGAGCTCATCCCGGCCCACGTGCTGAACTGGAGTCTAGCTCTTTGGGGCTGCTCCCAGGGCAGCGTCAGTCATGCCCTGCAGTGCCAAGCAAGGAGCCAGGGCTTGGTTCCCGCCCCACCTCCTGCAATGATGGCCCAAGACGCTGGAAGTTGCTGGGCTGGGACCCATTTTTAACAAAGGATGGGCTGGAGGGCGCCCTGCCTCCATGGGGCTCGATTCTGGGGGCAAAGGAGGAAGGGGAAAAAGCAGAGACCCAGTAGATCCGTTTTCCCATCCATAGCCAGAGCACATTCAGTCCCTACACTAGGCAGTGTGAACACATGCCACCTGGTGCCATTGCAATCTGAGCCCCCAGGAGACACTGCCTGCCTCGCCCGGGCCAGCAGCGCAGCGTTGACCTGCTCCCGAGGGTGCCAGCCAGTCGGCCTCCCCACGCCGGGATGGCTGGCAACAAGGACAGAGTCCCCGCGAAGCAAAGCCACACAACCAGGAGCCAGCGGGGTGAAGCCTCAGCTGGTCGCTCGCTTCCATCCCAGCAGGAAGAGGAACCCGCTAGCCAAGCCGGCAGGGCGGCAGCGGACACAGCAGCTTACCTTGTTCGATGGCTCCAGCTTCAAAGCTGCTTTGAGGAGGGGTATGGCCTCGCTGTACTCGCCCTGCTGTGCCAGCACCTGGAAGACAAGCCACAAAGCTGAGCAAAGAAGCCCTGGCCAGCCCCCAGTGGACAGGCTCCCACCCAGCCGCAAGAGGCCAGGGTCTCCATCCGACGCTCCCACTGCCAAAGGGAGGGGGCCCCACGCCGCACAGAGCCCCACCCTTACCTTCCCCTTGCGGAAGAGGGCCTTGATGTTCTCCGGCTGGTGCTCCAGGACTTGGGTGCAGGATCTCAGGGCAGCCTCATAATGGTCCAGCTTGAGCTGGGAGGCTGCCAGGTTGTTGAGACATTTCACCTTCACCTCCAGCAGCTCGGCCTCCTCCTCCGGGCTGACGTCGACTGCGGAGATCCCAGAGCGGAGTTACACCAGCAGCCAGCTGCTTTGCAACCCTGCTCGAGCTCCCTTCGTTCTGCAGTGCAGGGAACCCGCCTCCAGGGAGGTGTCTCGACCTCACCTGGGCCACCCACAGCCCGGGAGGGTTCTCCCTGGGGGCTGCTGCTGGGCTCTGGGCAGGGCAGAAAGGAGCCAGCGTCTGCCCCCAGGGGCTCACAGCCACGGACAGACCAACAGAGGGTGCCCGTGGAGACCCGGCTCTCAGAACCGTGTTGCTATGGCTGCCCGCGGGGGACGCTGGGTGAGGAGCAGGTGTGTGCAATGGAGGAAGTAGGCTGTAAAGCCACCAAACGCTGCTTTCCAAAACATCTCCCCCTGGCACTGCAGAAGGTCCCCAGGCAAGGAGGCATCTTAGAGGGCAACAGCTCCCGAGAGACACAGGCTGCCAGGAGGCCCAGCTCCCGGGCGGGGGACTCCCCGGCTCAGGCGAGGAGACGCTGTTCGACGAGCAGCGTGTCCCAGAGGGGCCAGCATCACACACAAGGATGAGGAGGGCTGAGCCCCGAGGGTCAGGTGGCGGAGACGCCTCAGACTGCAGTAACTCCACTTCCCAGAGCCCCGCTGTGCGGGCAGGACTGGCTGACCCCAGGGCAGGTACCTTTGGAGCTGGAGTCGATGGTCTTCAGGGCGATGTCGTAGGAGTTGATGGCCAGCACGTAGTCCGCCTGCTGGTAGTAGAAGTTCCCGCGCTCCCGCTTGCGATTGGCCAGCTGGATTTTCTCTCTCCCACGGAGGAGCTCCAGGTCAGGAGCGTCCTGCACGGCCAGCAGCTGCACTTCCAGGGTGAGGGCTGCGTGGGGCGGGATGTCGGGGCTCCTGCTCACATGATGGAGGAGACGCGATGGCACCTCTCGCAGGAGGAGGAACGGGCCCAGCCCAGGCTGCGGTGGCTCTGGGGCAAGCAACGCTATCGCTCTGCATCAGAGCTGCCCAGCGCCAGCTGCTGCCCCCGAACACCCACGGGCTGCCGAGGAGCCATGCAGATTCAGTGCTGGGGAAAGGGGCGGCCCGAAGACTGACATGCATGGAGGCAGCCTGACCAGGGAGGGCAGCAGAACAGACCCTGTTGCTCGCTATGGCTCATTCTGCCCTGGAGAAATCCCACCCCTCCCCGATGGGCAACGGGGCCCACTGACGCCTGGGCTTATCTACTAGGACTGTGGCTGGGGGGTGAACTGCGCTGGGGACATGTCGATGAGGAACTGGAATGAGACCAACACCTCCTCTCACTCTCCCCACGGCAGAGACTCCAGCCTTTGGCCTCGCTGCTGCAGGCCAGGCCTCCTCTCCAAGGATCCCCCCCACTCTCTTTGGTCCTGCTGTGGTTAGCCTCCCGCCCCGGTCCCAGGACCCCACTCACCTGCCCTGCGGGCCGTAGCAGTACTTGGCATCCGACAGGATTGAGGCAGTTTCTCCCATTTCCATCAGCTGCACACACAGGTCTAGGGCCTGCAGGGACCCAGAGTTCAGAGGGAGGTCAGCAGAGGGCCCTCTCTGCTCGGGAGCGGGGGGTCATGGATTCAAATCCCACAGCCAGACTTGGGCTCCTCCCCAGAGGGCTGCTGTAGTGTGGGCAAAGGGGCTGTACTGCTGGACAGGCCATTAAACCAGCATGCCGGCCGGCTGCCAGGCAAACCAGAGTGAGCACGGCACAATGCAGGGACAGAGCGGGGCAGGGCAAGAGGGCATCAGCCTGTAGGTCCCAGAATTGGGTCTCTGCGCAGAGCACCGGGTGAATCGGCCAACGCGACCAGGTGCCGAGCAAGGCAGGGAGCCCCGCTGCCCAGGCGGGTGAAGGAAGCACTCACATGGCTCCTGTGGGTCGCCGGGGGACACGCTCCCTCCCCCACCTCCTCTCTCGCCCCAAGTTCTTAGAGAATAAAGCCAGCTGCCAAATCCACAGAGATACACAGCAGCTGGGCGTAAGATAGACAGCCTCTGCCTCAGGGCATCGATATCCCCTTTGGGGATAAAGAAGAAATTGCCTGGACCCCTCCTCCCCCGCATTGCCCCATATACAGCATTCCTCAGTTAGCCAGGTGCATTACGGAGGAAGGAGAGCTCTCCCTGGAGCACCAGGTGTCTGCAGTCACTCGGGGCAGGCAGGATACCGGGACCAGAGGAAGCAGCAGTCTGACCCACACTGGGCCCTCCCACCTGAACATTCCCAGGTCAATGAACCAGGCTTTGCACACAGGCTGGGCTCCACCAGGCAGGTCAATGCTGTGCAGAGACTCTTCTGCGCCCCCACCCCAAACACCTCCAGCTCCAGAGCACACAGGCCTCAGCCGCCGCGCACCTACCTGCATGACGTCGCAGTCTCCCAGGGTGAAGGAGAGGCTGGGACTGTCCTCCACGACGCTGCCATCCTCCAGCATCGCCTTGAGTCGGACGGTGACATCCTGGCCTTTGCGCGGCCGGCTCGCCATGCCTTGACCTGGCACCAGGGTCTTCTTCTTGAGTAAGCCACTCCCTGGGCAGAGAGATGGGAGCCAGAAGCACGTCACAGCCAGCGGGAGAGAGAAAGGCGGTCTTGGCTCATGCCGCCCATGTCCACTTGGGTTTAAAGTAGGAAGGGAGGCAGCCAAGTTGGCACATTCCCACTAGGGGGCTGATGCCGGGCTCAGAGCTGGCCACGCAGCCACTGCTCTGGTGGCTCGTGTTGACAAGAACATGGTGGCCCTGAAGAGCCACTGGATTCATGGCCTCGGGGAACGAAGGCTCCTGGATCCAGACACCGAGGAGGGAGAGCGGGACAAAGCAAACTCACCCCCAGCAACTACCACCACCATGTTGCTATCCTGCCAGGGAGGGACGGGGCTAGAGATGACAGTGAGGGTTCACGCTCCATGGCCTCTCTGCTGAGACATTAACCGGGGATCCCCCGAGGAGCTACCACTTACCTCTCGGGGGCGGCATCTCGCTCAGCATTTTGTAGGTTCCAAGGCCAGAAAGGACCGTTGTGACCAGCTAGTCTGACCTCCCAGAGACCTGCCCCCTGTTCATTCTAGAGCAGCTCTTTGTATTTAACCATCGGGACGATTTACCGAGGGTCACGGGGAAGTCTCCATCACTGGCCGTTTTTAAAGCAAGACTAGATGTTTCTCTAACCAATCTGCCCTAGGGATTATTGTGGGCAGGTCTCTGGCCTGCGCTCTGCAGGGGGTCAGCCCAGATGTTCACAATGGTCCCTTCTGGCTTTAGGATCTATGAATCTTTGGGAAAATCATCCAAGCTTGATTTTAAAATCACCAGCGATCGAGAACCCACCTCACCCCTTGATAAATGAGTTAACGACTCTCACTGTTGAAAATATACAGCTTATTTCCAGTCTGAATTGGTCTGGCTTCAACTTCCAGCCCTTCGGTTGCGTTACATCGTCCCCTGGTCTGCTACGCCGAAGAGCCCATCATCAGATCTCTGTTTCCCAGGTAGGGACTTACAGACGGACCAAGTCTTTCCTTAACCTCTTTGTCACACCAAACAGACCGAGCTCCCAAGTCCCTCCCAGAGGGGCACATCATCAAATCCTTTCATCAGCCTCGTGGCTTTTCTCTCAAAGCCCGCCAGTGTATGAACATCCTTCTTGAACTGTGGGCACCACCGCTGGACACAGGATTCCAGCCACGGTCGCACCAGTGCCATAACACCTCTGCGCCCACTCGCCATCCCCCCGTTTGTGCTTCCCAGAATGGCATTAGCCCTTTTGGCCACAGCATCTCAGTGGGTGCTCTTGTTCAGCGGATTAGCCACCACAGTCCCCAGATCTTCTTGGGAAGCACGAGCACGCTCTGAATGCTGCAGTGATCCAAGCCAACAACCTACATGCACATGGAAGCCCTGACTTCAGCCTGCTTGCCCTCACTGGGAGGCAGGGAGAAGGGGAAGGGCTTACGACAACAGGAAACAGCAAGGCATCATCCTACACGGGATCTTACCCAAGACATCAAGCCACTCCTCAGCTGCCTGGGGCATGTTGGAGGCCTCCTCTGGGGCTTGCTCTGACCCAGGCACCTGGGTGTCATCTCTGGCTGGTGGGGTCCTTCCCGTCCCTATGTCCTCCAAAGGGGGGAGTTCACTCAAGTCGTCGTCGTCATCCTCATCGAGGACTTCGAAGTCCTCCCCACTGTCCAGCATGGAGGTGCTGGCCTTGGTGAGGCCTGGCGAGCTGAGATCGATGCTGGTGTCAGCCCAGTCAGGGGAGCCATCAGCCGGACCCTCCCCTCCAGAAGCCATGGCAGAGAGTTGAGGCGAGGATCAAACTAACTAGGAAGTAAAGACAGAAGAGGATGTTTTGTTTGGGGTTTTTTCCCCGGGGGGAGATTAAGAGGAGCTGTAGTTTGAGATTCAAGAGCTACCTTGAAATGGGGCCTTAGAACCCAGATCCCGCCTCCCCACAGCCCAGCAGCCCCTGGGGAAGCCGGCACTCACACGCTGATAAACAGCAATCATCACTCAGCCACAGCCAGGATCCGGGACCCTGAGCTACCACCACAGGGTTTACAAGTCGGACAGAACCAAAGCACCTGAAATTGCTACTCCCTCACTGCAGCACCGTGGGCACATCTGCCCGTTGCTCCCCAGCCAGGCCGGTGCCTGAACTCTGGGTGCACACTGACCCGCTATGTTGTAGCTTGCAGCTGCCTCTGGTCTTTGCCATGAGCTTTGCGGGGCTTCTCCCCCGGCTCTCAAAGCCAGAAGCCCGGCATGACAGAGTTAATCTGAAGCCGATCCCCGGATCGCTGCCACCACACATTTCCCTAACTTGTTTCCATTTATAGCAAGACCTAGGAGCTGGGCTCCGCTGGGAGACGGAGCCGAACGTGGCACAGCATGGGACGCCATCAAGCTCACAGGCAGCAAAGAGCCTAACTGGCAGAGGGAAATATTTCCCAGATCCAGCTCCCACAGCAGGGCGGGTGGCAGGCGAGCCTCTCACCAGGGTCTTAGAAAGGCCTGGCTGCCAAACACCCGGCAGCGGAGATTACCCTGGTGCTGGAGGAACAGGGGTGGCTGGTACCTCCGGGCTGGGCTGCACCCTCAGGCAGGCTCTTGGTCTTCAGTCAAGGGGACAGTTCCAGAAGGCCAGCCATTCGGAGAGAGGCTTCATTCCTCTTTTCCAAGGGTATCTTAAAATAGAAAATCAATCAATCAAATCAATCAAGCAAGCTTGAGGAGTATCTTGCAGAGTCTGAAATCCCCATCCAGCCCCTGTTTGGGGATAGCTGGACCCGATACCAGAGCCACCCATACACTGGGCTGCTTTAGAGCCAAGTATTGCAAAAAAATCCCTGGGAAGAGGCGAGCGAGTGATGCCGCCAAGAGTCCAAGGGCAGACAGATTATGTCAACCCAGCTTCCCAGCCTGGCCTCACACTCAGAGGGTGGAGGACAAGCCAAGGCCTCAAAGAGAAACAACAGGAACCTTGTGTCTCCACCGCAGAGCCCACCGCTGCTCTGGGTACGGCGGAGAGCACTCCCAGCACCAAGGGAAGCTTGTTCACAGCAAGAGCTCGGTCTGCAGGCAAACGCCATTCACTGGGAGCTGTTTATTACAAGCAAAGCGCCACAAGCAGCACGCTGAGGAAAAGGCACCTGCCGCTAACAGATCAGCCCCCAGCCAGGGCAGGAGAAGGGCCAGGCACCCCCCTGCGCTGGGGCAGGCAGCTCGCAGACGGAACAGGAACGCCCTGGCTGGCCTCAGACCCCATGCAAACCCAGCTCCACAGAGGCTAGATGAGAGCAGAGTGCCCATCAACCTGGGCGGAGCAGAAGATGAACATGTAAGAGAACAGGTTTGGGATGGACAGGAAGAGACTGGTCTGGTGACAGCTGCTGGAGATCAGGTGCCTTGGCATTCTCCTCTGGAGTAGGTGTCAGCCTTGCTGACAGCTAATTACAGAAGCGAAACCAATGCTGGTCTTGGACACCAGCCCAAGACAACAAAAGACGACCCATGACCTACACTCGGAACTGGAGACATGGAGGCAAACAACTGTGGGGGCCACATTCAGCAGCCATAGAGGGATTGCAAGCAGAATCTGCAGCTCAAACACCCAGGCAAAAGCTACAGTACCGTGCCTAGCACCCTGGGGTCCCAGCCACAAACTGAACTCCGAGGCCCTAACGCAATCCACCTGATAAAGGATACAGCTCAGAACCCTCCGCCCACCAGCTCGGAGCTCTAGGCTTGCCGGAGAGCATCCTTCTCCCCGTCTGGGCCCTTCCAGCCTCCTGGCTAAAGCAGCATCATGCACCAAACAGCAATGCCTGGCTCTAGCCAGTTGTTTCCACTATGGCAGGGGTTCTCAAACTGGGGGTGTGACCCCCTCAGGGGGTCCCAAGGTAATTACATGGGGGTCACGAGCTATCCGTTCTATGGGGCTGACAGCCCTGAGCCCCCTTTAAATTAAATTCCCCCCACCCCTGTTTTTAACTTATAAGAGGGGTGATATTCAGAGGTTTGCTGTGTGAAAGGGGTCACCAATACAAGTCGTTTGAAAACCACCGCTCTACAGCAAAGCTACAGGCCAGGAAAGAGCCATGTTTTAGGAAGTTACTCCTCAGTGTCACACCCACCCCCTCCAGTTATCGAAAGGCAAAGACTGGGGAGTTTTTAATAACAGTTCTCTCTTCACCACTGCCACGGTTCGTTTCCCTTTCCCTCACTTTGGGACCGGGAAAGATGCTCAGATCCATAGCGATGAGGACCAGGTGAGTAGAGGGGAATCATAATCCTGACCGTCTCCCATCCTTAGTCCCTGGCCTGAAGGGTTGAACAGTGTAAATCAAAGGCCCATCTCACACTGCAAGTCAGCGCAGCACTCAGTACCAAGGGGCCTCTGGGAGCTCCCTCAGTAGGATAATGAAGATCAGGCCCATAAAAAAATAAATAAATCCCGCCCGGTCAGCATCCCCTCCTGGTTCTCAGGCCCTTGCTCATGGCCAGGCTCCTTGCGATCCCAATGCAACATGGAGGTAAAGTTACACTCCCTCGAAACGTAACAGCGACATTCCTGTTCACACTTGTCACTCCGAGGAGTGTGCTCCCAGAACCCTGGGCCCTGAAAGGACAGGCACGGCGGAGACAAGCGCAGGAACTTCCCTTAACCAGTCACTGGCCGCAGAGACTCAGGGGTCCGACAGGGCTGCGTATGGCCTGAATGAATTCATCCTTGCCTTAGCCACTGCCCCCACAGCCCATTGCTTGCTGGGCTTTGCCTCTCTCACGGCCAGCCCCTCCAGCCCAGGCGGCCAGCCCAGCTAGGAGAGGGGCTGCAGCTAGCGCAGAAGGCAGCAGCCTGCTGGGTCACCAGAGGGGGACACGCACCCAGCTGGGACGCTTTGCAAACAGCAGGCAAGCTAGAGGCTGTAGTCACCATGCCAAGGTACAAGTGCTTGAACAGACAGGACCCTAGCTACCCGGTCTCGCTTTCCTGGGCTCCTGCCCACCCCACCCTGCCCCAAGTCACTCGCCAAGAGGGAAATTCAGAGTAAAGCCCCCGGCCAAGAGCACAGCATAGATTGGCACCCCCCAGAGAGAGCCCATCCAAAGATTCATGCCAGACCAGTCTACAAAAAAGCACCAGAAGGCAGCTTAATTCTGTGAGCCCCACAATGCTCAGAGAACTGCCTTGATGTACGTGACAGTGTTTCCCCATCGCCCCTTCAGTGCTCCCCCATCCCCGCAGCGTGGGGCAGGGGGAGGAAATCCCATTTCCCCTAGTAGCCATTTCAATTAGAGAGCGACAAGGTCTCTGTGCCGGGCCCAGCCCAAATGGGCAACGCCCGTAGGAGCCTTGGCCCAGCTAACAAGCCCAAGCAGACATGCAGGTATCGTCCCCTCCAGCAGTTGCCCTTTTCAGGCCCCGCTTCCCAGCAGGAGCCACCTGCAGAAAGAGAGGTCAGGACACAAGCACCAACCTTACCAGGAGCTCGCCACTAAGGTGAGGGCGAGATGGGAAGGGGACCCTCCCGCTGCCCCAAAACCCCAGGGAGCAGGAACTGATGCGCCCCTCCCTTCTCTGCTGAGCCACTGGGGGTCACCGGGCGTCATGGGGGAACTGCCCCTTTGGGACTATCCTCCTCCACACAGTCCTTCTGCGCACCCCACTGCTCCTGGGTGGCGCCCCCCCCCGGCTCACCCCACCGCCCCTGGGTGGGCAGGCTCCCCCACCCCACCGCCCCTGGGTCCTGGCCCCACGATTCCATGGGACTCTCAGCCCCAGCGGGCTGGGGAAACGGCTTCACCCAGTACCAGGCGCCTCACCACGCACCCCAAGTCGAGTCAGGGCCACCCCCAGCCACGGGCTGGCCCGGGAGAGACGCCCCCGGCCCCGGCACTGCCAGGCAGGCACCGGCCGCGGTCTGACGCCTCCTGGGCACGGGCACGTGGCTCCCAGCCGGGGCAGGACCCCCCCCCCCCGCAGAGCCCAGCCCCCCCAGCCTGGGGGCCCCGCTCCCCCCGGACCCTGGCTGGCTGCGAGCCGGGGGGGGGGGGGGGCATGGACACTGGGCGGGGGCAGCCCCCGCGAGCACCAGCACCCACCTGGCCTCCGGGATCAGCTGCTCCAGCCCCGCCCCCGGCTCTCATTGGCTCCCGCGGGCGGAGCAGACTGTCGCTATTGGCTGGCTGCCGCGCCCGTCCCGCCTGGATCGGCCTTTGCCCGGCGCCTTCTTAAAGGGACCGCGGCCGGGGGGCTGCGCGCAGGTGGGCTCAGCCCGGGCTGCGGCTGCTGGGAGGTGCAGGGGCTCTGGCCTGGGTCCCCGGCGCGGCACAGAGGGGAGCAGGTCGTAGCAGCCCCCACTCCCACGCAGAAGGGGCAGCCAGCAGGTCCCAGCATGCACCGCAGCACCCCAGCCCTGGGACATGCCAGCTCCCAGCATGCACCGCTGCACCCCAGCCCTGGGACATGCCAGCAGGTCCCAGCATGCACCGCTGCACCCCAGCCCTGGGACATGCCAGCTCCCAGCATGCACCGCTGCACCCCAGCCCACTGGAATGGCACAGCCACCTGATGCTGGCAGCCTGGACTCTGCTTCCCCTTTGCAACTTAGATGGAGACAAAAACCCCTCATTTTAATCCCAGAAGTCCTTGTGGCCACACAGAGCTGGTGTCCCTGTTACTTTTGTGGTTGAAAGTTATCTACCTCCGAAATGCAGTCACTGCACCCTCATTCAGGGTCTGTCATACGCTGCATCCCAGGGGGGCCTGGCAGGTTCAGAGGTGTGATCAGGGCAGAGCATTGCAGTCCTTCTGCAGGCTGCACCTCTTTATTAATGACACTATGTATGTGTGGCTGAACTCTGGGGGAAAGAGGGTGCATTCTGCCTTCCCCTGGCGTAAACCTCCAATCTTCCTCTCATGTGCTAATAGCGCCATAAGTTAACACGTTCATGGATGCTTCCTGTCTTATGTATTGGGACCAGGATAGATTGTACCAGTCTTCGGGAATTCTCTTGTCTCGGTTTGTTCACTCTGCTCATCCATTTTGTGCCTCTCTCATGCAAGACTTTCACTAGGTCTGCTGTCAGTTCATCAGGTCCCTCTGCCTTCATTTCCTGGACTATACTTCTCACCTCTTCCTCTGTTAGGTCAGGCTCAGGCACAGACACCACATTAAGATCATATGGTGGCAAGTCTGCCCTAAAAGGGGTTTGTCTATTTAAGAGCCTCTCAAAGTATTGTTTCCAACTGTCCTTTTGCTTGTTTGGGTATTACTAGCAATCTCCCCTGACCATCATTTACAAATGGTATAATAATACCACCCTCTTTCCCTTAGCCCTTCATATGGTTTATAGCTCAAAATTAAATAACTATTGGATCTTACACATTATCACAACATAAGGCACAAATCCTCATCATACCCTCTGACACCAGAGAAAGTATGTTTTAAATTCATAGAAATCGGGGGCTAGTACAATGCTAGGTACCTCCAGGAGCTATCCAAAGAACTTTCCCTAGAATGTGTGAAGTATGATCCAGTAACATCTGTCAGGCAGCATTCTGAAATTGACACCGCAATATGAGAGCCTAAAGGAAGAGATGAAGAACTAAGCCCCAATTCAGAAAACCATCCCTATTTGGGACAGCACTTGAGCACATGCTTCAGTGCTTTCTTGAATTGTGGCCCTAGACGACTCTGCTTTAATACTCATTTAACAAACAGAAACTCAACACAGAAATTTGAGATTTAAACAAAATAAGGTCACTGCCCCTGCCAGGATAAGCAGATTAATTCTTCTCCATTATTCTTATCACTTTCCTGCACACACAAAGGAGCAATATTCAGTGCAAGGTTACTGATTTACCTCTAGGTTACATTTCAACCAGGAACTTGCAGTATTTTAATTATTCTGTAAGAAAGGAAACGTGATTTTTTTCCTAGGGCAAAAAAGCAACCATTTGTGACGTATGTCCAAGGTCACCAGATCACCATCTTGTGAGTTTTTTTCCAGGTCACTTGATCACTGGTGTATATATATATATATATATATATATATATATATATATATATATATATATATATATATATATATATATATTTATACACACCACTGGTTCATATGGGTATTTTTATATAAAAAAGAGACCTTACTGGACAGGGGCAGGACTTCATCCTCCCTTCTCTTCTTTATTTTCTGTCTGAGTCATGCAAGTTTTTAAAATGACACCATCCACATCAAAATCTGAGGAGAAACATTGAACATATTCAGTAATCCATTCACATGGCCTTGCAAAACTACCTAGAGATGCATAACTTTTTAAAACTGAATTTGTTTTTGATTGCTAGGCCAGTAGCGAAAGAGAATGAAATTTCCTTTCCTTCTTACAGTCTGTGATGTTGTACACACACACTCTCACACACTCTTTTGGTGTGAGTGAGATGGATGAAATTTCTATTAATGACAGATCCTTGATTTAGATTATTAAGGGGAAAGAGTGCTAAATGAGGCCCTCTTTTTAGAAAATCTGGAAGACAAGTGGAAAAGGAAGCAGCATTACAGCTGGTCTGCCTATCTGTGCTGGCAACGTCTGCCTTGTCTGATTTATAAGTATCTTTGAGGCTTACTGTAAACTGAGAAAATAGTGAAGCAATAATTTTCCTGAAAAAGCCCTGCCAGCTCTAGTACTTTTTCTGAGAAATGACTCACAGAGACTTGGGAACTTTTCTCTTGGTGATTTGTGCTGGCAAAGAAGCTTGAAGTTGAACCAGCCTGTGCACTGACCGGACCTTATACGAAGTAGGAAAAAGTTGCTTTGATTTTATTCCAGTCCACTGGGCTCAACCTGTACTCTGCTCAGCCAATCTGTCTTTGATTTAGTTTCCTAGTGATATACAAGAATGTACAGCTCCCAGAGAAACTCGTAAATATTTCTCTGCCTGTGAAGTTACCCCAGAGCCCTTCTGGTAACATTAATCTTCTACAGCCTCATCCCTGAGGAAATTTATCTCTAGGGATAGGGGGGCACTTATGTTATCCATATAGCTGAGGGGGGGTCACATGAACTTGAACTGTTACCCACTGGGCCAGGGTCCCTACAACGTCAAGGCCAGTTTCCATGCTCTGCCAAAGTCCCCACAGTGCCCATGATCCCTGCCCAGCTGGCTTCTCCACAACCATATCACTGCCGTTGTAGCCTCCCCTTAGAGAGACCCAGAGGGCAGCTGTGGGAGCCCCTCCCTTTATACAGACACAGGGAGCTGAGGGGAGGGCATTGTAGGGGGGCTCCCCTCATAGAGCCATTGAAAGGGAGGGGGATTGTGGGGGGCTCCCCCATAGAGCCACTAGGGGGAGGGGGAGTTGTGGGGTGCTCCCCTTAGGACCCTGGGGAGGAGGGAAGTTGTGGGGGGCTCCCCCATAGAGCCACTGAGGGGGAGGAGGAGCTGTGGGGTGCTCCCCTTGGGACACTGAGGGGGAGGGAGAGTTGTGGGGTGCTCCCCTTAGGACCCTGGGGAGGAGGGAAGTCGTGGGGGGCTCCCCCATAGAGCCACTGAGGGGGAGGAGGAGCTGTGGGGCGCTCCCCTTGGGACACTGAGGGGGAGGGAGAGTTGTGGGGGGCTCCCCTTAGGACCCTGGGGAGGAGGGAAGTCGTGGGGGGCTCCCCCATAGAGCCACTGAGGGGGAGGAGGAGCTGTGGGGCGCTCCCCTTGGGACACTGAGGGGGAGGGAGAGTTGTGGGGGGCTCCCCTTAGGACCCTGGGGAGGAGGGAAGTCGTGGGGGGCTCCTCCATAGAGCCACTGAGGGGGGAGGAGCTGTGGGGGGCTCTCCTTGGGACACTGAGGGGGAGGGGGAGTTGTGGGGGGGCTGCCCTATAGAGCCACTGAGGTGGAGGGGGAGCTGTGGGGGGCTCCCCTTGGGACACTGAGGGGGAGGGGGAGTTGTGGGGGGGCTCCCCTTGGGACACTGAGGGGGAAGGGGAGTTGTGGGGGGGCTGCCCCATAGAGCCACTGAGAGGGAGGGGGAGCTGTGGAAGGCTCCCCCGGGGGGAGGGGGAGGGGATTCCTTGCTGGACCTCACGCACATGTACGTCCTGACGCAAAGGTCACGTCGTACGCGTGACCTCCATCCCGGAAGTGAGCCTGTAGCCCGCGGACCCCACGAGCCGCCGCCGCTGGCCCGCGCTTGCCCCGGCTCCTGCTCCGCCGTGTCCGGTCCCGCTGCCCCACGGAGCCCCCTGGCCGGGGCGCCGCTTCCGTTATGTGAAGGCGGCGGCCCCAGGCTGGGCGGGGGAGAGCGGCCCGTCCAGGTGCGCGGCCTCCGGCGGGGGAGTCAGGGGGGTTCCCAGCCAATGGGGGGCCCCGGCTGCCATGGGGCGGGGCTTTGGGGGTCTCCATCCAATGGGGAGCGGTGATTCCATACGAGGAGGGGTCTTGAGCTGTCCCTATCCAGCAGGGGAAGGGCTTTGAGGGTCCTATAGGGAGAGGGCTTATGGAGGGGTAGGGGGTTCCCTAGGGGAGGGTTATGGGGGCGGGGCCCTGTAGGGAGAAGTGTTCTAGGGTGTCACCATCCCGTGGGGTCTGCATTCAGTGGGGACAGCTGGGGCCCATAGGGAAAGGGCTTGAGGGGTTTTGGAGTTGGGGTAGTCCCCATCCAAGGGGCTGGAAGGGTCTCTAGCCAGGCACAAGCCCTTTCTAGATGGACATGTCTATAAAGGATCCAAATTTCCTTCTTGGGGTAGGTGGGGCAGTACTTTATCCCATGAGCTGTCTAGGTGTGTGGCTTTGGCTGGGCATCTCCGTAGCGGGATTAGATCTTGCTCTCAGGGAGAGGGTGAAGGGCTGCAGGGCCTAGCGAGCAGCTTTGGTCTCTTTGCTGCAGTTCTGGTTATGGTTCGGGTAGCAGCGAAGGCCTAGCTGGTCCGGTAGGGATTCTGCTCTCTTCCTTCCTCAAGGATCTGACTGTTGTGAAAAACAGTTTGAGGGGTGTCCGATGCTGTTAATTGTTGCTAGGGCCGGTGAAGGAAGCTGCTTTGTATTTTTTATGAGCAGCCCTATGAACTTCCCCTCTGTATCTCTATCCCTTCCTGCAGGCTGCAGTGTACAGTAAAATGGAGCCCACAGCCTCCGGTGTGTTTTGCAGCAGGGTGCTAAGTATGGTGAACTCTGAAGACGTGAACGCCATCATTTTGGCTCAGAAGAATATGTGAGTCCCGTGGAATCTTATCAGCCGAAAAACCCTGCTGTTCTGTCCAATAAATATACAAATATCCTTCTAATTGTTAGTAATTTAGAGAAACTGGATGATTCGGTGGGGTTGGCATGGGCTACAAAACCCCCGGTCATTACTTCAAATCTGTCCTAGTGACTAACTGGCAGCTGTTCTGTTCAGTGCCTGTCAAAATGAGTTGCAAGGTCTTAGTTCAATTCCTAGTGGGCATGTGTCTGGGCTGCAGGAGAGAGGGTTACATTTGCCACTTGTAGGCTGCCCTGCTGAGAGGTCAAAGATGGAAAGAGCTGATCTTTCCAGGGCATGGGTGAGCCGCTTTGTGGTAATGCAAGCTTCCTCAATTGCTGGTGCTTTGTCAATTCTGGGAATAAACAGAGGCCTTTAGTCTGCAGTACTGTCAAGTCAGCACCATTCTGAGTGCTGAATTCCTTTCCTTTTTTAAACAAATTTTAAATATTAAGAAAAGTCCATCTGGCACGTCTTAGCTGATCTTCATGTCTGTTCTCCCTTCTTGCTGCTTCTTCAAACTCCTCAATTCACTTGTTTTGAATTCTTCCCTCCACCCCCAAATTTCCTGACAACTTTTCTGTCAGGAGAAATAGTCCATTAGACTCTGATTGATTTCACTAGGGTTTTGCCCACGATGGAATTTTGCATGCAGAGTTTTCCAGGCAGGATTGGGGCTTTAATCGCTTGGAAAGCTTTTCAAGGTGGGGAAAAGACGGTTAGAATTTTCTTTCTTTCTTTTGTGGGGTTTGTGCATGTTTTGAGATCATTGTGAAGAATCTTACCTGGTGTGCTTTGTTTTTGGAAACTCGTGGACAAATTTCCCATGTCTCTTCCTCGCTCTAGGCTCGATAGATTTGAGAAAACCAACGAGATGCTGCTCAACTTCAATAATCTATCCAATGTACGCATGCAGCAGATGAATGAGAGGTTCCTGCATCACACTAGGACGCTGGTGGAAATGAAGAAAGATCTAGATAGTATATTCCGAAGAATCAGGTGGGTTCTGGATTCAGGGTCTGGGATGCTGCATGTCTCTACAGTGCCTCCTGCTGGATGATAGAGGAAGGGCCTTGAGAGGATTCAAAGGGTGTCCTGCCCTGCTTTCCCTGTCCCAGACAAGGTTACTGAGACACAGTGACCTCTGTACAGCACCCCGGGAGGGTCACAAAACAACGGAATGGTGACTAACAAACACATTCAGAAGGGGAGTGAATAAAAGGCATAGCTTGCTTTTACTCTGCAAAACAAACCAACGTGGGAGGAGGAGGGATGTGGCGCTTTCCATAGTACATTGGGTGTCAGGGCTCCTGGCTTCCAGTCCTAGCTCTGCCACTGACTGTGTGACTGATCAAGCTACTTCACCTCTCCATGCCTCTGCAAAATGGGGATAATGCAGACCCACCTCACAGGCCTTGTGCGGCTTAATGCTTGTGGGGATGTGATATCCTTGGGTAAAAGGCGGTAGAAAAGGATTAAATATTATTTAAAAACTTCTGATTTCAATTCTGGGGACAGCCTTGTCTTTGCTAAGGTGGAGGTAAAGTCATGAGACTGTCAAGAGTCTGCAAGGCAGTAGAGTATTTGTTGATTTGTAGTGAATTATTTTATACAAAAGCTCTGGGGCGAGGGGGGGGTGTTTTGGCCACTTTACTTCTCAGTGCATGGAGAGCAGCAGCAGGTGCCCCTGCCATATGGGGGGGAGGTGCAGCAAGCAGACAGTCCGTGAAGAGACCAGGAGGCTGCTGGAGCCATCAGGGGTCCTGGAGCTGCTGCTCCTTGGTTGGGGCGCGTGACACATCTCAACGCAGCAGTGCCCCATCTCCAGGGTGGGAAGGGACCTCAGGCTCCCTGCTTGCTATGGGGTTTAATAAAACGTTTGAAGGGAAATGTCCCTTGGGCAACATCTGGCGAGAGGAGATGTGGTTAGGACCGTGACACTTCACACCTCACATCTAGCCTTTGTTCAGCAGGGTCCAGAGCTCCGGAGGGCCTGGGATTTCCGTTCCTGTGACAGCATGAACGTGCAGCGCAATGGCATTTTATCTTAATCTGCTTAAAGGGTTCCTGCAACAAAGCTTGTTCTGCTGAATACTTGGCAGCTCTTCCGTTGGAGCGGAGGGGGGCAGAGGGTTGGTAGAGAGATTTATGTACTTTGTTCAAACTCCGCTCTCTTTCTCTTGTCCCTCCTGTCCCCTTACAGGACCCTGAAAGGGAAGCTGGCCAAACAGTACCCAGAAGCGTTCAGCAGTGAGTGTCTCCTTGTTATTCAATCTGACTTGCAGCCTTTATATTGGCTTCCTTCCACTCTGATAAATCAGTACTTCTTGGTAATAAAGCACTGGTCGCTCTAGAGTCCCAGGGCATCCGAAGCTAAAGAGAAATGTGTGTTTGGGCCAGGGGTCTGGCAGCTTGCAGTGGGGAGTCTCGAGAGAGATTTTTTTTTTAAACACCTCTGTGTTACCCAGGGAAAGGTGGCTGCGTGTAGGGTACAAAGCTGCAAATGGCGGCCAAGTTGAGTGCACATCACAGCAAAAGAGCTGGCAGGTTTTTTGTTACTACAATAATGAGCAGCCAAAGTTTTTTGAAATAGAAATTGTAAGTTCTAGCTGTAACAATGCGGTTCTGGCGGGACCCAACTGAGAGTGCCAATTCAGGACAAATTGCTTAAAACAGGGCAGTTACGGCCCTAGACTGGGGTTTTTCCACCTCTAAGGCAACACCAAACCATCCAGACAAAGAGGACTTTGGTCTCACCCCCCCTGGCTAACCACAAGTCACACAAGCAATTCCCTTAGACACTCCAGTTTCCCAGTATCACCACCAGTGCCACTTGTTATGGGGACAAATGGTTATGAAAACCAATACCCCAGTAAAAGAAAAAAGGTTCTCCTGATCTTAAAGGATCAAGCCCCAGACCCAGGTCAATATACAAATCAGAACTTACCCACAAATCACGCTATCGCCAATCCTTTAGAATCTAAAATCTAAAGGTTTATTCATAAAAGGAAAAAGATATAGATGAGAGCTAGAATTGGTTAAATGGAATCAATTACATACAGTAATGGCAAAGTTCTTGGTTCGGCTTGTAGCAGTGATGAAATAAACTGCAGGATCAAAATCAAGTCTCTGGAACATCCCCAGCTGGGATGGGTCATCAGTCCTTTGTGTAGAGCTTCCATTCGTAGCAAAGTCCCTCCAGAGGTAAGAAGCAGGATTGAAGACAAGATGGAGGAGAGGCATCAGCCATTTGTAGTCTTTTCCAGGTGTAAGAACACCTCTTTGTCCTTACTGTGGAAAAATGGAGTCTGGAGTCACATGGGCCAGTCCCTGCATACTTTGCTGAGTTGCAAGGCGTATTTGCCTTCTCTCAATGGGTTAATTGTATAGCTGATGGTCCTTAATGAGCCATCAAGCAGGCTAGGCAGAGCTAACACCAACTTGCTGGGATGTTTCCCAGAAGCATAGCATAAGCATAGAGCTAATATTCATAACTTCAACTACAAAATTGATAAACACATATAGACAGCATAATCATAACCAGCAAACCATAACCTTGTCTTAGACACCTCATTTGACCCCCTTTATACAAGATTTGGTGCCACTACAGGACTTTGGTTGCAACCATGTTCTATATGGTCCCAGATTACATCAATAACGTCACACTAGCACTCTTGAGTCCTTCCTGAATCCATTTCGGTGGTGTTTGAGGATTCCTTCTGCACTCATCTGTTTCCACTTGCTGATACCTGTACCATGTCTTCTTTACTCTGGGTAGTTGGAGCAGCTTATGTGGCAAAGATACCTGGAGTCCTGTCGTCTTTATGCAGATAGAATAAACAGTCGAGGTAACAATTGTCTCTCTCCTTTCAGATATTCATGAATCTCCAATTCTAGAAGACGACGATGATTTTGACCCTATTCCAAAAAGCACGGCGACCACCATTGCTACCTCTGAGCAGAGCACCGAGTCTTGTGACACAAGTCCTGACATTATTTCTCCAACCATGAGTCAGGATTTTGAGGATTTATCACAAGGCCGGTATGATTCTCCAGCTGTTAATGGACAGAGTCTAACAGATGATGAAATGGCCAATGAGCTGGACTAACACCTACTAAAAACTAAGGCATCAGCTGAATCAGCTGCGTGGACTACGGAGCGCAACCCGAGAACTTCCTGTCCTGTATTTATAGTTCGGTGTTTCCTTGGCCGTTCACTCTTTTGTGGGGAGAGGGAAAGTGAAGGCTGAGTGGAGAGGGGCCCATCACATGGTATTTAAAACTGCCATCATAATGCAAACATCAAGTCTGGATATGGCAAACATGCAAAATGTATGGATTGAAATGATTGTTGTCTGTTCTTGTTTGTGTGCCCAGGGGAGAGCAGTAAACCCGAAGTTCAGCTTGGATCATTAGTTTCTGGACAAACCGAGATCTTCTCAGAAGAGAACTCTAACTGCTTTTCTTTATCCTTTTCTTAAATCATTTACTTTGGTTTACACAGAAATCTTGAGGCTCTGTCATTCACAGTGCATGCAAACCCAAACTATAGCCTCCTCGCCGGCATGGTACAAATATCTCTCAGCTGTGGCTTGCCGGAGCTTGTACTTGCCAAGCAACAGCAGCTTGCTTTTGGGGGGTCTTCTCTGCCTTCTGAGAGTCCTGCCTGCACTACAGGGCCCTGTCGCTAATTAATATAAACTAATGATTTCTCTAACACCTACAGAACGTCTTTTCCCACACAGTGGCAAGAACCCGAAGTCCTCTTTCCTTAAGTGCTCAGCTGTTCTGTGCCGCAGCTTGGATTTTCATGAGGGAATCTTTCATAACTGCACTTCCATTGCTTAATGGAGATCTTTGAATGGAACAGTTTGACAACTGCTATGGCTGTACCTTGCTCTCTATAGTGTTCATCATATGTTAAATTATCAGATAGTTTCTTTGGGTAAAACCTTTCATTTTTTCAAACAGTGATAAAGAAAGACGCTGTACTGAAATGTCTGCTTCTTGTCTGTTTTCACCTGACTTTGCCAATGTCTGTGTTAATGTACTGCTGAGAGCCAGGGTGGAAATAACTAACCCTGTTGTAAACCTAGGAGGGAGGGGAAAGTTGCCCTCTAATCCTCAGTGGTTGTGATCAGCATATCTCCAGAAAGAATAGAGTGAAAAGAAAATATTTTTGTATTACATGTTTACAAATGCTAGAAGAAAATAACCACTAGAGACTCCATTAATAAAACATCCATCCAAACCACTTCATGTTCCTTCTTTACTAGGTGGAATTTGTGCATGTACGCTGTAACTTCTGGTCATTCGAGGTGAAGTTTGATTTCTCTGATAGGCTAAAAGAATTATAGCCACTATAGCTCTCACATAAGGGACATAGGAGTGGTCCTAATTCTAGAGATGCAATCACTACACCATGATTAAGAGTGTGAATTAAATGAAAATAGGAGCAAAATCGGTGAGCTTTGCTGCACAAAGCAAAGGCTAGATTTTGAGAGCACATGAGGGGAGCGGGTCAGTGCTTTATGAATCGGCCTTTGCTCCCAATTCAAAATATTTTAATAGCAGGGGCCAGTAGCCAGTGTGCGGGACTCTCCCGTCCGCCAGCTCCTGGCGCGTGCTGGGGCAGGGTGCGAGGGGCAGGGTGCGAGGGGCGTGCCCTCAGGCGTGGGGGGTGTGGCTTGCACACGCGTGTGCGCACACCTAGACGTGCCTGACCCCTCCCTCCGCCCCCGCCCAGCTCGGGGCACCGGACCCGGACTCCGCCCCCGGGGGGGGGGAAACTCTCCTGCGCGGGAGCTGATTGGCGCGGAGCTTGACCGGGGGCGGGGCGCTGGTTATGACGCACGGCACGAGGTGGGCGGGGCAACCATTATAATACTGCGTACGCGGCGCGTGCAGCGTCTGACGTAACGTCCGCGTGCGCTGGGCTGTTTCCGGTTCCGGAGGCCCTTTCTCTTCTCTCCAGCGAGGCGGCCGGGCGGCTGGTGAGCGGCGTGGGGCTGGGGGGGGCGGTGTGTGGGGCTGGGGCCGGGGGGAGCGGCGGATGGGGCCAGGCCGGGCTCGGGGGAGCGGTGTGTGGGGCCGGGCCTGGTGGGGGGGGCGGTGTGTGGGGCCGGGCTCGGGTTCGGGGAAGCGGCGGATGGGTCCAGGCCGGGGGCGGTGAATGGGGCTGGGGCCGGGGCCGGTATGTGGGGCGGGGGCGGTGGTGTGTGGGGCCAGGATGGGCTCGGAGGGAGCGGCGGGTGGGGGGCAGGAGCAGGGGGGGGAGGCCGGACGGATGGGGGGGAGCGGCGGGGAGGGGCAGGACGAGGCGGGGGGGCAGGAGGAGGGAGGGAGCGGGGTGGGGGGGGCGGACGGATGGGGGGGCAGGACAGACCCCACCCCCGGGTGGCCGCGGAGCCCGGGCGGGCGGCGGGGCCGTTGCCTGGCTCGCCACGCGGGGCTGCGGCGGGCGCTGAGCGGCTGTTGGCTCTTGCAGGGGACACGCGCGCGCCGAGATGCAGATCTTCGTGAAAACCCTGACGGGCAAAACCATCACCTTGGAGGTGGAGCCCAGCGACACCATCGAGAATGTCAAGGCCAAGATCCAGGACAAGGAGGGTGAGGGGCTGAAGGAAGCTGGGGCTCGCCTCGGCAGTCACCGCCCTTGGGGGTCCTAATCTCTCCTTGGCAGCTTTATCCTCCAATGGGAGTTGGACACACCCCACTTCTCTAATATGGGGGGGCCGGCCCCCGTCTCTTCTATCTTGATCCTGCCCTCTTTGTCCACCTCTGCTCCCCTGCCATGCACCAGGTCACAGGCGAGGGGACAGCTGGGCCACATTTCAGAGGGTGGCATTGTGAAAATGTTGTAGTCCGTGTTGGAAGTTGCAGTTTTTGCGACAAAATTGTGGCCTGTGATATTTTGACAGCTTTATAAAGAATGGTGCCTGGAGTACCTTCTGTCTGAGCTCTTGGGCTCTGCCCTCCTGAGAAATGGACGGTGGTGGGTCAGCTGAATGATGTTTACCTACCCCTAAAATGCAGCTGGTAAGACATGGTGGTAGTTAAACACCTGCACAGCATTGCTGTGCAACTAAGTGCCCATGTGGTTCAGAGTGTAGTTGTAGCCATGATGGTCCCAGGACATTAGAGAGGCAAGATGGGTGAGGCAACTTCTGTTGCTCCAATAAAAGATACTGCATCACCCATCTCCTCTCTCTATTTGGTTCGGCTGCAAATTCAAAAAAAAGTCATTTTAATTTGACCCAAAACATGTTTTGAAACTTCTGGTGGAAAAAAGTGTGTGTTAACCAAAACATTTTTGTTTAACTTTTGAGGAAATTCCAAAACAAAACTGAAATGTTTTACTACTTCATGTAGGAAGTGGCATTTCAGACTCTGGAATTTTTTTCTACCAAAGCAATTTGCCAAAATGACCCAGATTTGTTAATTGTTTTGATTGACCCGAATCTCTGTGTGTGTGTGTGTGTGTGTGTGTATATGGTGAGAAGGTTTTGCATAAAAGTTGTGGAGTTGACACAAGTGCCACCACCCCAGTAGTGCTAATCAAGACCTCCTTATGCTATGCGGCTGTCCTACAGCAGATCACTCCCCTCAGGCCTGCTGCCTCCCTGTCGCATAGTGCCCCATGGGTCATGGTTTGCTCTTCGAATAATCTCAATGTGATGACAAAGGCAATTCAGTATTCCATGCATGGATGTCTTGTAGGTATCCCTCCTGACCAACAGCGTCTGATCTTTGCTGGGAAGCAGCTGGAGGATGGGCGTACCCTCTCAGACTACAACATCCAGAAAGGTATCGTTTGACCGCATATTACCACTGTAAAAGACTTGCGCTCAAGCATGGTTGCTAAACAGTAGCTTAAAGAACCACTAAAGGAAACTCAGCTCTTTCTGCTTGCAGAAGCCATCGCATGGTGTCTTCTACAAGCACTGGGGAATGGTGAAGTGAATTCACATCTCAGAAAAGGATTTCAGGGTCATGGTGGATAACTTATAGAATTACTTTGATACAATGAGGGAGCTAAGAGCAAATGGATTCCTTAACTGTGTAAGTAGGGGAATAATGACTGGAAGTAGTGAGGAGTGGTGTGACACGATCAAGTGTTAGTAAGATGATTATTGGGATACTGTGTCCAGCTCTGGTGTGAACACGGACTGGAAACACTTCAGAAAAGAGCTACAAGAACAAGGCACTGTCTTGGAAAGCCTGCCTTAAAATAAGACTAAATAAGCTCAGTCTATTTAACTTACAAAGGTTAGATTATCTCAGGGTGGTAGAAGTACCCACATGGGGACTAAATTTGATAGCAATGGGCTCTAGACAAAGGCATAACAAAATCCAATGAGGCTAGACAAATTCAGACTAGAAATGAGGTGCACATTTTTAGTGGAGTATAATTAACCATTGGCGCAAATCATCTAGTGATGTGGATTCTACACCACGTGCAAGTCTTTAAACCAAGATTCGTAAGTCGCTTTACAATGTGCTTCATCTCAACTGGAAGTTGTGGTCTCGATGCAGGAACAACCTGGTGAAACTGTCTGGCCCATGATGTATACAAAGTCCTTCTAGATCACAATGCGCCCTTCTGGCTTTAAAATCTAAGAATTTGAGGTTTCATGTAAGATGCTGTTGTCTTCTGTGTCTATAGCGTATAGACTCTTAGAAATGGCTTTGAAAAAACTGGCTTTGTGTTCTTCCCCACTATCCGCAGATGACTTGGGTTTGTGGGGTTTAGGCTGGGACACCTCCCTAAGGGAGGCCCAGGTGTCTAAAGAACTGGAGTGCTTGTCCATTTGCCTTTCAGATACTGCTGGGGGGGAGGGTTGGGAGAGCCATGACAGTCTGGCTCTGCAATGGGAATTGAGTTCATTTGGGGTTGAGACTGAAACCACCAGAACTGAAGTAGTCACTTCTTTCTGTGGTGGTAGCACTTGGGACCTGGAGTCCCATGATGCTCGTCCCTCTGCAAACAGGGGGAGTTCCTGTCTCCGTGCCATCTCTGAAATGCTGCTAACTTGGTGTTCCTCCTTTCAGAATCCACTCTGCACTTGGTGCTGCGTTTGCGTGGAGGCATCATTGAGCCTTCCCTTCGCCAGCTCGCACAGAAGTACAACTGCGACAAAATGATCTGCCGCAAGTACGTGTCGTCTTACGCACTAGACTCAGCGTTACAGCCTCTGGCAGGGAGTGTAGCCGCTGCCCTCTCTGAGGGTGAACAGCTTTGAGCGACATCCTTACACCCTTCTTTGTGCTCTGATGTGTAGTGGGTATCGTCAGGCGATCAGTGTGCTAGGAGGCAGTTGGTAATGGAATCTGTCCTAGAATAGATTGCTCTGTCTTGGCCTAAAGAACCCAAGGAGGAGCTCGGCTGAGTAACTGCATTGGGCAACTACAGCAGCATCCTGGCAGCTTTAACACCTTTTACCTCCAGCTAATGCTGTATCAATCTCCTAGCCTCCTAGAGAGGCGCCTGTTCTGGATAGGTCATCTTCCGAGTCACTGGGCCTGGGATGGGTCACCTTGCCCATTCTGCATGGGACAGAGCAGATGCCATTATTCCCATCAAAGATTGGCGGGTGTCCCATTCTCTACTGCACTGGTAGCTGTTCATAAAAATCCCTTTGCATCAGAAACCCAGGAGGCTAGAACAAATTTACATTTGTCCTCCCTATATAACTTAAACTTCCCTCATTCTCTTCAGCTGCATATTCTTCCCCTGTGCTTGCTGCCTCCACTACGTATGCTAGTGGTGTTTACAGGGGGGTTGACTGGGATCTTGCCATGCGAGGCAGAGCCTCTTGGGAGTTCCCAACCCCCAGAAGAGTTGACTGCTGTTCTTCTGCCTGTTTCAGGTGCTACGCCCGCCTGCACCCTCGTGCCGTTAACTGCCGTAAGAAGAAATGTGGCCACACCAACAATCTGCGTCCCAAGAAGAAGGTTAAGTAGAGGGAGCTCCCTGTCTTCGGCCCGTGTGGCTACGTGCTGTTGAATTCAAGTCGGGTAGTCAGTCTGCTGCAACGTAGCTTGGCCCTGCATGAGGCAGGGGTGTGTTGAATAAATCGACTTCCAGTGCTCAGCCACGTGTCTGCCATTTATCCTCTGCCCTCTCACCTGCACAGTTGTTTTCACGTACTTAATGCTGTTCAGAACAATGCACATGATCTCTGCATATCCTGTAAAATGTGTTCTCACTGCATGTCTTTTCAACATGAAATACAGGGCTTGATTCAGACACTTCTCTGCCATTCTTAAACTTGCCTGATCCATTCTTGGCTTCCTGCAGTAGCAGAGATCCTGTTCCTCTGAACACGTATGGCAGATGGATTAAGGAATTCAGAGTGCAGTGTCTGCCTAGCAAACATTCCTGTACAGTAGAAACAGAATTCAGTAGCTAGGTCCATGCTAACAGATGGACTATCGTTTGCTAAAAGCACCTCTCAGATTCAAGGTGATACCTATTTTCTTGTTGGTTTAAAGGGAATAGCCTCTAGGAGTAGGCTGAAGATTTGTGGCTAGTTTACACCATCCTACAGTGGCAATCAGGATTGCACCAAAACCTGTTCTGGGGGAGGGGGACCTAGACAGCACATGGGAGATCTCAGACCCCTGTGGTTGGAATAAAAGCCCAGCAGCAGTGAGGCTGCAGCTACAAGTGTTGGGAAGACAGCTTGTTTCTCAGCTCCACCCGGAAAGGACCATGTCAGTTGGGAAGAGGGGAAATGCCTTTTCTCCTACCAATGTAACTCACCTGACAGGTAAGAGGGGGCAGGAGAGAGTTAGCCTCTTCCCTTGTGTTCTGTCTGAGCGACTGCTTCTTGCAGTAGATAGATCCTGGTGCCACACTGAAAAGGCAAACTATATGGCAGAGCGACAGAGATCAGGGCGTGGTGCCATCCTAGTGAGCTGAAAGCCTGGACAATCTATTTGGGAATTGTTCGCTCCAATCCAGCACAGGCTCCTGCTCAGAGGTACCAGTGCCTGTCTGGTGGCTGGAGTTTGATTTGAGCTTGACCCTAAATCGGCTGCCCTTGTAAGGAATGGGGGTTTACTAGCCCCTTGTGTTCTGACATGGGGCTTTTACTCAAACACAAAGATGAGGGGCATTTTCTGGTAGGAAATGCAGGTGGAAGGTTCCAGGTTTAGCTCTGCCAATGCACCTCCTGCCTGGCCTGTGATCTTGTAGAAGAGAAGAAACACCATGAGAGCCCCCTGCTTCATGGCCACCTTTCACCTCATTCAGGATTTGAACCCGGCTAGTGCACAGTACAGCTCTGAGGGAAACCGTATTCCAGTTCCTAGCTCAGAAAACGGAGTCATGGAGCTGAGTGAGTCTCCGGTGCCAGAGCCCAAAAGAGCAGGTGTTGCAGACACCTTGTTCTAAGGGAGGAAATATTTTACCTCTGCTCTGGGACCTTCCTACCGGCCTTCGACATCAGCTTGCCTGAGCTTTAGCCCAGCAAAGTGCATCAAGACTCCACTGCAGGGGGTTGCCCTCTGGCTCAGGTGACTGGGAATGGCAGCATAGGCTTGGGAACAAGATGGGGTTCGGAAATGGGAAACCTAGTCCTGGGTCTGCCGTTGGTGTCTCCCTTGGCTGAGTCCACCTGTAAGAGGGGGGTGATACTGACCCCCAAGCTCCCAGGGCTCTAGTGAGAGCTAATTACCTGCAAATGTGAGTTCTGTGGCATGGGGATGGCCTTGGTTTGTTCCTGCCATACCTGCTCCATGCATGTCGAGGTGTGACAGCAATACAAATACTGATCTAGCTCAGGGGTTTTCAACCTTTTCCTTTCTGTGCCCCCCACTATAAAAACTCCACGGCCGCCTGTGTGTCAACAGCGGCCTAGAAAAGCCCAGGCTGGCATGGACGGACAACAAGTAGGGTAACAGCCACAGGGGCCCCAGTGAAGCCAGAGGTGGCGAGTTGTATGGGCCCGTGGTGCCCGGGCTCCAGGAATATTCAGGGCCCGGCTCCACCAATGTTCGGAGCCGGGTCTCTGCCCCAGCCCCACCTGCACTGCCCATGGAGGGTCTCCTGGCCCCACTTGCCGCCCCGGGCGATTTAAAAGGGCCCGCAGGCCCCCAGCCACCGTCGCCACCCCTGGCAGCGCCGCGGGGTTCAGGCGGCTTCCTGCCCAGCCTCGCTCCCTACGGCCCCGGGCAGGGGGGGTGTCTCCGCGCGCTGGCCCCGGGCAGGGGGGTGTCTCCGCGCGCTGGCCCCGGGCAGGGGGGTGTCTCCGTGCGCTGGCCCCGGGCAGGGGGGTGTCTCCGCGCACTGCCCCCACCCCAAGCGCCAACTCTGGGCACCACCAGCAATGATACAACCCGGCCCCCCCCAGTGAAGCTCCATTGCTCAGGCTTCGGCTTTAGCCCCCGGGCGTGGGGCTCAGGCCCCCGGGCTTGGCCCCACGTGTCTAATGCTGGCCCTGCAGGGGGACCCCTGAACCCTGCGCGGTGCGGGGAGCTGGGGGCGGCCCCTGTACCGGGCTGTATGCAGCAACTCAGGCCCGCTCCCCCCCCCCCCCCCCCGGCTGGTCATGAGGCTGCCAGGCCTGCAGGCGGCAGCCGCCTCCCCCGGCCCGTCCGCCCGCCCGTCTCCGCGGCTGCAGCGCCCGCGTGCGGGGCGGGGAGCGCCCGGCCGGGGGGAGCCTCCTGCAATGGTGAGCGCGGCTTCCCCGGGGGGGCCGGGAGCACGGGCCGGGGCTGGGGGGACCCTGCCGAGCCGGGCCCGGGCCGAGCCGCTTTCCCCGGGGGGCCCAGCCGCTGCGGCCCCGCTTTGGGCTCGTGCACGCGGCAGAGGCTGCACATCCCCTGGGAGCTCGGAGCCGGGGCGGGGGGCGGCTGGTTTCTGCCCCTGGCCGGGCTGGGGTCGCAGCCCCCCCCCCCCCCCCCCCCGCGGCACACACCCAGGATCCCGGGCTCGCCTTTGCCTTAGCGCTCCTGGGGCTGAGACTGCTCCCATCCCACCCCCGATTTGTGGGTCTGGGCTGCAGGGAGGGGGCAGGAGGGCTGGGCCGGGGTCCTGGGGGGCTGCAGGGAGGAGGCAGGGGTCCTGGGGGGCTGCAGGGAGGGGGCAGGAGGGCTGGGCCGGGGTCCTGGGGGCCTACAGGGCTGGGCTGGGGGCCTGCAGGGAGGGGGCAGGAGTCCTGGGAGGGGGGCAGGGGGGCTGGGCAGGGGTCCTGGGGGCTGCAGGGAGGGGGCAGGAGGCCTGGGCAGGGGTCCTGGGGGGCTGCAGGGAGGGGGCAGGGGGCTGGGCAGGGGTCCTGGGGGGCTGCAGGGAGGGGGCAGGAGGGCTGGGCAGGGGTCCTGGGGGCTGCAGGGAGGGGGCAGGAGGCCTGGGCAGGGGTCCTGGGGGGCTGCAGGGAGGGCTGGGCAGGAGGCCTGGGGGGCTGCATACACTCAGGGTGGTGGGGCGCTCAGACACCAGCTGGTGGGGGGCAGGCACCGGAGACAGGAGGGGTGCTGGGGAGCTGGGGCTGGAAATGGGGAAGCCCCGCTGTGAAGAGCAGAGGGAAGTGACTGAGGTGAATCAAGCGAGGCGCTATCAGGTAAAGAAACCCGTCTACACCAACTCCTCCCAGCCTGCCCCGGGCTGGGCCTCTTCCCACTCTCCGGGGCGAGAACCCTTGGTCTGTACTGAGGCCTTTCTCTCCTTTCCTAGGGTTGTAACTTCAGCTGAGGGGGCTCCCCCCTCCACCCCCCAGTTGTGCCCCAGCAGAAGGCTCAGGAATGCCAGCCCAGTTAAGGGGATGTAGGGATAGAAATGGCCCTGTGTTGACAGTCAAAAGCTGCAGGATGCACCCGGCCAACCTGGCCGGTCTTCATTCTTCTGCCACCGTTTGCCATCAGTTGGGTCTGTTGTGACATAGGATCTTTATTGAGCCGACCTGTCTTAACCGTTCCCCCTCCCACTGGTTCATTTAGGCCATGACTAGCCCAGGGATAAAGTTTCAAAGGGAGTAAATACAAAAATAAGATTCTTAAAAAATGAGCAAGCAAACCTGTTTTTCCCTCGTAATTCACAGTCTCAGCAGAGCTGACATCTTTGTGATGCGAGTTGGTGCTTTGTGAGCTGCAAAATCCCGGGTGGAAGCTCAGTTTTCCCCCAGCAGCTCTCCTTGAAATAAAATTGAGACAAGGGACAAAACAGGAAATACTTTCCTTACATGCACAGGGTCCCTGTGGGACTCCCTGCCACAAGATCGCACTGAGACCAAGAGTTTAGCAGGAGTGAGAAAAGGGATTAGGCCTGAATGTGGGTAACCAGATCTGTGCTCATCTCCTATTCCTGGGGGAGTTCTGTGCTGAAACATTAAAATTCTGCACACAATATTTTAAAATTCTGCATATTTTATTTGTTAAAATAATGCAGTTATTAACAGATCATTTATTTAAACTATAGTACAATGGATGGAGAATGGGAGTGGGGGGCACTGGAGGAAATCCCCAGCCCTCCTTTGTCTAATAGTAACGTAGCTAGTATTGACCCTTAACTTCTAGTTATTAGTCAGAAAATATCTGCAGCCATTTGCTCAGTGTTACATTATAGGCAACTGAAGACCAAGCCAGGGCTGGGGACTCAAAGTCACAATTTATACTGGCTACTGACCATCTCCAGACAGGTCAGCAGCAAACCGTTCATGGAGCACATTTTAATAGGAAATTTTTTCAGTCCAAAAATTTAGACTCGTTCTAATCACTAAAGCGCCATAATCATTTCTAAGGTCATCCTGTCCTTTACAATCACTCTGGCCATGTAAAGGAGCCTTAACATTTTTTACACCTGTTTTATACTCCTGGGGGAATTCACTAATAATGGGAACAATTCACTACACAGGCAGGCTGCTGCCTTCTGCTCTGCCTGAGGCACAGCGCCTGCCCCACACTTACCTCGTCAGAAACATCCCAAAGCCCTGCCCCTCCTCGCCGAGCGTGCCGCAATAGTGAGTGAGCACTGAGAGGGACAGAGTGTTTCTCTCTCTCTCTCTCTCTCTCTCACACGCATGACTGCCCAGCCCCCTCGCCCCAGTGGTGATTTACATCTCTACTGGCTGCTCTGAGCACCCAAAGCAACCTGCCTGTGCTGCTGGGGAGGGATGCGTGACTGCTCTTGCAGCTTCCCTTTGCTTCCCTGTCAGAAGTCATTTTTCTGTGGGGAAGCAAAGAAATCTGCGGGGGCCATGAATTCTGCACATGCGCAGGAATGCAGAATTCCCCCAGGAGCAATCTCCATGTGAGTAGAGAACATGAATAGCTAGCGCTAGAATAGTAACTATTAGAAAACAAACCCTCATGCTACAGGGCGCAAGCCAACCTATGACCACTGGGGTCAGGAGGGATCAGGTCATCCTGTCTCTGCCTGCTGTTCCTTCCTCTGATGCTGCTGGGGCTGGCCCTGAGGAGAGGAATCTGACCTAGAGAGGCCGCTGCACTGCTCTAGCCTGGTGATCCCAGGAGGATGCCATAGTCCGTGCTTGCTGCCACCCTCTCAGGTGTGCGCCCACTAATGCCCTGTAGAGCTTGGGCAATGGCACACTGGGTGTGGTTTGAGCTCCTTGTGGGCAGTGCATGGAGGATCGTTAGGTCGAAATTTACCGTCCCCTTTAATTGGGTGGGATACCGCAAGCTAAAAACTCCAGCCGGACAGCGTGTTGCTAAGACAGCGCTCCCTCCCGCTCACTCTCTGCCTCCCCCCCAGCCCTCGCCCCATTTGGAAGCAGAGGCGTTAGGGAGCGGAAGGCGCTTTGCTAAGCCCTGGCTCGGAAAGTGCTGGAATTGTGCTTTGGAGACTTGTCAAACACACAACCCGCTCGGAAGGTCGCGAGGTCGCGGCGCTGGCTGCAGATGGCGGGGCGGGGGCTCCCGCAGTGCTGGGTGAGATGGTGTGAAACCTCCATCGCCCGGTGAGAGGCTGCCCAGCCCTGGGTGCTCACAGGTGGCTGGGCGGTGCTCGTGGGAGTCCTGGGCGAGGCTGGAGCAGAGCCTCCTGGCTTGGTGCTGGGGGCCAAGGAGTCGCTCAAAGGCGATGGGGCTTGGAACCGGAGAGGCCGGCCGGGGGCTTTGCCAACAGGAAAGAGCCTCTGGAGCTGCCAAGTTAGAAAACGCAGCTGTTGTGTGGGGGGCTGGAGGCCTTGCCGTGCACTAGACCCCAGCACGGTGAGAGCTCTGGGGAGGCTCCACGCACGCACTCAGGGCCTGCGGCTGCTCCGCAGCTCGGAACAGGCCCATGGAAAGAGGCTTCGGGGAGCCCGTGGAACCTTCTTCTGGAGAGCGAGAGAAACTGGATCCCGCAGCTGCGGCAGCGAGGACTCTGGCCCCAGAACAGCTGACCCTGAGGCCGTGCACTCCTCACCGGGCTCCCCACCCCGGCCTCCCTCTGAGGAGCAGTTGCAGCCCCCTGCCCCTCTGCCTCGGGCTTGGCATCTGAGAACCCACAATGGTGGGCCGGAGTGGTGGGGAAGTGGGAGTGCATGCAGGGGGGTGGCCATGGCCACATGTTGGTCCCCTGGTTCGAATCCAGCCCCAGGTTAGAGGGGATGGGGTGCTACCTGGTACTGGGGGAGCCCTGGGGTGCTTTCATCTCCATGGCCCTGGCTCCAGCCCATCCTTCGGTGGGCCCCATGATGAGGACCTGCTGGGTCAGAGCATGGAATATTGAGACATTCCTCACTACAGCCCTGGGTTCCAGCTTATCCCTGTTTTGGGGCGACTGGATGGTCACAGGGTTAGGAACCCCTAACTCAACAGGGTGGGGAGCCTGTCGCCAGCTCCAATCTGGGCTCATTCGGGGGGGACTGACCGGCTTGGAGGTTGTGGAATAGGACATGGGGCCTTTCCCATTCAGCTCCAGGGCAGGGGACTGGCTGGCTCAGGCAAGGAAATGGGACACGGGGCCTTTCCCTTTCTGGGGCATGGCTCTGATCCGTCCCAGGGCGGGAGACTGACTGGGTTGGGGGGCCGGGAATGGGGCACGGGGCCTTCTCCACATGGGAACCCCAGGGAAGCCCCAGGACGGCAGCTGTCACATTGTGGCTGGGGTTAGTGCCGCAGTCCCTGGGTGGGGAGCCCCGCAGGGCGGAGGAGGAGGTGTCCCATCACCATACAATGCCCTCCTGGGGCTGGTCGAGCGGTGGAGGGGCTAGTTGGGGGGGGATGCACCAGGGCCTGTCTCGCTGGTTCAGAGCCATCTGGGAGCCTGTTGCCCCAGGGCCGGCGACACCCTGAATCTCACACTGTCCCTTTGTCTCCTGCTGGCAGACGGATGACGCCGTGAAGCTGCTGCTGCACCGCTTTTACACCCTGCAGGGGGAGCGGGTGGAAGCCTATCGGCTCTTTGAGGAGTAAGTGACCCCAAGGCCAGGGGATCACTGGCGGCTGTGGGCTCTGGCCCTGGCTCCCTCACATGCCAGATCCCATCCTGTCCTCTGCCCCGGTCGCTCTTAGGGGGATCCACACCCTGGCGTATAAGGGCAGGCTCAGCCCCGGGGCTGGGCGGGACTCCGGGGTCTCAGCTCGCGTGCAGTGTGTATTTGGGTGCAGACTCTGCCCTGGCAGACAACGCAGCCCCAAGCCAGCTCGGGGTGGGAGGCAGCACCCTGCAGGGACTTCTCCTTCCAGCCCCAAAAACGAGTGAGGCCAACTCCTGCCAAACAGGGACTTTCAAGCAGATTCTTCCCGCTGCTGGCCCGCCCTGGCCGCTCCCCTTATTCCCAGGCAAACAGGTGGGAGGGGGCGGGGTCACTCCACCTGGAGGCCCTATCCTGGCCCCTCTGCCTGATGCTTCCCGCTGCCCTCTGCAGCCTTCTTCCCCTCCCCCCTGTGGCCCAGGGGCATTGGAGGGATTCCTGGTGGGGAATGAAGCAGGAGAGGAAAACGGGGCCGTTCCCCTGCCCCATTGACCTTAAACTCCCCAGCTCCGGCTGAGGTGCGTGCTGGCGCTGGGCCCAGTCCTCCCTTGCTCCGGTGCTTTGTGCCCAGTCTGTAATGTTCGGGCCTCCCCGCCCGGCTGGCAAAGGATCCCAGGAAGCAGCAGCTGCCCTGGGCCTGGCCCCTGCGGGCTGGTATCCGGCTGGCCAGGGGGACCCGGCAAACCAGACACCTGTAGCCCATTTCAGCGACAGCTGGGAGATGATTTACTCGTCCGGATCCTGGCCCTGGATTGTAACAAACAAACCAGCCCCAAGCCAGGCCAGCGGAGGTTAAGCTGTTGGGCCTGGTAATAACCCTCAGTAATGAGCACTGGCAGCCACCGGAGGGACTAGCTGATAATTCAATAATATAGTGGAAAGGCTGAAGAGGAAAATACCTGAGCCGCTGACTGCAGGGGTCATGCAGAGGGTAGGGAGAGGGGCCGTGCGCCTCTCTGCGGCACCGAGCTGAGAGCAAAGGCTTTGGGGCTACGAGTCCCTGCCTGCAATTTGCTGCGCCTGGAAGTTATTACTGTAAAACCCACAGACAGGCCTCCATTACGCCAGGTGCTGCACAGAGAGCCAGGGAGAGACTGTTCCTGCCCCAGGGAGCATCATTACCCCATTGAAGGGCTGAGGCCCAGTGGCCCACACAGTCAGTGGCAGAGCTGGGATTTGAACCCAGGTCTCCTGAGGCCCAGTCCGAGGCAGTCTCGGGGGGCTCATTCATGTCAGGAGACCTGTTGCTTTGTCTGGCTCGCAGGGGCCACCGGGCATATCTGAGCAGTGGGCCGCACTACGACTTCCTCCGCTACCGGGAGCTGGTGCATGAGATCACACTGGCCTTCAGCGGCATCTCCCGGGAGATCCTGCAGATCAAGGAGCAGCTCCAGGTGGAGCACAGGCGGCCGGAGCTCGCCCAGCACCTGTCCAGGGTCCAGCAGAAGGAGAAGGAGAAGCTAGAGCTGGTGAGAGGCCCCTGTCTCCTCCCCTTTGCGCTGGGGCCTTGCCAGCGTAGGATCCCCGCAGTGCCAGCGTAGGATCCCTGCCCCCACCCTGTAGGGCCCCTCCTCCCCCATGCGCCATCCAGTCTTCAGAGCCCCATCAGGCAAGGGGGCCTGCTGGTGCCAGCAGTGGGGTGGAGTTGTACCGTGGACGCTGCTTCTTAGGGACTGGGTTCAGCCCTAGCAAACTCGTCTCATGCAGCACCCCCCAGCCGCGAAAGGGCAGGAGCTTGCACTCCTGGCTACGTTGGGCTAGTATTGTGTGTGAGGGTGAGGCCCCAGCCGAGATCAGGGCCCGGTCGTGTGGGGCACAGCCCCAGACCCTGCCCCAAAGAGCTGCCAGGCTGAACTGACAAAGCGGGGGGAGCAGTCGTCTCCCCACGGCCATGCGGTAGGTCGGTGGCGTTGCTGCTCATAGCCCTGGGGCCCAGCCGCGGGGTCACACTGCCCCAGCCGCAGCCTCTGCTCGATTGGGCAGCGGAGCATTCGGCGTGAGCCTCTGCTCCTGTCCCTCTCCTGTGCTGGGGGGGCCTTCGGTACAAGGAATCGAGGGGTGGGGGCCGGGGCGAGGTGGGATCACTCTGAGCCTGACCCGCCCTGGAGCCATGTGGCTTTGGTGTTATTAAGGTGTGCAGCGGCCTGGGGCGCCCAGCCGGGTGCCTCTCTGTGGGTGAGGTCGGTGTCTCCTCCCTTGACTCCGCCTGCCCTCCCTCTTGCAGACGGCCCAGCTGCAGCTCGCCAGGCAGAACGTGCAGGACCAGCCCGGCGTGCCGGCCCACCAGCAGGAGGTGCAAGAGCTGAAATACAAGTAGGTGCCCTGGGGAGCTGGGCGCAGCAGCACCACCCCATTGCCGCCCACGGCACTCTGAATGCCGCATGCTTTTGAGCCCTATGGTGGGGGGGTATCGCCTCTCAGCATAGGGGCCAGCGGGAGCCCCCCATGAAGCCAGGCAGGCACGGCTCCAGCTGAGTGTGTGGCGCGATGGGGGGTGAGGGCTGGGGGCTCCCCCTGTACACACTCCCTGGGCACCAGGCTCCTGGGTTCGAGGGGGCAGGGTGTGGAACTGCTCTGGCTAAGGCTGGATGTGGGCTAGCTCAGCGCCCGGCAGCCTTTGGGGAAGGAGCAGGGGGGAGGCGCGCCGGCTGTTTATTTGTGTAGCGTTTTGCGTCTCGGACCCTCCAGGCTGGGGGGCGATGGACGTGACCGGCCGGGAGGAGTGGGGGGAGTGTGAGCTCGGGGATGGGATCCGCCAAGGGGGCGGTGGAGCGGGCTGGACTTGGCATGTGCTGCGCCAGGCCCTGGCAGCTCCTTTATCATCGCCTTTCTTCAAGGCTGGGGCTGGAGGAAGGGCGCGGGGGGGATGAAAGCGCCTTCCCCAACCCCTCGGCCCCCTCTCCTTAACCAGGGCTGAAGGAGACCCAGATGGTGCCTTCAAAAGCTCTCTTGTTTGTCGGCCCTCCGGATTGTTTAGCGCTGCCGCATGGCTTTGGTGCCTATCAGCCTCTCCCCGGCCAAGTGTTTCATAAACAGCGCCGGGAACGCGAGGCGGCCCAGATAATATGCTCCATATGGCCTTTATTTATAGTTTCCATCCGCTCTCCTAGGCTAATTAAAACCATTGAGGCAATCAGCGAAATTCTCCAGGACCTCAAGTACGATTCGGAAGAAGCCGAGTGATGGGTCTCCCCGTGGGAATGGCCGGAGGAGGCGGGAAGCGCTGGAGGGGGCCAGCTGGGTGGAGCGCTGGGCTGCACTGTGGGGCTCTTGCTCGCGTCGGGGTCTCGCTCCCCATGGCGGGATCCTCTCCCCAGCAACCCCCTGCGAGAGACACGTCCAGGGCCCGCTCTGCCAGGCGGGCAGCGGCCTTTGCAACGGAGGAGCAGCTCGACGCTGGGCTGTCCCAGCACAGGGGCAGGTTTGCTAAAGGGCTCCACAGCCAGCAGCTCCCAGTGGGAACAATGGGGAACCCCCCTCCCGTGCTGAGTGCAATGGAGAACCCCCCACTGAGAGCATCGGGGCTGAGCTCCCTTGACAAGCTTTCCCCAGCGTCCAGTTCGGTGCTGGGTGGGGGCCCTCGAGCCCATCGGGCAGCCGAGACATGTCGCTGTCTGTCCAGCAGGGCTGAACGCCCCCTCCCCGCAGAGCCAGGGGCCCTTTGAGTGCAGACAGAGCCAAACCTGCAGATTTGGGGAGGGATCTTCCAAGTGCCAAGGTGGCTGTGGGGGGTTTCCATGCTCCTAAATCCTCTGGGTGCTTGGGAACCCCCTCTTCCCCCCCCCCCCCCGCGGTGCAGCAAAGTGTTTTAACCGCGGGCTGCGACCTCGTTCAAGGCAGTTTGTTTTAAGAATGAAGCGAAGAACTCTGGCGTTATGAAGGCAGGTAACGTTCTCCGGCGCGGTCTTGTCCTCGCTGACTGAGGTGGTGGCGCTGGTTTGTGGCTCAATAAAAGGCAGGCTGGAGCTCAGAGTCCTGTCGCTGTCTCCTTCGCTCAGTGAGATGCCACAGGTGCTGCTGCCAGCCCAGGCTGGTGGTGCCAGGGGCTGCCCATCACCGTGCTCTGGAGGGCCAGGCTGAATGGTGAGAGCGTCCCCTTTCGTACCCAAGCCCCTGGGGCACTCTGGCCACTGGCTGCTCTGGGAACTTAGATTGTCTCCCTATGGACCTTCCCACAAGCACGGCGCCGGGCACCCCACAGCCCTGCCCACCTCACTGCTGCCTGGCCTCTGCAGTGTGCCCGGGAACGGGCGAGGGGCACCTGCCCCATGCCCCAGCCAGCTGGTCACATGCTGGGCCAGAGGCAAAGACAAGGTGGGCTGGGGCTGTGCCAGTTCCTCCACAAACTCAGTCCTGACCTGCAGGGCCCCCCCCGCCCCCCGCATTCCAGCCCTGGGCTCCCCCCACTCTGCCGAGGCCCCTTGTCATAGGGGAGGCGAGGCACAGTCCAGGCGTGTGACTGGTGATGCGATCCAGCCAGGCCCTGGGGAAGATGTGCCCTTTGGGTGGAGCAGAGGAAGATGCCTCCTGGAGCCCTGAGACCCCAGGGTGGGGGCAGCCCAGTGAGGGCGTGACCTGGGCTCCAGTGGGGAGGCCTCGGGGGGTGGGGGGGACTGTGGTGGGGAAGGCTTTTTGCTTTCTTTGTGGCCAGCCTGGAGGGGTAGGGCTTGGGGAGCAGCCCCGGGAGGAGGGCGGTGGCGTCTCAGCCAGGAGGGAGGGGTTGTGTCTGCAGAGACCCTGGCAGCCATGTGTAACGCCTTGGTCAGCTGGACCCCAGACAGGGCAGCATCCTCTCGTTACTGGGAGAGCCAGGAGGGACATGGGGCTGGGGTGTGTGCAGGGCCGCCCCACGCCAGGAGAAGGGGTGCAGCGGAGCTGGTGTCCCCACTACCCCTCAGGCTTGACCTCCAGCCCTCCTGCTAACCTGCCCTGAGCTCTGCTGCCAGGGCTGCTCCAGGCACCAGCTTACCAAGCAGGTGCTTGGGACGGCCACTCCAGAGAGGGGCGGCACGTCCAGCTGTTCGGCGGCAATTCGGCGGACGGTCCCTCACTCCTGCTCGGAGCGAAGGACCTCCCGCCGAATTGCCGCCGCAGATCACGATCGCGGCTTTTTTGTTTGTTTGTTTGTTTGTTTGGCTGCTTGGGGCGGCCCAAACCCTGGAGCCGGCCCTGTCTGCTGCTGCCCCTCAAGCACACACAGCTCTGCTCACGTGCAACGCACGGCTCCCTTCAGGCAGCTCCGCCGGGGCACCTGAGGCCTGAGCCCAGCACCTCTTCGCTCGGGCCTGCACCAGTGCTGGGCGTTCCGTGCAGCGCCTTGTCACACCTCCCCTGGGAGCGGAGCGGGAGCAGGAACCCCAGCCAGGCTGCAGCGGGAGGAGTCCCGTCCGGCAGGGCACGGGGCTGAGGGGTGTGTAGTTGGCCAGGCCGTGCTGCGTATCACACTCAGGCCCGCGCTGCACACACTGCCCTGATTTAGTTAACTGGGGGGCAGACCTGGGGTGGAGGCTGATTTGGTCTGAGTCCTGTATTAGGGTTTAACTCAAACCAGTTCCTGATCGACTTCCGCATCACCAAATTATCCCTGAGCTGGCGCCAACTCAGAGTAGCCAGGCGGCCTTCGGCACTGCTCTAAATACACTGGTTTGAAGTCACACCTTACGTTAAACTGGTGCACGGCTGTGGAGACAGACAGACACACACACGCTTTTACACTCCCAGCCCCACGGGCCAGGGGCCAGGGGCCCCTTGCTCACACCCACTCAGGCCAGATCTTTTTTCTTTCCTTTATTAAATAAAAGCAAGGGGGGGCGCACCTCCCCCCCCCGCAGACCGAGGTAGGGTTGGCTAAAGCCGGCGACGCTGAGTATGCAATGAGCGAGTCCGTGCGGGCACTGAGGGATGATGTCCGTTTGGAGCCTAATGCTCGGAGAACCACGGGCACAGCGTCAAATGCAGAGGCCTCTGCGCTCTGGTGTTTAATGTGCAGCCAGAAAACAAAGAGAAACAGTTTCCCTGACACTTGGGGTGGGGCTGGGCTGGGCTGGGCGGCCCGGGGGACCCAGCGGGGGAGGTGGCGGTCGTTTCCATGAGGCGGCTGGGGCCCTTTGGTGCAGCGTGGGCAGCGTAAAGGTGCCATGCAGTTGGTGGCACTGTGCCTAGCACTCCAGTGCGCTAGCAGGGCCGTGCACAGGGGCCTGCGTGTGCAGCATCCTGCCCGTCGTTTGCACTTTGCCTGGGGAGATGGGGGATTTTCTGGCAGGTAAAAGGCCCCGCTGTTTTTCCTGCCCAGCAGCGGTGCCCCTCCGGGAGTGCCCTCGGGGTGCGGGGAGCTGGTTCTATGCTTCGCCTGCCGCCAGTGCAGCCCAGTTAGCACCAGTTCCCGTGGGTCGGGGCTGGGACGCTGCTCCCGGGGGAACGGAGCTAAGACCCTCCAGACTCATTTCATGCAGGGGCCGCTGATGGGTCGCTAGTGCCCAGGACTGGCTTCAACCAGGGCCCTTCCTGTGAACGGTCCAAGGCCCATTAGGCCCCTCTGGTCCCCCCTCTTAATTCTGCCCCGGGGGCAACCTGCAGCCAAGGCCAGGCTCCACCGGGCCAGCAGCCAAGGCCCAGCTGACAGCAGCCTGACCCCCTTTGGGGGTGTGCTTCGTAGGCACTGATAGTACCCCCCCTCCAGTGCTGGGAGGGACCCTCCCCACCGGGGTGTCTCGGCAATGCTGGGAACCCACCCAGCACTGCAGGGAGGCTGCACCAGGGCCCCTGGCGGGGAGCAGGGCTGGGTGCTGGGAGGGGAGCGCCTGGGGGAAACGTTCAAAGTCCAAGTCTGTTTCTTCCTATCCCTGCTGGAGAAGAATGATTGGGGCGGGGGGAAGTCCATGCCCTTCCCCCCGGTCCTGAGGGCTGGGTGAGGTCCAGCCGCGCGCGGGTTCCATGCAGCTCCAGCCCAGTGTCCCTCTGCTCTCCTGCCACTGCCGAGCGCGGCGGGCGCTACAGCTTATCGCCGGGTAGCACCTAGAACGAGAGCACAGCCCAGCTTCCAGAGGCAGTAACCGCCTCCCCGCCCGCCCGGCCAGCCGCAGAGCAACCCTCCCCTGGTCCCAGCCTGTCTGCGTCCCATCCGCCTGTTTGCCCTCCAGCAACTGTAAAGCATGCGGGGTGCGTCTGCTTCCTCCTATAACCTCGAGTGCTCACTGCTGGGGCTGGCAGCCACATGGGCACCGAGGGCCGGGGCATGGGCTCAGGGCCAGGCGGGAATGTCTGTGGGAGGCCGGTGGGGCAGGGGGAACAGAGCCGGCTCCAGGACCCAGAGCCCCAGGTCCTGCACTCAGCTTTGCGGGGCAGGACGCGCGGGCAGCTGCTTTGCCTCTCCAGAGTGGGGCGGGGCAGCCGAGCCTCATGGCCAGGGGCAAAGAATGCTGCCTCTGGTGAATGAGGGCCTGCTGCCAGGCTGGGCACTGGCTGGCATGTATCAGGATGCCACTATGCCAGGAGCCGGGGACCCTGTATAAATCCAGAGGGCAGCCCCGTCTCTGCTTCAGCCCCTGTGCTTCGGGAAAGTGCAGAGGCCTGACCACCTCCGATGGCTGGCTCCCAGATACCCCAGCCTTGGCCCCTGTCTCCAGATCACCCGGGGCTGGCGAAACCTGGCCCCAGGGCGGGCGCTGCAGCAGGCGAGATGGCCACGGAGAGCGGCTCCCAGGGGGGCAAGGGGGATCTGACGGTGCATCTGGAGACTCTGCTCCTCCTCGCAGGGCCAGGTGACGTGGGTGGGGGGCACCTGACGCCCAAACTCCCGGCCCACCTCCCTCTCGGCACCGAGATGTAAGGAATCGGAGAAGGGTCCTTACCTACCTGGTTCCGTGTTTTGTGGGATTTCTGCAGCCAGACGCGCCACTGGTCGTAGAGCTTGATGCTGAGGTTGGAGCAGCCGTAGGCGTGTTTCTTCACCCAGCCGAAGAACTGCTTGAGCTCCCGCCGCAGCGTGGTGTTCTGCTCGCCGCTCTTGGGGTCGCACACGCCCGGGACCCGATCTGGGCAGGGAGAGCAGAGGGGGTCAGAGCGGAGCTGCTGGGGCTGGAGGATGGCCAGGAACACTGGCACGTCTGTGGCCCCGGACGTGCTCGTCTTTGGCCATGTTCTGGGTTTCATGCACAACATGGGAACTGCGGCCCGGGGTCCAGCTCTGGCAGTGCCAGCACCGGAGGGTGGGGCGGGAACCCTCCGTTCTGGGACTGACAAGAGGGGGCCATTTCCCTGGCGGTTAGCTCACCGGTGGAAGCAGGAGGGCTCCTACCCCAGGTCCCTGGGGCTGGGCCTGTGATGGCGATTTGCAAAGCTGTCTAGACAGGACCCTCCTATGAGGATTAATGCCTCCAAATGTGACCTAAAATCTTCTGTCTGCCTAAGAATCCCCCTGCCTCCGGCGCTGAGCCCCCAGCGGCTTTTCCTGGCTGGGGGCAGCTGTGGGGGTCCCAGCCCTTGCATGGCAGGTCCCGTGCGCCCCCTGTTGTGCAGTCCAGGGACTGAGCCTGCTGGTCCCCCAGCAAGGGCTAGGGTGGGGCAAAGCTGTTCCCCCACTGATCCCATGGTGCAGATGCCCAGGGAAGGCGTGACATCGACGCCACCTCATAAATAAGGGCAGGAGAGCCCTGCTGAACGGCGGGGCCGTGCTGGCGCGGCGTGAGGGGTGGAAACGAGGTTCGTTCTCTCCCGGCTGGGAAATCAGAGCTCCGAATTGGCTTCTTTGCAAGAAATCCAGGTGCCGGGCACAGAGCGGGGCCAAGGGGGGAACAACCTCTCCGCACGTCCAGCGCTCTCCGGAAAGTGGGGAAGCAGAGGCTGGGCCGCTGGGGCCTCTGCAGCCTGCCCCGCCCCCCCACCCCGCCTGCCCCCTCCCTTCCCAACCCCACCGCCCCCAAAAGACAATGTGAATAGCAGCCAATTTGCATATGGCGCGGGAGGAATGGCTGCCCCAGCAGGACTGAATGTTAATCTAATTATTGCCAGAGCCAAGGGGGGCGGGGAGGGGTGACCCTGAACTCCAGCAGCTGGCGGGGTGCCAAGACCCCCGGCACGCCAAGGAAAGTTACATCTCCGGGAGGAATAGGGGAGTCGGCGCTCCGAGCCATCTGGGGGGAGGCGCTGGGCTGGATTTCCGGGCTGAGGGAAGTGTGGGGTGTTACAGAGGCGCTCGGCCTGCTGGGGAGCCTGGAGGGACCCCTCCAAGGCAAACGAACTGGGGGGGCTGTGACGAGCGACAGCCTCAGCTGGAGAAGGTGGAGTTGGCGTGTTGGCTGCAACGGAGCCGGGGCTGGGGGGGGGGCGGCTCCGCCTCACCCCAGGCCAGGCAGCACCTCTCGGACAGGGCATGGGTGGGTGCTGCCATCCCGCAGCACAGGGCCTGGCAGGGAAGGGCCGTGCCCAGTGCCCCAGCACCGCAGTCCCGAGGTACCCCATGGCCGAGGGCATTCGCGTGGCTCCCTCCCGCCAGCTGGGAGCCTGTGCACCTCCTGGCAGCCAAGTACCTGCTGCCAGCCCGAGGCCCCTTGCTGCAGCCTCTCCCACTGGAGGAGCCTGGGTTCGGCTCTCCAGTGACCCATGCAGATCAGCTGGGAGCTGGGTCCCTGGCCCCAGCCTCCTCCCCTGTGACCTGCGGGCCGTGCTAGTGTGGAGCCGGAGGACTCCGAGGGGCCCCTTCCCCGCTCCCCCACCACGGTTATTGCCGCAGGGCCGCGCTGCTCACCGCTCCGAGGAGTTGAGGCCGCCGTGGGGTTGCTCCAGTCGCTCCAGATCCCGGCCTTTTTGGAGCCGTAGATCCCGAAGGGGTTACACCGAACTTGGACGAAGTACACGGTGCCGGGCCGCAGCCCTGCCAGCCGGCAGGACGTCTGGTTCCCTACGTCGTCCACGACCTGCCGGGAGAGGAGGAAGGCGGGTTCCAGGCACGTTCCAGCCTGTAGCAGCCTGGAATACGCCTTCCCTTGATGCCCAGAGATCCACTCGGAGCTTGTTCTCCGGGGAGGAAGGATGCTCAGAGATCCATGTGGCTCCCACGCTGAGCGAGGGACAGGCCAGTCCCAGGCAGGGCTTTGAGCACCAGCACCAGGCCAGTCCCTCTCTAAGCAGGCATGTCTGGCTCCAGTCTCCTGGCCCCCTGGGTAAGGCGTTGGCCACTGGAGTCCCGGGTCCCAGCCATGCGTGTTTGCTCCCTCACGCTCACCTTCCACTCCGAACTGTCCTCCACCCGGTACTGGATCTGATACTTGGCTTGAAAGAGAAAATCCTTCAGCGCAGGCGGGGAGCTCCAGCGCACGCTCAGCTGGTCCTCCAGGTCCCCAACTCGGCTCACGGTGACGTCTGCCGGCGGGTCGGTGGTGACTGCCGGGGGAGAGATGCGTTAAGGGCACCAAGTACAGGCAGTGCCGGGGAGAGGGCTGCTGGCGTGACCTAGATGAACACCCCAAACCGGAGTGCTGCTTTCGGGGGGCCCACGGCACCACAGAGAGAGACGGGGAGTCACTAGCAGTCGGGCCTGGCCAGACGGCAGCTGTGCCCAGGTCCCGGCTTGCGTTTGCACAAGGCCTGGGAAGGGATTGGGTTGCTCCTCCAGGGGAGGCTTTCAGGCAGGAATCTGCTCCTGGCTCATTACTTTCGTGCCCTGGCAGAGTAAGGTGCAAAGTGCAAAAGCATCTTGCATGCAGGCAACTCTCCCGTTCTCGCGGCCACTAGCGTGCAGTGCAGGGAGCACTTGGGAGCAGAATCCTCCGGTGGCTGTGGGGTCCCCTGGTGCTGCTAACGCTCCAGCCCGGGGGGAAGCTCAGGGGGTGGGGTGCTGGTGCGATGAGCACCTAAGCCACTGGGGGGCCTCTCTGCCCCTCCTAGGGCTGGGGGGCGTGCAGGACCAAGCACCCACAGTGTTTTGCTGCTCAGGACCAGCCCGGTGCACAAATGGAAGGGAGGAGAGCTGGGACTTGGGGGGAGCTCTGAATGAAACCCTTTTTTCAGCCTCTTGCCCCGTTGGCTGCTGGGGCAATCGATGGGGCATTCGCTCGCCTTGCGGTTGTTGCCGGGGCATGCAATGCCGGGGGGATGCGTGTGCGTTGGATCAGCACATCGGGCTGGGGTTACACTGCTTCCCAAGTGTACGATACAAGAGGAAACAGGGGCATTTCTTCCTCTGGCCATGAACCAGGGATGTTTCACGTTCTCCACGGCGCAGGTTGGACATCTGGCCTCAGGTCGTGTGGCAGCCCTGCCCCTCTTGCCTGGGCCTGGGGTGGAGCCCCTTTCCTGGCCATGTGCCTCATGGGGCAGAAAGGGTTAAGGAGCAACAGATGCCTCCAGGAAAACATGGAGAAACATCCTAATTAGATTAGAAGCAATTCTGCTCACATATCGTCCATTTCCTGCTGCCTTCTCCGTCCTTCTCTATTACCAGGGAGGATGCCATGAACCCAGGATCCTGGTCCCCCTTGGAGCTCTGCTATGCCTCCCCCCCCAGCTGAGGTCATGATCCCCTGTGTGTGACATCACAGTCATCTCCGCAGCAACCGGCTGTGACATCACAGTTGGGAGGGCTGTGGCTCCAGGTGCGGGAGGAGGGGAAGGGAATGCAGCGACTGTGGGGCTCAAGGAAGGATCAGGTCTCACCGCAGTGGGCTGTAACATTCTCCATGAGGTGTCAGCAGCTCTTTAGCGCGTGAGAAGCCCCCCAACTCCCGTCGGTGCTGCTCCAAGCAGCCGGGGCTCAGATTACCAGAGCCGCTCTGCTCCACCCGGCTCGCCTTCCAGCACAACCAGAGGAAGGATAGCTAGGAGCAGAGGCACGCTGGTAATTAGGGACGGGCCGCCCTAGGCCTTCCCACCAGACTTTGACTGAAATCCTTCGGCTCCCCTCTCCTCCCCTGTGCACCACTGCTCCCCACGGCGTCCAGCCCCACAATGGTGCGTCCAGCCCCACAATGGTGCGTCCAGCCCCATGGGGAGCTGGCAGCAATGGGAGGTCCCTTGTGTTAGGACTCTGCCCCACAGCACCCAGTGGAGTGGCTAAACCCTTCCTGAGCTGGGGAGGGAGCGGAGATCATGGGCTGTTTCTGAAGGATTTAGCTCCCCCTCTCAAAAATAAAAATCTACTCTAAAAAAACCCCTTAAAAACAGCCAAAAATGGGACGGAAGGAAGGAAGGAAGGAAAGAGAGAGGCGGGATGCACACGAGCAGTGGCCCCATGCAGGGTGGGGGCGGCACAAGCCAATGTCTCACCCACGTCCAGAATGTCGAGCATGACGACTTCAGAGACAGCCACGCCGAGCCGGTTGGAGGCCTCCACCCAGATCTCGTAGGGTGTGAAGAGGGCCAGGTCTTTGGGGATGTGGCAGGAGTACTGCCCTGCGGTGCGATACTCCTGGCACGTGTTATCCCGGCCGTACCACCTGCAAACAAGAGGCACCAGCCCTCCCGTCAGGTCGAGTTCCCTGCTGGTGAATTGGCTCTGCAGTCAAGGGAACTCAGTCAGTTTGCACCAGCAGAAAATGTGGCCCTTGGTTTCCGTCCAACCTTCCATGGACAGCTGAAACTGCTTCCGGAGCTCTGCACGTGCACATTGGCTCTAGTGCATTAAGCAGGGATGGGTCTGGTTTCCTCACTGGCGGCTTCTGATGTTACTGAGCTCTTTTGGTATGAATCCGTTGAACGATCGGCATGGACAGCACTGCCAAGTCTACACCCTCCATATTAACACAGGCGTTACGTGCTCCTAACAGGAACTGTGATTCATTCATCCGCTGTCCAATACTGGCAATATCTCTTTGCAAAGTCAGATTCCCAGCCCAAAACACCAATGTGTGCTGTTTATCCCGAGCAAAGACGCTTTGTGCTTCTATGCTGCCTTAAACCCAAGGATCTCAAAGCACTTCCCACATGCTAATGACTAAATCCCCACAATCCCCCAGGAAGTAGGTCAGTGCCATTAGCCCCACTGTATAGATGGGAAAACCAAAGCACGGAGAAATTGCCCAAGGACAGGTACAGAGTCACTGGCTGAGCTGGGAATAGACCCCAGGAGTCCTGGCTCCCAGCCCCCTGCTTCCCTCCCACAGCGGGGAATAGACCCCAGGAGTCCTGGCTCCCAGCCCCCTGCTTCCCTCCCACAGCGGGGAATAGACCCCAGGAGTCCTGGCTCCCAGCCCCCTGCTTCCCTCCCACAGCGGGGAATAGACCCCAGGAGTCCTGGCTCCCAGCCCCCTGCTTCCCTCCCACAGCGGGGAATAGACCCCAGGAGTCCTGGCATACACTACTATGCATTAGCCACGTACTCCTCTGAACCTCCGTGAGAGCACGTGTAGAAGAAGCAGTGGTGGGGCATGCATCCCCTGGGCTGCACCCTGCCTGGGTCTCCCTGCCCATACCGTCCTTGGCCTCTCTCAGGCTGCCAGCAAGGAGAAGCCTGAGCCCCACCTAACTCATTGCACGTGCTGGCCAATGGCGCCGGTCGGATGGCAAGAGCTTGCAGTCTGTCTTTCACCTCCGGGGTGGGCAGGTTGGAACTTGGAGGAGCCGCAATCTGGTTCCCCTCTTTGTAGGTCCTTTGCCTCAGCGCTTGCCTGGCAAAGAATAACCGGAATTCATCTCCCCTCCCCCGCAGCTGGCCCATACCTGAGTTTGTATTTGAGGGTGTAGTTGGTGTGCAGGTAGGTCTCGCCATCCGTGCCGGGGGCCCATTGACAGGTGAGGTCTTTCATGTTTTTGGACCAGCAGGTTATGTTGCCTGGTTTTTCCGGCGGCACTAAAAGGGAACAGAACCCTTGACATGAAACCAGTTCTGCAAAGAAACCACCAAAGCTTCCCCAGCTCAAAGCAGCCTAGAGACTTCCAAGGGCCGAGCCCGAGAACTTTGCTCAGTAGATTTGTTTGACAGACTGGTTTAAGATCCCTGACTAAAGGCATTTAGATGCTCAACTAAAATCAGCTCATTTGTCACTCACCTGCCAGGATCCAAGGTCGGGATTCTGTGATTCCCACGAAAGTGTGGATGACATCACCCACATCCAGAACACCCCAGGGAACACAGGAAAATACCCTGAGCTGGGTGCCAACAAAACCATCCCCTGTTGTAGGGGGAAGACAGGCTCCTGAACTCGGGTCTTGGCAGGTGCATGACAGAGCAAATGATTTCCAGCCCTTCGTTTTAAACGTAAGTGCTTTTGGTGGGTTGGGTTTTTTTTAAAACATCTGCCCATTTATTCTGTTGCTGAGCTGAGATCTGAAGCAGTTTTCTTTTGGGAACAAACAAAAAAAAAACAAAAACGGTTTTCTGTTCCCAGTTAAGCCTCTGTATTCTGAGAAACTCATAGAAATGTCCTTAAAATAGCCTAAGATAAAATCTTATGATCATTGATTTGGACAACAGTAATTTTACCAGCGGTTGCCAAACAGTCTTTCTGCTGTTGTGTTCTCACATGCAGAGGCGAAAGCCAGCTCTGATAACTCCCAGGATTAGAGTTCCATTAATGGATGCTGGGAAATGAGCAGGTAGTGCAAATTATGACAAGGACATTAAAGGGGCAAATGATTAGTGTACAAATTACTGTTAATATTGCAGGGGCTTCTCTGACTCTTGTTCTGGGTAACCAACGACACTTTTAAATTACTCCATTTGTTCTGATGAAATGCTCAGCCCCTAGTGAAATAGGTGGCCACATGACAACACGCGGCTTCTCATCTGGAAGAGAAGCAAAATCCCTCTGAACATCTTGCCATTGGTAGAAACCAGGGGAACTTTTTTGACAAGAGCTGGAGTGTTAAGCCGAGTGTCTGGGCCAAATTCCAACTCAAGTGGTTCTCTCCCTCTCTAAATACCCCGGGGCAGTTTTGATTAGAGATTTTATTCTTAATTTCCCCTCCTAAACGCTATTGAGCAGTGCTGCCCAGTAGGTTCCACCCCAGAAACAGCTGCATGTCAGTGGGTGGGCAGCCACTGCTGTACCCATACAGTCCTTAAAGTGCTTTGGGACCCCTTAGGATGAAAGGTGCAATCTAAAGTTAAGGTCTATCAGTGAACAAGGTAAATATCCGTGTAGCCAGATTCATCCCCGTGTAAGCGTCCAACTCATCAGACTTGTACCAGGGATGAATTTGGGCTGGTTTGTTTTTCTGGCTGTGCCTGGGGTGTTTGGGGCGAAACATCTCTCTAAGCAGAAGCATTGTGAACATACATCCCACGTAAAGGCAGGACCCAGCCAGGATGCTGCCGTCTCTGCTGTGACACACCAGGTTATCTCCTGACTGCTGCCTGGACCCGTTCAGGTTGGCTAGAGCCACGCTGAGGGTGGTGCCATTGAGGACCTTGTAGGACTCTGGGGGGAGACGTCTGCCATTCAGAGTCCAGTACAGGTCCTCTGCTTTCAGGTGTAAGTCAGAGTTCACTGAGCAAGTGGCGGTGAGCGAAGAGCCAATCACCAGAGTTGGATCTTGGGGGGATATGACTGCAGGATCTGCAGCAAAAAAAAAAAAAAAGAAAAAAAATCAAGGAACAATCTCTTACGTGGCTCAACCTCTAACTCTTCCCCCAAACAGTCTCTGGTCTGCCTGCCGGGTAAAAATCCTCCCTCGCTCTTCATATGATGAAAACCTAGGAGATGCCTGGGATTTATATAGGCGGGTTTGGCAGCTTCTTCCCACTTGGACGGTGAGATGTAAATCGAGTGTGGATTTCTCTCCAAGAATAAGCTGATTGTGTCAGAGGAGAAGGTGTCTCTTGCTCACCGCTGCCTGGGCAAGGATTGTTTATGTGGTTTGCTCTGGCTTTGGTTGCTGCAGCCTATGGGGCTGGGTTTCGGTAGGGCGTGGCTGCCCATGGCTGGCGGGTGGGGTTTGTGGCAAAGGGGATTTCAAAAGCAACCGTGGAAACACTTTTTCAAAAAACACATTCACAGCCAGACCTCCCCGCACCGGAGAGGGAAGCGTCAGGGACCCAGAGCTGGTCAGTTACGCGCTGTTCTGGAGGGCTCCAATTCAGCAAGGCACCGGAGGACCTGCTTAACTTTAAGCATGTGCGTCAGGCCTGAGTTTGGAGCGTACGTCCCTGTTGTAGGCACCTACGTCCAGTTTCGGCCCACAGTGATGCACAGGACTCCTGCTGAGACCCTGGAGGTGCCTAAACTTCCTCGTTGTCTAGCTTTTGGCAGTAAAAGCTCCCGACACCCATGTTTCTGCCTGTGAATGTGCACATGGCTGCATCCCTGCGCCCAGCCCAATTCCCAAACCAGGGGAAGACAGGCCTGTGTGTGGCCATCTACCTCGTCCGAGGTGCTGCTCAGAGGAGGACTTCCCTCCTACCCTTTAGCCCAGTGGTCAGGCGACTCGCCTGGGATGTGGGAGCCCCCCGCCCAGTTCAACTCCCCCCTCCGCCTGATGGGGAGAAGGGATCTGCCTCCTCTCAGGTCAACGCTCTAACCATGGGATAGTCCAAGCTGGGGAAAATCCCTCAAATCTCTCCTAGTGAAGCTGTTGTACTCTGGATAAATAAAGAGAGAGTCATTGGAGCAGGGGGGCTGGATCCTGAGTTTCCTACATCCTGGGTGAATGCTCTAACCACCGAGCAACAGAGTCCTTCTCACAGGGCTACCCCTCCTCCTCCCCAAACCAGCAGGAGACTCTGGACTCCAAAGCGTGTTCCTGGCTGAGAATCGGAGCAGAAGCAGGTGCCTCCCGAAGCTTGGAGACCCCTCTCACTGGCATCTCCCATGGGAGAGCCTAGCATACTGGCTTTTGCAAATCACAGTCTAAGGGGCCCCTCTCGCCCCAGTCCTTGTACAGGAGCCAAGATTCCACTGCCCAACACCTGAGAGCTTTGTTGAATCGGATCCTGGACCTGCAAATCCATCCGCTACGCTCGGGAGCCCAGTGTGCACCCAGAGTGTCACCCAGTGACAGTCTGCACACACCGGTTCGCACACCTAAGCACCACCTGTTACAATCACACTCCCTCCCTGTGCCCCATTACCCATTTGACACAGAGCTCCGCTGCCCCTATTTGACAGTGCAGCCCTAAATGTATATCCAGAGTTGCAGTATCGATCTCACTCCGGGTATCGGTGAGATACCGAGGAACATTTTAAAGCCCTGATTCAGCACAACTCTTAAGCCCATACTTTTATTAGAAGTGCCACTAACTTCCCTAAAAAAAAGAACAGGAGTACTTGTGGCACCTTAGAGACTAACTAACTTCCCTGGAATTGCTCCTGTGCTTAAGGTGAAGTATGGCTTTAAAGGGTTTGCTGAGGTTTTATCTGATTGGTTTGTTTATATTCCACCCTCTGTGCCACAGGGCCGCCCTGCCAAGCTCATTTCTAGCGATCAACCTATAGGAAACGCCACCAATCTCCATCTACTAGAGACTAACACGCTCAATGTGCCAACGCCACTTTGGTTGCCCTGGAGATATTATAACCAACCACTGCTGAGCAGATGCCACTTTAGAGCTTTGTCAGCCATGCAACTGCTTCTCCAAAAGACAATTTTCTGCTCCTGGTGGTGATCTTCCCCTTGTGGCCATCTGCCCAGGGATGAATTGCACCTCAGTGAGTGAGACAGTGCATTTATTTGGGATTAATTCTCAGAGCCCCTGGCCCTGGGGGCACGCTAAAAGCTCCCAAAGGCCCTCCCCAGAGCGGGCAAGCAAAACAACCCCCCGGCCTGCAGCCTCCCTGACTGCAGCGCTGATGACAAAAGAACTCACTGTGCCTTAAGCCCCAGCCTTGTACAGATGTTGGGCAAGGAGCTGAGTCCCTGAAGCAGCGCGGTCCCTGAAGTCAACAGAGTTGGGCCCTGGTATTCCAGTGGCAAACTGGGGCCCCCACTGTATTGCTATTTACTCATATTGTGCTAGTGCCGAGAGGCTCAGGGCCTCGTTATGCCTGGCCCGTGTTCGGCACTGCCCATGAACAGGGCTGCCTAGCGTGGGGATACCTTGACATCGCTTATCAAGGGGGTGGCGTTTTCTCTTGGGCCAGCTTAGTCACCATGGGCCGAGGCAAGCCCCGTAGAATGGCCTAAGCATAACTAGACGCCTGAATGAGAGGAGCAACCGCAGCCCCGAGGGGACCTTTGCCTTGTGTCTCGAGCGTGCAGAGCGGCCACTGGGGAATGTGCAGTACAGGTGCTGCACAAAGCTCTACGTTCCCCTTTGCTAAAAACAAACAAAGGCCTGTCCAGCTGCTGTACCGAGTTCCCAAAGAATCTCTGCAGTTCAGAACCTCCAGCCCGACGAGCAGGACAGAACACGCCTCGGCCGCCGAAAGGGCCTCTGAAAACGTAATCACGCTGCACACAAGCATTTCCATCCACCAGCATTTCAAAACCCTGAGGAGCTCTCGGTGAGAAAGCTGCAGCCCTGCGGATAAAAGGGGCCAATGCTCTGGGCCCTAATTCTAGTAAATCTTAATCTAAACACCACTGGAAACACGTACGAGCGTCATAAAACAGACACGTTTCCCGTCCTCCATGCAAAGCCTTAGAGAGGGAGTGTCTGGAGGGGCCAATTTTTTAAGCAGTGTTTTTTCGAGACAGACCCAGAAATGAACATGTGTTTTAAAAGGGAAAAGTGTGAAGTTTTCAGATTGGAGAGGAAGGGCCAGAGAGACACAGTCAACGTGTGGAATGTGCAACTCAGAACTAAAATACCTGCTAGAAGTTTTATTACTTTCCTATTTAAAAAAAAAAATGCTGATCAGGTGCTAAGTAATACTATAAAGTAAAACCACACGTCCAAGGTGTCAGGAGCGTTTACTCTTTTCTTTTGAATGGCCGGATTTCATTTTATTTTTATTTTGGAAGTTTAAATGCCTGGGAAAGAGGAAAAAAATCTCTGAGAAAAGCCTCTGAGATCACACAGCAAGAGTGTGCTTTAACTGGGAATTGTAAAGATTTAAACAAATAATTATCTGCAAGATCCCCAAAGGGGAAAACAAAGGAGAATTTGTACCGTCTCAATTTTTGTAAAAAATACAGTGAACATTCCCGCAGATCCTGAGAAATGTGGTGCACAGACCCCCTTGTTGCTGTGCCAAAGTCATGTGACAGACCCCAGAAACCCCAACCAAAGGAGCCATTTCGGCCAAAGACTTTGTTCCTTCACAATCGTCCTCAACCTTTTTTCCCCCTTTCTCGTTTTGAGGCTGCATTTCTCATGCTCCATCCCTCAGGTGAATCTTTTTAAATGTTTTATCAAACTCAATAGAGTCAAATATGTGTGTGTGTGGGGGGGGGGGGAACTAGTCATTTAAAAAGTGCTTTGGGTTTATTTTTGAGTTCTGGTCACTTGAAGGGGCTCATTTCTGCATGGCAAAGTTGGCACAGGCTTAGTCTTCAGGCAGGGGGGGTGCCTTGGACAGGATTGAAAAAAATTGGTTCCCAGACGTATAAAGTTATAAACGACTGAAAATTACACACTGGCCACAGAACTATGGGGGGCTGTTTTCCATTATTCAAAGCAATCCTAAGCATATCCACCCATGCAGAGTTCCTAAAATAGCACAGCAAAGCAGTACACCTTTGCCGAGGAGAAAGGACGGGCTTGTGGGTAAAGGACGATTCAAGTCCTACCCCTCTTAAGAGACTTCCAGGGCCCGTCACTCTCTCTGGGTACACCAGCCCCTGGGGGTGTAATACCAACACACACCCCATAGGAAGGATTTGGTGCTCATGTACTGGGGTCTATACCTTGGAAGGGTTCTCGACCCATGTCTCACAGCTCAGGAGACCCATAGGAAAGTGTGAGTCCCTGGGTGGGCATCGTGCCAAGTCTGCAGGGGCAAGAGAAATGCCATACACAGGCCAGTCCCTGGCTTACTGTGTTCTCGTCGCCATTCTCTGCCCGTTTCCATTCTGACCCTCCTCTGGGATGTTTTGTGGGGACTCTAGCTGTGATGGGGGAACGTTACCAGCCTAGAGGTACCGTCCCTCTCCCCCACTAACCTGATAGCAAAAAGGGGGTAAAAGACTTTCGACTATAGACTCTGGAGAGTTCGGAAAAGGGCACAATCCTGCCCCCCCCCAAATGACAGCTCCAGACAAGCCACTGAAAGACACGTCCCCTGCTCTCCCCCAGCCCGGTGCATTTAACAGACCCCGCTGCATCTCTAGCGGTTCCTTGGGAGTACAGCAATGCTCCAGCCAGGATCAAAGGGCTGAATCCACTGAACTCCAGTGAAATCAGGAGAGTTACCCAAGGAGGTGGTTAGGGCTGGCAGGTCACATCTAGCCCAGTTCTCCCCAAGCCCAGGTGGGTGCCCGAAAACACAGACTCCAAAGCAATTCTGTACAACCTAAGCTTCCCTGGGAAGACGGCTCCCCAGCCTAACAGACAAGGTTTGTCCTCAAATTGAGCTTGAATTTCTTACTTTCACCCTAATCTGGCCACAAAACCCCTAAACAATCACCCCCTGCCAACATAGGTGCCCATCAAATACTCCAGACTTGGACATCAGTGTCTGTGCACACCTGGGACCCTGCTGTCTATAGCAATGCTAGGGCCAGCTGGCATGTGGGACACCCCACTAACCCAGCAAATGCCACCCCCAGAGTATTAACCCAGGAGTGCCTGGGGACTGCCTCACACTTGGGGACTGGTCCTGTGAACCTTACCCATGCAAAACTTCCATTGACTTCAATGTAGTGGGAGTGCAGGATGGGGCCCCCGGCCGGAGAGAAGCTGGCCACACTTCTGAGACCCTTAGATGGCTTTTAGGGGGAGCTTTCACTCCAAATGCCTCCGTTTGGGTTCGTTTCCTTGGCACAAGCCCAGCTTAGCTGTTATGTTGGTTCCAAATAATTAGCTATTGCTGTCTAATAATTAACTGCTAATGGTTCTTGTTAATCACTCATTCAATAACTCATTGCAAGCTACTCACTGCCTGTGAGGGAAACCCAGCTCAGCACTGTGGACCCACAGCCTGGATTGTTAGTATTCGCCATGTACCGGGTGATGCTACTGAGGGCGCGGGAGTCACAAATATCCTGGGCTGGGCACTCTGTGTTCCCCGGAGCATCCAACAGCAGCATCCCGGGCGTTTCTTTCCCCACAGGTGCTCGGGAGCAGGCCTGGCCCGGCTGAGGTTTCAGGCGTCCTGCTGCAGCGTTATGTGTCCCTGGGATGGTCTGTCCGGCCCAGGCCAGGCTGGGGGGTGGCTGACGCTTCCCAAACAACAGCAGCAGTTTGTCTTGGCCGGACTAGATCATGTGTTTGCAGCATAGCTCCTCTTGAGAAATTCCCACCATAAAAAGGAAGCACCAACTTCCTGCTACAGGAGAAAGGGAATTCCCGCCCCCCCCCCCCCTTGCTTGGGAAACAAAAACACAACTCCAGGAACCAAAGGCTAATTTGTGTTAACAGCACTTCTGGGGCCTTAGGAAATACACTCCCTGCTCTGAGATGCAGGCACACACACACACACAGATATGCACACACGCCAGATACACACACACACATACCACAAATAAACAGAAACACACACAGATACACTCCTGCCACATACATATACACACAGAGACACACACACAGATGCACTTGCACACAGCCATCCACACCCAGATACAGGCACACACACATCACAAATACACACACACAGATACACTCCCCCCACATACACACAGAGACACACACACACACAGATAAGCACACCCAGCCACACACACACACACACATTTTTTTCTTGGTGAAATGATCATCCCAACTGAAGGAGGCAGAAACTCGCCTGACCCCAACCCAAGACCCTTCTCCTGGAGGGAAACAGCTGGGCCCTCCGGAGCCACTGAGTGAGCAGACAGGCCCCCACTGCCCAAACGGGACCAGGAGTGGGACTGAGGGTTCCCTTCTATTGTTCTCAATGGGGGTAAGAGAGATTCTCCATTGTTCTCAATGGGGGAGGGGGACTCTCCATTGTTCTCAATGGGGGAGGGGGATTCTCCATTGTTCTCAAGGGGGGCTGCGCCCTGCAGGTCCCGGGGTGGGGGGGCTGAGCACATGTCCCCTTGCCCGGCTGTCGCCCGGATCGCTGGTCCCCGCGCCAGGCGGGTGCGCCCCCGGGCTGGGCTGGCAGCTCCCCCAGGGCACAGCCGGGGCTGGGGCGACCCGCTGGGGGTGGGACACAAATCGCGAAGGGGGTTAGGGCGCTTCCTTCCGGGGGGAGCCGCCCGCACCTGGCCTCGCCTGCGCCCCCGGCGGCTCTGCAGACCGGCACCCACAAGCCCAGCGGCGGGTTTTCTCCGCCTCCCCACGGGCCTGGCTGGTCTCGCCGAGGCGAGGGATCTGTGCGGGCCGTGGCTGCTGAGTTGCGCTGGGGCGCAGAGCCAGCCCCGCGCAGGGAGACGGGCCAGGCGTGGCGCCCCGCGGGGTATTTATATTTGCGGCAATAAAGCCCCTTTGTTACGGCCTTGGTGCGTTATCCTGCGGCGCACACCCCGCCCGGCTCCCGGCGCTGCGCCAGCGCAGCCCCCCCCCCCACTTGCGCCTGGCGCGGAGCGAAGGGGTCCCCCTCTCCAGGTGCGGTTCCGGAGGCTCTCCGCGGAGCGAGCCGCGGACTAGATCCCCCTCTCTGCGCGCAGGCTGGGACCCGCGTGAGCGAAAGTCCCCCCGGCTGGGGGGGGGGGGGGGGGGGGGGGGGGCTTGAGGGCTGGGGCCATGGGCTGGGAACCCTTTGTCATGTCAACGGCCCGAGCCCGGCACGTTCGCCTTGGACTCGCCCAGCCAGGCTCGCAGTGTGCCTGAGACAGGATGTGTGTGTGTGACCCGGGAAGCACAGATGGACCGGGGGAGGGGGGGCTAGAGAGAACCTGGGCGCAGGGGGGGTTATTATAGGGGCCTGGGACCCCCGACCCCGCGCGCCTCGGATATCCACAGAGAGAAAATGAATGGGATGGCAAAGGAAGAAAAATAAGGACTAACGAAAAAGAGGGGCAGGGGCCTTAGGAGACCCCCGGGGGAAGCGAGCCCCCCCTCAGCGAGGGGGCCGGGTACAGGGAGGGAGGGAGGGAGGGAGGGAAGGGGGGCGCATTTCGCTGTGGTCTGCTGCAGATGATCGGAGGAGCCGCGTTTTTAACCAGCATCACCGATTTCTGCGCTCGCCTCACGGCCGCTGCGCCAGGGGCGCACGGAGCTTCTCCCGGCTTCCACTCCCATTGTTGGTGCCTCTCTCTCTTGCACGGTATTTTGGGGGCAGATCCGTGCACCCGCCGTCCCATGTGCTGGGGGCAAAGGGCTCGGGCACACCCCGAAGCGTTTCTCGGGGAATTCAAACACTCCGGGCGCCTCAAAGCAAAATCTTCCCCGCGCGCCCCACCCCACCTCTTGGAAATGGACTGGCCGTTTGCGCTACAACCTTGCTTGGCCCGGGCGGGCTCTGCCCCCTCCCCCTCTGTCTACAACGATCCTTCCCTCGACCTTTTCTCTTGTCTCTGCCCCCATCGAGGCACCTTTGCCTGGGCCGGGCGATCTCCTGTTACCAAGCGCACCTTGCAACGGCCAAGGTGACTTTCTTCAGGCTTCAAAAAATTCCCCTTCCGTGCCACAGCTTGCTGGATTTTCCTATTTCCCTAATACCCCCCCACCCCCAACTCTCTCTCTCTCTCACACACACACACACACACACACACTCTCTCTCTCTCGCCTTCGCTTGTTCCCAGCCAGTTATCGATTTCTTGCTAACATTCTCCCATCAGATACGGTCTATTACTAACTTGCAAAACCTCCGTGCATCTGCTGCCCACCTTACCGAGAACAGGCCCGGGAGAGAACGGAATGCAGGCGTTACTTACATGTCAAGGATTCCACTCGAGGAAGACAAAGCCAAAGGAACAAAAAAGTGATCATATTTCAACACTTTTGTGTGTGTATGTGTGGGAGCTTGGGGGTTGTTCTCCACCTCGAGGGGCAGAAATGTTTCCTTTCTCCCCGGCAGATGCTCCCAATGGGGAATGGGGTTTCCCCCAATTTTGTTCCGGGTGTGTATTTCTCACACCCCAATTTTAAATTTCAAGAGATCTTGAGGAATGCCTGAAAGAGGAGCGGGGGGGTGGGTGGGTGGGGGGGGAGAGAAACACCAACAAGTTTTGGAAAGTCCTAAGCAAGTCTGAACAACTGAAATTGACAAGCTTCTTAATACGTCTCTGGCCCCGCCTCACACTGCCCGATCCCGCCCCCATGGGGGGACAGAAATTTACAAACCCTACTCAGAAGAGATCCTATAGTGTTTCCCCTATTCCCCCCCCCTTGTCTCTGGGTTGCTGCAGAGCAAAAGGGAGGGATGTGGGAGAAAGCCCCCCCCCCCGACCCCCCCACCTCAATGACATTTCCTGAAATCGCTCTCCTCTTACTCAATCAGCCCCTTGCAAAGATCAGCTGTGAGTCACGGCTGTAAATACCAACCCGGCCACGGGCTGCTGCCCCGCGCACCGCGGTTTCTTTGTGCGCTGTTTGTAACCTTTCCTCGCTGGGACCCGCGGGCGGGGGGCTTGGGGGGGGTTCACAGCCAACCTCCCAGAATAACGCTCCCCAACTCCCTCGGCGGAGAGCGTCAGGGTGTCCCGCCCGCGCCCGAGGCTTGGAAGAGAGACACATTCCCTGCGCGATTAGGTGAGTAATAAACCCTCCGAGCTGAGCCCAGGAACTGGGATTACAGCCCCCGGGCGCCTGGAGCTGGGCTCTCCCACGTGTGCCTGGGAGCCTTGTCCTGGCCTCACCCTGTCCCCGGCCCCCCTGACCGCAGC